>NC_091089.1:47861250-48165000 GCF_032405125.1 Capricornis sumatraensis
GGAGCCACACAGGGTCCAGGGATGCTCTTGTAGAAAGCCTACTCACTGTAGACCAGTTGCTCCTCAAACGATGATGTTGGTTCTGCTCTGCTGGATGGAATTTTGCTCTGCTAACCCCTTTAATTAAGGTCTTTGGTAACAGACATCTTTCAACATCCACTTGCCCCAGCTTGGAATTTTATTTGGCAGCCCTTCCTCAACAAAGTGAAATTTGCATTTCTATTTTTCCTTCTTCTTTTGTTTTGGAATGAATTCAGAATGAAGTGGGCAGGGATGCCTTAACACTGCTGTCTTCAGAGTAAAATCCCTATAAGATTGTACATCCGTGTCTTATTCTCCTTGATTCTTCAGCACCCAATACTGTACGTGGGGAAAGGAAGATGCTCCATAAAGCCTTGTTAAGTGAAATGAACAAATAAAAGAATGAATAGTTTCAAATGTAATTGTTGAGACATGACTGCATTTAAGGTCTCTCTTCGAAAGAACTTCAACGACTAAATTCTCCTGGTTTTTTCTTGAAACAGCATAACAAGGCACATTTCCCAGGGTGTTTCTCATGGTTCAGAAATCTCCTGCTCATTTTCATCCATCTTTTATTATATCTTTTTAGCATCCTGTTCTCAGTGCTAAGCAAAGTCAGAGTACCTAGCACAATTAAACAATGAATTTTACAGGCCACTTTATATAGTGGTTTTCTTTCTTTCTAGTCTGATAACTAGCCTCAGTTATTATGGATACATTTTGAATTTGTTTCTCCATGGCTTACTTCTGAAATTAGAAAAACTCCATATCTTTTTTTTTTACCATATATCATCAGAAAACTAAAGGTATAATGATTCCATTTGGTAAAGAATGGGGGATAATCGTCACCTTTCCCACATCAGTGGGCACTTGAGTCCTGCAATGGTTTGGTCTCCATCCAGATAAAGCCAGGGAGGAAAGAGTCTTTGAGAAATGAAATACCATGGGATACGACCACTCATTCAGCCCTGGTGAATTCCATGGCAGTCTTCAGCATTGGTGAGATTTGAGAAAAGGCCAGACTGTTTTATTGCTTAGAGCTATCTGAGTCCAGGTTTTTCTCTGGTTTTCCTTCCAGAAAAGAGATGTTGACTATGAAGGAATCTACTTCCTAAGTCCCCTTTGAATAAAAAGGTCTGTTTTAGACTGTTCTAATGTCTTCTTGTTTGGAATATAATAGACATTTAAGAAATATATGTGTTAATTTTCTTTTTAATTTTTGCTTTATATTGGAATATAGCTGATTAATTGTATTCAAGTGCTGTGTTAGTTTCAGATGTAAAGTGATTCAGTTATGCATATACATGTATCTATCCCTTTTCAGATTCTTTTCCCCACTTAGGTTATTACAGAATATTGAGTCGAGTCCCCTGTGCTATACAGTATGCCCTTGTTAGTTATCTATTTTAAATAAAGCAGTGCGTACATGTCAATTCCAAGCTCCCCATCTAATTTCTGATTTTCCTTGGGTCTACAGGTAAACCCCCAAACTGCCTTACTTTCTCAAAATGCTTCAGTGTTTGTCCCTGACAACATCCCTCCTTCCTTTCGGAGATCTTCATTGGATGCTTCCCTTTCTTTTCATCCTATGTCTTGCGTCATTCAAACTCCTCCAACTTGCTCATGCTCTGCACCCTTCCCACTGCTAAGCTGACTGCAGTTGTTGAGCTGTAGAGTCAACAGTCATGCCGACTGCCTATGGAGCGTCCATGGCAGCCTGCAGGATGAAAATGAGTAGGCAGCTGGAGACAGAGGATCTGAAAGAGGCATACCCACAGTCCTAACAGAAACACAATGACCAGCCATCTCTCCCCACAGCCAAGTGTATCAACGCTCTTTTTTCGAGAGGTCCATTGAAACTACCCCTACAATCCACATCACCAAAGCAGAACTCCCTTTTATCTGCCTGAAAACCTACCTATCCTGTCCACCCCCACACTACCCTTGGGGCATGTTTTCACTGCAAGCACCGAGCATCCTGGTTTGTCTGGAACAGTCCCAGTTTATGGCTGGTATCCTGTCCAACTAAGCATTTGCGTCAGAAAAATGATTTCTGTGTGATAAACTGTATGTTCTCCTTGGTTTAATTTAATGCTTAATTATCAAAAGGCAGCAAGAGTCAGAAGGCCTCCAAGTACAAGGAAAGTTCTTCTCTTCTTCCCACCTTTGTAGAATGAGGCAGGCAGGGACCTGAAGTCTAGGCACACAAACAATCTGGGGCAGATAATTGGGGGAAAGATGACACTAGCAGGTCTGCCATACAGGCTCAGAGAAGTTCTGTGTGAGGCTGAAGGAAGAACATATGCCAGAGGTAGGAGGGAAAGAGAGGACTCCAGGTTTAGGGAAGATGCTTTGGAATAATGCAAACCCCAGGTCAGACTTAAGGGCATGTATGGAAGACAGCATTTTGTGTAGTGCTCTCTCTTTCCTCTTTGCACACTTCCATCAAAAATGCACCAGTGGTTTCCCTTTGTTATTTCATTTATGGCAATAACTTTAGGTCTTGTGTTTGGTCATAATGGTGATCTATGCATGCCATCTACAGTGGGCATGGATAATGAATCCTATTTTATTTCTTAATGAAGAATTTGAAAGTACTGCAAATTACCGCAATTAACATGGATTTTCTTCCTCATTTATTTACTTATTTAGATGCCTGAAATTGCACCCTTAGCTTAAACCAACCACAGGGTTCAGAGCCTCTTAAAATATATAGCATTCATTAAAATATTTATTCTCCCCCAACAGTGAAGTTGCAATTTGGAAACAGTGGTGGTATATATGCATGCAAACGCTTCCAAAAAATATGCCTTTTGAATTCAGTTCATCTCGTGTGGTAACTTCAAAAGTTGAGTTTACTGACAACCGTTTGTGTGACTGAAATAAGCTAAGACTTTCAAAGTAGCCCATCGTTACATTGACTTCAGCCAGTATTGTTTCTATCTCAAAGTTCTTGGGAAGATGAGCATTATTACATTTTCAGAACTTCAGAGCTCACTGAAAAATAATACTAACTATTTGAGGATAGTTGAATTTATCTGAGTGATTTCAAATCAATGATACTTTGAATAAACTGTTTAGGATCAAATTATCTAGCTGTTTCGAATATTCAATCTTAGTCTTCATTCTTGGGGTTTTGTACTTGGTTTGGGTTTTGTTTCCAGCTGGTTCCCGTAGAGACATAGCTCAAGACATAGTGGTTGAAATTAACTGAAAATATGCTTCAGAAATGTAAATCCTTTGGTATGAGCCAGCAGCCACTTCAA
Source organism: Capricornis sumatraensis (assembly GCF_032405125.1). Classification (NCBI taxonomy): domain Eukaryota; kingdom Metazoa; phylum Chordata; class Mammalia; order Artiodactyla; family Bovidae; genus Capricornis; species Capricornis sumatraensis. The sequence continues at coordinate 47,864,538 of NC_091089.1, forward strand.
GCTACAGCCAACAGGAGCATAAATGGGTACAATCCTACCAGCAAGCAATTGGGAATAACATCTTAAAAGCTTTAAAAGATGCAAATCCTTTGAAATTCAGCTATTCCACTTCAAGGAACTTATCCTCAGGGAAGAATGGTATATACCAAAATTTAGCTCCAATGACACTCATTGCAGATTCATTTATAATAGCAAAATAAATAAAATAAAATAACCAAATGTGCTGCAATAAAGATTAAGTAAACTTTACACTAGAATACTAAACAACCACTAAAAACTATGTGGTTTGTATTAGTTATCTATGGTTGTATTACCCCAACACTTAACAACTGTAAACAGCAAACATATTCTCTCACAGTTGTGGGTCAGGAGTCTGAATGCTGAACTGGGTCCTCTGACTCAGGGCCTCACCTAAGACTACGGTCAAAGTGTTTGAATAACCTCAAGGCTTCATCTGGAGAGGATCCACTTGGAGGCTCACTCCAGTGGGTGTCGGCAGGAACAAGTTTCCCTGGGAATGTGGACTGAGGGTCACCCCCAGTTCCTCACTCCAGTTGCACTGTCCTCCTTGCTGCAGGGTGGGTCACAGGATCACAGATGCTTTCCTCACAGTAAACAAGTCAGCGAGCAGGAGGAAATGTGCAGGACAGCAGCCAGTTTTTGTAACCTTGTCCAAGAACTGACATCCCATCACTCATGCCATACTGGTTAGAAGTCAGTCAGATGTCTAACCCACACTCCAGGGGAGTGGGTCACACATCAGTGAGAGTGCAGAGGGCAGGGATCATTGGGAACCCTCTTAGGAGCTGTCTACCACAGAGTTGAAGTTTAATTATTGGCAAAAGATGCTCATCATATCTTAAAGTCAATGAACAAACAAAAAGTGTGTACAGTATGACCTCAGTTTTATAACTAAAGTATTATAATAACAGATAAATATATATCCATATATATATAAATGTTCATGAAACTGCCTATAGGAGCTCTATGGGTTAATAGCTGTTATATCTGAACAGTGGGATCACAGGTGAGTTTTATATCTTACTTTCTAGTGTGTATTATCTATTTTTTTTTCCTAAAATGAACATGTATTGCTTACAAATATTTTAGAAAGTAAATGTAGTAAATTAAAAAGCAAAGTAATTTGATTTCTCTAGACTCTTTTTTTCTGACCTCCACTGTCTATCTTTACAGGCCTGTTTCTTGCATGCTGCTTGAAGTCAACTAAATAGAAGTTCACAAGATTCTCTACAGAACCCATTGAGCTCACTGTGACCAAGGTAACTGTGTGTTCTAGAACACGCTGATGCATCTATGTCTTCTAAAACAACTGTTACCACCCATAATGCTCCCACGAAAAACTAAAATTATTTTTCAGCTCTGAGGTTATTAAGGGCCAAGGAGAACTGTGAGTGACCCAAGAGAGCTGGGTCCTATGGAGATCTCCCCCTGAGCCAGTGTCTCAGCAGCTCAATTCTGGTGGCTTCTAGATACAAGTCAGTATGATCGTGAGGCGGTCCTCCTCTCTGCAAGATTCCAGAGGGGTTGATTCTACTTACATGTCAAAAATAGATGAACAGGTCTGACGCTGCTGGACATATTTGCAAGTTTGGAAAAGGGGAGGGGCGGGTGAGAAGATGTCATTAATAGTCCTCACACTTCATTCCCTATCCTCTCTCATGTCATCAGGAGGGCTGGAGTGGGGATGCCATTGGTTCAGGGTTGGAATGATGTTCCAGCAATGCAAATGTTATCTTAGGGTCACTTACTGATGCTTTAGACTTACTGGTTGTTTGACAAGCAGATCAGATGCTCTGCAACTGCATATAGGACAGCTGATACGGTATCCACAGGGAAGGAAGTCAATGGTTACCAAGATGGCGGAGGATTGGGACCAGGTCTGAGGTACTGGTGGACCTCTTTTCACTAGGATATATAGTACAATGGCTAATATTATGGATAACACTCGAATCTTGGTGCTTTAACGTAATAGATGTCTCTCACATAAGGCCCAAATGAGGGTTTGTCAAAGCAGTGATTCAGAAACCCAGACGCCTCCTATCTTGCAGCTTCACTGTCATCTAGGGTGTCTGAGGTTTACGCTGGATCTACCTTGTTGACAAGGAAGAAGAAAGTAAGAATGGCAAGCTCACTTCCTACCCATCTGGACACATATCACATCCCATTGGTGAGACCTAGCCGCATGGGCGTTACTCTGATGAAAGAGGCCTTGGGTTAGTCCCTGCGTGACAGTCACCTCCCCGAAACTTCACCCTGTGGTGGGAGAACATGGGCGCTGTCAGGAAAAATAGTGCTAGCAAGTTCTTGCTGAGGAAGTTCTTAGTAGACACACATGCGTCTATCATAGGGCAGGGATTAGCTGACATAGCAATGACTCTCTGAATAGTGGATCATTCTGCCTTATATGAAGGAACTTCTCATACCAACCATACTTCCTTCTCATGATGAAGGCAACAAGCCACTGCACAAGGTCTAAGGGGTCAAGGTTGCTGTGCACTGGAAGAGTTCGGTGTGCCTGCTGCTGCGGGAGACTGCAGAGGCCACTGCAGGCTCAAGATAACAGATTTAAAACCACAGCTATCCCCTCTTAGTTTCTTGTCTTCGTTTCTTGTTATAAAAAGTGACAATAACAGTATCTACCTCTTAGGATTGTTGTAAAGCCCCAAGGAATCAATTCAAGAAAGGTCACAGTATGCATTTTCTCTGCACCAGTGACTTCTCCAACAAGTATCCCCACATGATGAATAATCTCAGAAGAGCCTTCCTAGCACTGCCACAGTGCCAACTCTTGTGACACTGTGGTTACGATCAGGCTACACTTGCAATGAGAGCACCACAGCCAACAATAAAGTCCTAACATTTCTCTCCCATGACAAACTGATAAGAGTTATAGGAAAGGAGACTTAATATTACCATCCATTTCATGGGCAAGAGAACTGAGCCTCATGGAGGCTAACTCATAATAACCAAGATCATATAACAGCCCAGTCAGAGACACCACTTGGCTCTCGAACCCAGATCTTTCAGACCAAATTATACTACTATACCAAATGTAATGTCTCTGCTTTCCAATATGCAATCTCCTTCCAAGGAGTAAGCGTCTTTTAATTTCATGGCTGCAGTCACCATCTGCAGTGATTTTGGAGCCCCAAAAAAGAAAGTCTCACACTGTTTCCACTGTTTCCCCATCTATTTCCCATGAAGTGATGGGACCAGATGCCATGATCTTCGTTTTCTGAATGTTGAGCTTTAAGTCAACTTTTTCACTCTCCTCTTTCACTTTCATCAAGAGGCTTTTTAGTTCCTCTTCACTTTCTGCCATAAGGGTGGTGTCATCTGCATATCTGAGGTGATTGATATTTCTCCCGGCAATCTTGATTCCAGCTTGTGTTTCTTCCAGTCCAGCATTTCTCATGATGTACTCTGCATAGAAGTTAAATAAGCAGGGTGACAATATACACCCTTGATGTACTCCTTTTCCTATTTGGAACCAGTCTTTTGTTCTATGTCCAGTTCTAACAGTTGCTTCCTGACCTGCATAAAGGTTTCTCAAGAGGCAGGTCAGGTGGTCTGGTATTCCCATCTCTTTCAGAATTTTCCACAGTTTATTGTGATCCGCACAGTCAAAGGCTTTGGCATAGTCAAAGCAGAAATAGATGTTTTTCTGGAATTCTCTTGCTTTTTCCATGATCCAGCAGATGTTGACAATTTGATCTCTGGTTCCTTTGCCTTTTCTAAAACCAGCTTGAACATCTGGAAGTTCACAGTTCACGTATTGCTGAAGCCTGGCTTGGAGAATTTTGAGCATTTCTTTACTAGCATGTGAGATGAGTGCAATTGTGCAGTAGTTTGAGCATTCTTTGGCATTGCTGTGGTGTTGGAGAAGACTCTTGAGAGTCCCTTGGATTGCAAGGAGATCCAACCAGTCCATTCTGAAGGAGATCAGCCCTGGGTGTTCTTTGGAAGGAATGATGCTAAAGCTGAAACTCCAGTACTTTGGCCACCTCATGCGAAGAGTTGACTCATTGGAAGACTCTGATGCTGGGAGGGATTGGGGGCAGGAGGAGAAGGGGACGACAGAGGATGAGATGACTGGATGGCATCACTGCCTTGATGGATGTGAGTTTGAGTGAACTCCGGGAGATGGTGATGGATAGGAAGGCCTGGCATGCTGCAGTTCTTGGGGTCACAAAGAGTCAGACACGACTGAGTGACTGAACTGAACTGATACCAAAAGTAACATGAGATCTTGTTGAAAAAATGGAATCATTGAGGAGACCTAGTCCCACCCCTCATTGTTCAAAAGAATTGGGGATGCCTTTGGGGGTTTTTCCCTTTTGTGCCACTGGTCTCCGGTTGTCTTGTCTCCTTCAAGGTATGCTGCTGCTGCTGCTGCTAAGTCGCTTCAGTCGTGTCCAACTCTGTGCAACCCCAGAGACGGCAGCCCACTAGGCTCCTCTGTCCCTGGGATTCTCCAGGCAAGAACACTGGAGTGGGTTGCCATTTCCTTCTCCAACGCATGAAAGTGGAAAGTGAAAGTGAAGTCACTCAGTCGTGCCCGACTCTTAGTGAACCCCATGGACTGCAGCCTACCAGGCTCCTCCATCCATGGGATTTTCCAGGCAAGAGCACTGGAGTGGGGTGCCATTGTCTTTAGCCAGTCTAATTGCACCTGGGCTGGGGGATGGGGATAGGAGCAAGTAGCAATGGAGTTGATGATGTTGTTTTATAGAGGCCATGGTGTACAAGTCTCCTGGCCATTGCTCCAAGCCACCTGAGTAGAGCCAGGAATGAGGCAGGAGAGGGCACTTTGCCTCCACTCTGAGCACATGACTGGCCAGCATCACCATCCTCAGTGAGTCAGGTGACAGACAGGAATCCATTTCTAGGTTTCTTATGGTTTTCGCTTTCATCCGTTCAACTCTTTGACCTTTTCCCAGCTAACTTTAAATTTTAGTAAATTTATTCTTTCTACTGAAAGAAAAGAAAGAACGGTCTCTGGTGTCCTTAGGTTTGCAGTATAAGGTCTTTGGAGACAGAGTTTGACCTTGCTTTGGGTGACCCAACCTCCTGGAAGAGTGAGCTATAGTAGACTTGGATCTCCATGTAGGAGAGTCACTTAGACTCTGGAGGACAAGGGTACCTCATCTGTCCAATCAAGTAGATGATGACCACCTTCTCCAACTCCCCCACTTTCTTAGGAAAATACTGAGAACTTGGGGTTCAAACATCTAAATAGGAAGTGCTTTGAAAAAAACAGTGTTCCAGATAAAAGCTTCCAAGAGTCATCATTATCACTGTGCTATTGCCATTGTTATTTTGTGGTCCAGCTCAGCCTTTCTTAACACAGAACAGTTAATGAAGTGGCAACCGTATTGGTTTCTCACTAGGAGGGTGAAAGGGCCAAATGAAGCTCTATTTTTATCCCATTTCAGAGTCTATTTTTTTCCCCTTCACAACAGCTGTGTCTAGTGGGTTTGTAAGTATTTTAATTACAGAGGCATTTTATTATACTTACTCCTAACAATCAGGCTAAGGACATTTTTTAAACTCTAAAACATGGATAGATTTTCCTAAAGGCTGAGTTAACATTCACCACAGCTACAATACTGCTACCTTTGATTGTACAGGTAATCTTGGTTCAGTTCACTTCAGTCGCTCAGTCGTGTCCGACTCTTTGCGACTCCGTGAATTGCAGCATGCCAGGCCTCCCTGTCCATCACCAACTCCCGGAGTTCACTCAGACTCACGTCCATTGAGTCAGTGATGCCATCCAGCCATCTCATCCTCAGTCATCCCCTTCTCCTCCTGCCCCCAATCCCTCCCAGCATCAGAGTCTTTTCCAATGAGTCAACTCTTTGCATGAGGTGGCCAGAGTACTGGAGTTTCAGCTTTAGCATCATTCCTTCCAAAGAACACCCAGGGCTGATCTCCTTCAGAATGGACTGGTTGGATCTCCTTGCAATCCAAGGGACTCTCAAGAGTCTTCTCCAACACCACAGTTCAAAAGCAACAATTCTTCAGTGCTCAGCCTTCTTCACAGTCCAACTCTCACATCCATACATGACCACAGGAAAAACCATAGTCTTGACGAGACGGATCTTAGTTGGCAAAGTAATGTCTCTGCTTTTGAATATACTATCTAGGTTGGTCATAACTTTTCTTCCAAGGAGTAAGTGTCTTTTAATTTCATGGTTGCAGTCACCATCTGCAGTGATTTTGGAGCCCAAGAAAAATAAAGTCTGACACTGTTTCCACTGTTTCTCCATCTATTTCCCATGAAGTGATGGGACCAGACGCCATGATCTTCGTTTTCTGAATGTTGAGCTTTAAGCCAACCTTTTCACTCTCCTCTTTCACTTTCATCAAGAGGCTTTTTAGTTCCTCTTCACTTTCTGCCATAAGGGTGGTGTCATCTGCATATTGGAGGTTATTGATATTTCTCCCGGCAGTCTTGATTCCAGTTTGTGCTTCTTCCAGCCCAGGGTTTCTCATGATGTACTCTGCATAGAAGTTAAATAAGAAGGGTGACAATATACACCCTTGACGTACTCCTTTTCCTATTTGGAACCAGCCTTTTGTTCTATGTCCAGTTCTAACAGTTGCTTCCTGACCTGCATAAAAGTTCCTCAAGAGGCAGGTCAGGCGGTCTGGTATTCCCATCTCTTCCAGAATTTTCCACAGTTTATTGTGATCCACACAGTCAAAGGCTTTGGCATAGTCAATAAAGCAGAAATAGATGTTTTTCTGGAACTCTCTTGCTTTTTCTATGATCCAGTGGACATTGACAATTTGATCTCTGGTTCCTCTGCCTTTTCTAAAACCAGCTTGAACATCTGGAAGTTCACAGTTCACATATTGCTGAAGCCTGGCTTGGAGAATTTTGAGCATTACTTTACTAGCGTGTGAGATGAGTGCAATTGCGCGGTAGTTTGAGCATTTTCAGCATAACAATTTTTTTTTTAATTATACCTACAGGTTTTCTTTGTTGTTGTTCAGTCACTCAGTCGTGTCTGATTCTTTGCAACCCTATAGACTGCAGCACACCAGGCTTCCCTATCCTGCACTATCTCCTGGAATTTGCTCAAACTCATGTCTATTGAGTCGATGATGCCATCCAACCATCTCATCCTCTGTCACCCCCTTCTCCTCCTGCCCTCAATCTTTCCCAGCATCACGGTCTTTTCCAATGAGTTGGCTCTTTGCATCAAGAGACCAAAGTATTGGAACTTCAACTTTAGCATTGGTCCTTCCAATGAATATTCAGAGTTGATTTCCTTTAGGAGTGACTGGTTTGATCTTCTTGCTGTCCATGTGTCTTCTCCAATACCACAGTTTGAAAGCATTAACGCTTCAGTGCTCAGCCTTATTTATGGTCCCTCTCTCACATCCATACATGACCACTGGAAAAACCATAGCTTTGACTATATGGACCTTTGTCAGCAAAGTGATGTCACTGCTTTTTAAAACACTGTCTAGGTTTATCACAGCTTTTCTTCCAAGGAGCAAGCTAGTGGAGAGAAAAATGACAGAATTTACTGGTCACAAGAGTTTGGTTCATTAATTTTTCACCAGCTGAGATGCCTTTTTCCTATTTATGAGGAGTCATGGGAAGAAGAAATTTAGAAGTCAGTGTAAAGAAAAACCAGAATAGCCAGACAGACAAAGAGAAAGAAATCTCAGTCCTGACCCAGGTGCATAGCTGTTTCTGTTGCTTCTTGCAGCATCTCAGATAAGCTTGCCTTGGTATAATCATCCAAAAGATAAACAAACAATGCCTCATTAGACGGAAAAGAAAAACACTGCAAAGTAGGGAATCTAGCCTTTAGGGCCATAAGATGTCAAGATGGAAGGAGGTTTGCAAGCATATGGCCCAAATTAAGCATTTTATGTAGAGAACTAAGGCTCACACAGATGAAGTACACATCAAGGCCACACAAGTGAGCAAGTATTAACATGACCCCGAAGGATATATTAGTTTCCTATTCTTGTAACACAGTATACACATTTAGTGACTTAAAGCAACACAGATCTGTTATCTTGCAGTTTTGTAGGTCAGAGGTCTTACCCGGATTTCACTGGATTAAAACAAGTGTCAGTGGTGTTGCCTTCTTTCCTGGGCACTCTGGGGAGGGTTTACTCCCTTTCCCTTTCCAGCCTCTAGAAGCTACTTGCATTCCTCAGATTGTGGACTCATCCTCCGTCTTCAAAGCCAACAGTGTTCCAACTCTCTGATCTTTCTTTTTTGTTGTCACTTCTTGACCATAGTCAGGAAAGGTTTCTCTGCTTTAAGGTCTCATGTGATAAGACTGGGTCCACTTGAATCATCTAGGATAATCTACCTATCTCAAGGTCAGTGATCTTAATCACATTTGCAAAGTCTTTTTAAATATAGAAGGTAACTCATTTGCAGGTTCTTAGCAGTGAGGATGGACATCTCCGGGTGGGGATGGGCATTATATTTCCTACCATAGAGAGGGTGAGTTTACAGAGAAAGAAGATGGTGTGTCAATGAACTGGGTGACTCAGCAAGAAAATAACTGTGGGCACCTGCTGCAGGATCTCCAGGAATCAAACTCGAGATGGAGACTTGTGCATAAGAAGTAAGAGTGTTCACAGGACTGGCCCCTGCAGGGGAAAAGAAGGAAGCAGAAATGGGCAGAGGGAGGGGCTGTGGGCTTGTCACAAAGCCTCAACTGATCTCATGGGGATCCCTAAAATTGAGAGGACCTTTCAGAGTTGTTGTAAGGGGCCATGCGTTTAAAATCTCTTCTTTCTGATAGCTGTGATTACATCAAGTAGTCACAGGATATGAGTTTCCCCAAGGAGGGGTTGTGACCTTGAGCAAGTCAGATCTCTTCAAACAGAGAAACTCCCAGTAGCTAGTGGAATTTGTCCTTCCTTCATGAAGGAGAATCTAAGCATACTTTCATAGCTTGTACTAGAACACCTATTCCTAAATTTTATGCCCACACTTAAAAAAATAATAATAAACTCAGCTGTGGTCTATTTGACAGATTTCACAAAGTGGTCCTAGATTCAGAACTTACAAATCAGAAAGAAAAGAGTCATGTGCTTCATCTACAGTTTAAAGCTAAACAATATAGAGTCTGGAAGGACAGCCTAAACCTTGACATTGCACGAACATGGGAGTCAGAAAAGGCAGGAAGAATAACATTTGATCAGGAACTGTGGAAGAAAGGATAGGCAGATCATGAGCTTTGGAAACTAGGTCAAAAACCCAGGTCAAAAAGCCAAGACTCTGCCCAAATCACCGGGGAAAGGTGGACGTTGCCAGCCACTAATGGCAAGGGGGGTCATGCTGATATAGGCTTAGAAGGATTCTGTTAACTTTTGGCAGGGACTGCTGGTGAAAACAGTAGAGTCCAGCATCAGCCATGGAAATGGCTTAAGAATCAGTAAGTAATTTTGCTTCAAAAGAACTGAGAAAAGGGCAAGAACCCAATTACCGAGGAAAAGGGCGTGCTATATTAGATTAAGCAGGTGGGTTGTAGCTTCATGTCATCTGGCCCATGAATGTCACTTGGCCCAAGCTCAAGTCTGATTTTGGCACTAGAGCAAAAGATGCTCCAGTCATCTGAGTAGCAAGGGTTAGAAAGATGCTGGGGCACTGCCGTATGCTCACTCCAAGGGAAGTCCTTTCACAGAACATCAAGACAGACCTTAATATTCACTTTATAGAGTAGTATCTGTGAAAAGGGTGGGAAGGCTAGTGTGTTCCCACCCTTGATCCCAGGAGGCTCTCACTTTCTCAAATCAGTACTGAGCCCAGCACCTGCCTCAGGGCAGCTCTGCCTGGTTGTACAGACATCGTGCACTCCCAACCACGTGTGCTTCTCCGTGCAGCCAGGCCGCAAAATCTAAGGAAAATGCTACTTAAGGAAAAAACCACAATGAGGTACTATTTCACACCAGTCAGAATGGCTGCAATCCCAAAGTCTACAAGCAATAAATGCTGGAGAGGGTGTGGAGAAAAGGGAACCCTCTTACACTGTTGGTGGGAATGCAAACTAGTACAGCCACTATGGAGAACAGTGTGGAGATTCCTTAAAAAATTGGAAATAGAACTGCCGTATGACCAAGCAATCCCAGTGCTGGGCATACACACCGAGGAAACCAGAAATGAAAGAGACACGTGTACCCCAACATTCATCACAACACTGTTTATAATAGCCAAGACATGGAAACAACCTAGATGTCCATCAGCAGATGAATGGATAAGAAAGCTTGGTACATATACACAATGGAGTATTACTCAGCCATTAAAAAGAATACATTTGAATTAGTTCTAATGAGGTGGATGAAACTGGAGCCGATTATACAGAGTGAAGTAAGCCAGAAAGAAAAACACCAATACAGTATACTAACGCATATATATGGAATTTAGAAAGATGGTAATGATAACCCTATATGAGAGAGAGCAAAAGAGACACAGATGTATAGAACAGTCTTTTGGACTGTGGGAGAGGGAGAAGGTGGGATGATTTGGGAGGAATGGCATTGAAACATGTATAATATCATATAAGAAACGAATCACCAGTCTAGGTTCGATGCAGGATACAGGATGCTTGGGGCTGGTGCACTGGGATGACCCAGAGAGACGGTATGGGGAGGGAGGTGGGAGGGGGGTTCAGGATTGGGAACACATGTACACCCGTGGTGGATTCATGTTGATGTATGGCAAAACCAATACAGTATTATAAAGTAAAATGAAGTCAAAAAAGAAAGAAAGAAAAAGACTTCCTGCATCTTCTAGAAGACTGTGTAGGTACTGTATTGGGTCAACCATACTTAAAGGCAAAGTAGGTTTGAATTTCCTGCCTGCCTTGATCCAAGTGGTAGGAGCAAAGCACTTCAACACAGTAAACATCACTGGAAGTCCTATGTCACATGTTAATATCAGCAAGAACACTAATGATAACCCCTTCTGACTCTTATAATCTTCACTTCATTTTACCAGGTGCTTTCATCTCCATTATTTCTTTTGAATTTCACAAAACTAGCTAGCAGAGGGAATTAGAATGCCTTTTGTAAAGATGAATAAATTGGATTCAAAGAGTTTGAGTGACTTGCCTTAAGTCTCACCTTTGGACCCAAGCTTTATGAACCTGAGTTGCCTCTGATCCATTATCATGATGTCCACCCCTAAAAACAAGACCTCTCTGTTCACAGCCATGAAAGTGTGGGAGAAAGAAGAGTCAGAGAAGATAAACAAAGCAGGAAGCTGATGGTAAAGCCATCTGACTTTCATTTCGCTTGGGTCAGTCCTGAGATGATTTTTTTTTAATTCTTTTTCACTTTGCCTCAGTGATTTTACCTGTTCAAAGCATTCTCACACCCTTATCTCATTTGATCAGCTCAGCATCCCCGTGAGGTAGGCAGAGCAGATCTGAAAGACAAGAAACTAAAATCCAGAGAGGGTAGATGACTCACCCAAGAACAGATGGCCATCTGGTGACAGGACGGGTGCTGGAATCCAGAACTTCAGAATGGAGATGAGGAAGAGAAATGTACCTGCTGCCAGAGGTAGGAAGGAAGCATTTCATTACAAGGTCAATCAAAGTCATCCACATCTCATGACGTACTAAGCCAAACCACCATGTTGTACACCTTAAACATATGTAGTGATGTATAACAATTATATCTCAATAAAACTAGGGGGAAAATGTAAATCATATGAAAGCCGAAAAAGGCCAAGAAGAGCCAAAAGAATTTTGAGAAAGTTTACAAAAAAGAAAAGCTTACCTCCCAGACATCAAAACACATGATAAAATAGTGTGGTGGAAGTGTAGAGATAGAAACTGATGGAATAAACTAGAAAGTCCAGAAAGGTATCCATGCATTTGGGGGAATTTGGTGCCTGACGGGGTGGTTACAAATAAGCAGGCAAAGAATGGACTGCTTGATATACATTGTCACTACAAATGGCTCATCCTTTTGGAAAATTGTCACTGGAGCTCTATGACATTTACAAAATAACACAAAATATTGCAGATAAGCTCCAGATGGACTTGAGGCTAAAAATTAAAAAAAAAAAATTAAACTATTAGAAGAAAATTCAGGAAGATATTTTTATATCATATCAGGAGAAGAATTCTTCAGATTCAAAGAAAGCACAAAAGAGAAAGGTAAATACATTGGATTACATTAAAAATTTAAAAACTCTGTATCATCAAAGACACTGTAAGCAAAGCCTAAAGACAAACAAGAGAGCCTTGGAGGAGGAATCTGCAATGTATTTGACCAGCAAAGGATTCATATCTAAAATATGTGAGGAAAACAGTACAATAAGTAAAAAACAGCCAATAGAAAGACAGACAAAATATAAAAATAGTTCACAAAGATGTAAATCAAAATGGCCTATAACATATTAAAGGATGCTCTACTTCATTCATAATCAGGAAAATTGCAATTAAAGCAGTGAAATGTCATTTCGCACTTCTCCAATTGTCCAAAATTGAATGGTTCAACAAAGCCAGGTTTTCATCAGAAATGAGCAGGGTCGTTTTGGAGGGAATATGAATTGCTTAAATTCCTTGAGAGAGTGATTTGGAACTACCTTGCTAAAATGAAGATATGTGTTTCTATGACAACTAATTTTACATCTTGGTATATGAAGCTAGAAAAACTCCTATGTATAATATGACATTTAAAAGGATGTTTATTACTGCATTGTTTTCAATACTGAAAATCTTAAAGCAATGTAAATGCTCACTGACAGGACAATGGAGAAGGAGCAGACATGCATATCTGTGAGCCTCACGGTTTAGACACACGTTATCAAGGAGGATGCTTTTGAGAAACCCAAGTTGAGTGAAAAGAATCAAATCTTTTTAATATACCATTTACACCCACGTTTAAAACATACAAAGCAATATTGTCTGTGATTTACAGATTTAAACATATGTGAGGCAAAAGCATAAAAACAGAAAGAGCCATACAAGTTCAGGAGGCCGGTTTCTCAGAGGAAAGGGGAGAAAAATTAGCTTAAGGAGAGTGCAAAGAGGGTTCAACTCAACCTATGATGTTTTATTTCTTAATAAAAAAACTAATTCTGCTGAGATGTTAACATTATAATATTCTGTGCTGTGGATATTGAGGGTTTGATGTAGTAAACAATTCAAGAAAGAGAGTTATTCAGCAGCGGCTTCTCTTTCCTCTGGTGGAAATGAGAAGGCAGTGGGGAGGGTGAGTCTGCAGGAAAGAGAGCTGACAGCTTTGAAAGTGATTTTGGCTCTGGGTTTCTGCTCATGCACACACCTAGACAGTTTCACACACGGCAGCATAGGGTCACGCAGGAAGCGCTGCCAAGCAAGACATACAAAGCACACAGGGCCTCCACCAGCCCAGCTCTGCCAAGGTGTCTAGAACTGCATTCTGTAGCTAGGATTCTGGCCCAGGAATGATAATGGTTTAAATACAATAGGAGAGTATTTCTCCCAACTTAAAAGAATTCAGAGGTAGGCAGTCCAGAGCTAATATGATGGCTATGTGATATCCCCAGGACACAAGTTCTTTCCACCTTTCTGCTCTGCCACCCCTGGTTACATGAGTTCCAACTCCAAGGCCACTTCATGATCTGAGATGATCCTACAGCCAAAAGCCATCCCGGTGGGGAGCAGAAAGAAGTGGGGATGGGAAGGCCAAAATGGTTCTTAGTGTACATCTGTATCCGTCTAAAAATTCTTTCTTGAAAATCCTTAACTTTCAAGGACATCATATTGCCTAGGCAATACATATTGCCTAACTTTAGGCATGCCTCCCATGTCTAACCCCAAAGGAGGCTAGAAAACATTTCCTTTAATCCAGTCAGCAGTGTGCCCAGCTAAAAGTTTTGCTAAGGAAGTATTGCTGAGGAAGAAAGAGGGATGGCCCATTAGTCAACAGCCAGCAGCAACTCCCTGTGTGCCCATGGACAAAAGTTTGCCTACTCTGGACATTGCTTTCCTGTTCATGCAAGAAACAGCGTGGACTAAAGAATTGTTTCCTGAGTGGTGCCGATCATCTTTGCCGTCATTGCTTCACACTTTGGTCAAACTTCTATTTGTGTCGATTATACCTGAAGCCTTTGTCTCCCATTTACTCATTCACCTTTCGCTTCTCCATCCTCCAGAATAGGTCTGAATTGAGCCATTAACCTTCTTCTCTCACCATAGGTTTGGCTCTGCATTTATGCTTCACACTTTCTGGTCTTCAGGAATTGTACCTTCTCTTCCAGTTCTAGAAACTGCTTTCCCAGCAGTTTCCAACCATGTTTTAACGTTCCAACTCACTCCTTCCAAGGAGCCCTACCTGGCTTACTTAGGCATCCTCTTCTGAGACCTCCTCTGAGACTCCACGGTCTTCCATCAATGGCATCTCTTTCACTCAGAGAATCAAATACTTTTATTAAGGATGACCCTTAGACCATCTGGCCCAGTGATGCACAACTTTTTTTTCAGGATCCTTCAAGCGAAAACTGATAGGAAATCCCAAGGTAATGATGGATAAAATGAATGAAATGATAGAGTAGGATGGAGGGGCCCTAAGTCTTTTCAGAACAGGCTCTGAAAGGAGAGTATCTTGCCCTCATCGTATGAATGAAGACATTGTTGCTAAAGACAGAATTGAATTGTCCCAGCTCATAAGAACAACAGTAAGAACTGCAACATTCACTAACTTTCACCCTTTGTCGGGCACTGGTCTGAGTACTTAAGCAAATTATTAAGCCCTGTGATAATCCCAGTTACTCAGCTAGTTGAGGACAAAGCCGAGATTTGTGAACCAGGCATTCTGACTCCAGGGACTGAGCTTGGACCCACTATTCTACAGGCACCACAGAGCTCAAATAAGAAGTCTAGTCTTCCAACTACTAGGTCAAAATTCTCTTATTTGGATTGCTTTCTACTATTGTTTTGGTTATAGCTTCTGGGTGCATCTCCTTAACTTCACTGTTCTCTGTGCCTCATTTCTACTTTTTTCCTGCACATGTTAGGCATTTGATGAAGGTTTTTGATAGAATAACTGAGCTTAGTGAACAGAAACCTTCCTTGCATGATCTTTTGATGCTGACCTAGCCCAATAAGGCCACTGGATAAGAACTAACGGAAACATCAATTCATAGTCTTTATCATCTGAATACAAAGCCTGTTCCCACCAAACTATGTCTGCAGAGAGGAAAGACAAGGAGCTCAGATCTATGTTCTGTGGACTCTCATGTTTGAAGTCAAGTCCTGACAAAGCAGAAAGAAGTGTACCTTGTTTATGCCATATGCTTCTTTCCCTAGACTGGTGCTATCAGAAGGGGCACCCAGGAACCAGAAAGAGGGCTGGGTGACTACTTTTAACTAAGACTCTACTTCTCCATCGGGCAGTTGAACTCTCCAGGAGAAAGTACACACTCCCAAGTTGTACAAGTGCCACTGTGCATTCGTGCTCCCACCCTCGGCTCTGTTTATTTTCCTTTCTCATGTCCACAGTCCCCATTAAAAACCCAGCCAAACACACCCACACTGCTCCCTGCTCCTGCCTCAGTTACAAACGTCATCTACCCATTTGACCAGGCCAACCCCCAGGGACATCTCAGACTCCTTCCTCTCCTTGCCACCATCACTGACAGAGTCCGTAAGCCCTATTGTTCCCGTTCTCTTCACATCTCTCCTGTCTGTCCACTGCCCTCCTGTAGTTTCGGCTTTAATTTGTTTCCAAGCTAACCCTCTCAGGTCCACTCTTGACATAATGGAGACAGAGATTATTTTGGCTGTGCTGGGTCTTTCCTGAAAAGTCACACAGGCTCCTTGCTGCAGCGTGCAGGGTTCTCTAGCTGTGGACGCAGGCTCCAGAGCACACGGGTTGAGTCGTTGCTGTGCGCAGGCTTAGTTGCCCTGAGGCATGCAAGGTATTATTAATAGTTCCCTGACCAGGGATTGAACCTGCAGCCCCTGTTTTAGAAGGCAGATTGTTGACCACTGAACCATCAGGGAAGTCCCCACACCCCCTTTCTTAATGCTTCTCTATAGACTTGAGGATAAAGTCAAATTTCTAAAATAGAAAGCCAGGTCTTTTAATATCTGGCCACCACTTTCCTCCCAACTTCATCTGTTATCCCGTGGGTCCCTTTGTGCTATGCTCAAATGCATATTTGTCAAAGGCCTGAGTAAGTTTGGGTACGGGAGAGCAGGAAGACATAAGGATGGACAGGGGAGAGATAAAAATACACAGGGATGTGAAAGAAGGAAGAAATTTGGGGCTAAGTAAGATCTTTCTCTTTTTTTATTTCAAAGACAGAGGTCTAAGAGCACTGTTTCTAAGACTCTGGTAGAAAACTTATTTCTATTTAAATTAAATGAAGGGAAAAAATTTCACTTGACTGATTCCCAGCAACCAGTATTGAACTTAAAATGTCACTCCCTGGTGACCTGTAGAAACAGGTGAGAGGTTGAAGCCTTGAAGAGAAGTCAGAAGAACAGTGATTAAAGCCAAGGTTCTGTCTTGGCTGCAACTCTGGGATTCTGCCACATGTATTTCTGCTGGGACAGAGAGCACCTTGCCATCTTACTGAAGTGAGCAACTTCTACTTCTCTGGTCCTCTCCACGGCACACTGGGAAAGGCACACTCATTAATAACGTGGTTCCAGCTCTTGAGGGATCCCAATCATTCAGGCATGATGATTCACTGGAGAGGTCAACAAAATTGAGGACTCAGCTTGTAGGACAATTAGTATCTGCCATGTGGCAATCCAGAGCCCAAAGAAAAGTGTGGAAGGGACATGCAATGCCTATGACCAAGCACCACTCTCCCACTCCTGGGACAGCTTCAGGTCACAAGTCTGACCAGTTTATTGAGATCTTGAAGGCCACCCTCCAAATAGGAGCAAAGGCCAAAACCTAAGGCTCCACATGGCAATACCAGTTTCCTGATGAACAGTGTTTCATGCAGTAATGTGGTGATCTATCTCCAAACCAGATAGTGGAAGCAGGAAGATGAATGAGCGAGGCCATTTCCATTCCCAAGGGCAACCTCATCCCTGACGTAGCACCAGATGTGAAAGAACCCAGTTCTTCACTTGTATCGTTTATTCCGTGCTCACAACATTTTATGAGAGAAGTATTACCTTTGCTATACAAAACTATACCCTCAGAAAAGTTAAACGTTCCAAATGTCACCACATCAGTGGGAGAGTCAGATGTAAACCATACTGAGTATCAGCACAGCTCACATCCTCTTCCACTCTTCTCTTCCCTTCAAACAGCCAAAGACTGTCAGGGTTGTAAGGGACTTTAGGGGCTGGGTGACCTCTCAGAGGTAGAAGGGAGGGGCATGGTGACTGATAACAGAGGCAAAAGGTAAGCCTGGATTTCTTGGCTCCCAGTTCAGCTTTTTCCTCACTGTACCTCATGGCCTCCCAGATTCAAGCAAGTATGGTTCAGAATGCCACATACATTCACACAATTAACAAATGTGTATTGAGCCCTTATACAGTGTGAGGCCAGTGAGGATACAGCAGGTTGAAAGCAGAAAGTGTCTTGGTTCCCATGGAGCCCTCATTCCACTAAAATGACAAAGGTATACATAAATTACCCATCATGAGCTGCATGCTAAGTCGCTTCAGTCATGTCCAACTCTTCACGACCCCATGGACGGTAGCCTACCAGTCTCCTCTGTCCACAGGGATTCTCCAGGCAAGAATACTGGAGGGGGTTGCCATTTCCTCCTCCAGGGCATCTTCCCAACGGAGGGATTGAACCCATGTCTCTTAGGTCTCCTGCATTGGCAGATGCATTCTTTACCACTAGCACCGCCGGTGAGGACAATTTTGTCCTGTGTAGAATGATAATGCAGAATAAGCAGGGCAGAGAGCAATGGGTGAGAGAAAGGGATATTATTTTTAAAGGGATGCTCAGAGAAGGCCTCTCCACTGACACCTGCCTTTGAGCTTCCCAACAAAATCCATTTTGACTTAACCTACATCTTGCTCATAACCACAGTATGCAACCAACGAGCATTTTAGACACACAGAGAGTGTGCAAGGGGTCCCCAAAGAAGAAGAGGGATTCAAAAGTAAGCTCCAGCTCTGATGAAGTCCTACCATGAGAACAGTGGGCGGTCACCAGCTGGCTTGGGGAGCAAGAAGGATTTTTAAAAGGTGGGCCTGTTCCCAGAGAAAATGACCCACTGATGCAGGAGCTTAAGTAAGATGTCCTTAGGATCCGTTTTATATCCAGGCTTTGAAAGCCTTCCAAGCATCTCCTATTAAAAAGGAAATCAGAGGTGGATATCATACTCAAAGAGCTTTGGTAGGAAGAAAATGTGCTTTAGGACCTCACTGAAAACGTTTTTTCATACACTTGAGAGGTTATGTCTCTGGGAAAGAAACCAAAAATAAAATAATAAGAAGACTCTGATTGTATTTTAGAAACAATATGAAAGTCCATTCCTGTCCAACACCCAGAAAGAAAGCTTTATACAGAAGTTGCCAAATATAATGTTTCATAACAATAAAGTGATACATCTGTACTTCAAGTTTTCTAAAAGGTTTAGCAATCATATAAATCAACAACAAAGAAAACCATTGCTCAAGTACATTTCTGTGTTTTACTACTGACGTCACTCCTAAGAGAATTCAGTGAAGCTGGGGGCTCAAGGAGAGGCCACAGGGAACAGCAGGAGAAGCCCCCAGACAGGGTCAGTGTCTGAAGCTGGGAGGTGGTGAGACTCAGAACAGGCTGGGAAGGGCAGAGAGAGGCTGCCAGATGCCCAGAGCCAAGAGGCTTGTGCCTGGAGTGACGGGAAGTCACCCGGCTGGATGGCAGAGTTTGCTGCTGCTGAAAGTGCCATAAGTGGTGCTGCAGATGAAATTGGCAAGAAACTCACAAGAAGCCAACACTTTGCTGTATCTTCACCTCTCCCTCCCATCACCACTGCTGCAGCAGGAGAGTCCCAAATCTAAGTTAACCATCCGTCTCAGCTCAGGATTCACTCCCTCCTTCCTCCTAATTAGGTTCTCTCTTTCTCACCTGGTCTCTTTGACAAACACATCATCTCACATTTTTAGGGGGAAGGGAAAAAAGAGAGAGGGGACTTCCCTTGGCTCTGCTTCCCCTCAAGCTAGCATTCCCTTGCTCCATTTTCCTTAATCAGATTTTAAAGAAGTACATCCATGCTCTCCAGATTTTCTTCCTCTTCTCCACCTTCTTTAACATCTGCCAGTCTGCTTTCTGGTCCCACAGTTTCACAGAAATTTCTCTAACTGCCAGATGCTTTGCCAGCTTGTCCAAGCCTTTGGTGTCAGCAGCACTTGTCACTGTTTAGCCACTGCCTAGACCCCACATGTTAGAACATTTGCCTCCTTTGGCCTATGTGACACTGTTCCTTGGCTCCTTCTGAAACCTCTTTCCCTGTCCTGAGCACCCCCACCACCACGATCCTGAGATGGATAGTCATCCATTGGTGGAGAAGAGATAAGAATCATCTAACTTACTGAGTGTTTGGGGATCACACACTCTTTAGAATATCTGATGGAAGTTTTTTTTTTTTTTTGGTATCTAATTTTTTTTTTAATAATTTTTTTTTCCTTGGAAGTTTTAAAGCATCTCTGCAAAATATGGTTTACAGGTATATGCACGCTGCTAAGTCGCTTCAGTCATGTCCGACTCTGTGCGATCCCCTAGACGGCAGCCCACCACCGTCCCTGGGATCCTCCAGGCAAGAACACTGGAGTGGGTTGCCATTTCCTTCTCCAGTGCATAAAAGTGAAAAGTGAAAGTGAAGTCGCTCAGTTGTGGACAGCGACCCCATGGACTGCAGCCTACCAGGTTCCTCCATCCATGGGATTTGCCAGGCAAGAGTACTGGAGTGGGGTGCCATTGCCTTCTCCGAGGTATATGCATATGGTTATATATATATACATATATATATATATATATTATATATATATATATATATAAAATTTCAGGAGAAACTGAAATAACTGATTCCCTAATAAATTAAGAGCCTCTGTCCCAGAAAATACCCTTTTTTAGAAATGCAGCTATGATGTCCTGTGACCTTTCCATGTTGCTTTTAAGTCTCATGTTTCTTGGAAGTTCTTGGCTTCCAGCAGTGCTAAAATGGAGCAAAGCGCTTTATCAGAAGGAGGGGCCCAGAGTCCTCATCCCCATTTTCATACCTTAAGGGCTTGATCAATGCACCTCTCTAAACCAAAATTGCCTCCTCTGCAAAAATATGTTTTATTTCTACTCTGCCACAAAGAACTGCTGCAAAGATCAAATGAGATCAAGAATTTTAAAACATTTTACAAACTTCAAAACACTATAAAAATGATTACCATTGAAATCCTGGATTAATATTCTTAGAGGTATACCAGCTGGGTGTCAACATGGGTTTAACCTGTGTCCATCTGCCAGTTTGTAAACTAGAGATGATGACAGTTCTTCTAGCAACCTTGTGGAGCTAGTGTGAGTATCAAATGAAATAATAAATGTGGAGGGACTTTACAGCTCAGCAAGACTGAGGCGCCCACAGTTTCTCATCCTTTTTTTTTTTTTTTTTTTTTTGCCCCTCTCCATGTGCATTAATTGAGCTCCAAGAGCCCAACAGAATGAGGCTGTGCTCACAAGAGTCCCACCGTGCCCAATGATGGATCGTTCCTATGAAATTACTCTGTAATCAAATTAGACTCCAGTGAGTTAATCATGGATAATGTGATTATAAGAAGCAGCAAATAAATTGATAATAATTGGCTACTTATTATTTTTAAAAAGGAGGCATGGAGAGAAAGAATATAGTGTGTGAAAAAGATTATCCATTATAGAAATAATCTCTCCTTTTGGCCACTTGGCCAATATTTGAACCCACCCCCAAGGAACACTAGTGTCTCTTTGGTATCCTGGGTACTCTAAAATATATTCTTACCTGGAATCCTAGCTTCACCATGATTTATAAGTTCTTGTGCCCTCTGGTAAGTGTGCACAAGTTTGCAGCTCACAAAGAACAAGCATGTTGGCTACAATCATGGCGCCGTCCTTGTTCACAGCCCATTCATTCATGCTCTACTGTGCCCAGTGAGGTTCAGAGTGGTAGGGCTCAGGGACAGAGGCAGACAAACTGGCAGGTTTGACTGGGTCCATCTCTGCCTTTTTACCAGGTTCTATTGGGTTTCAAAAAGAGATGAGATTTCTGTGGTGCTGTGGGAAAAGTGAGATCAGCTATTAACCGGTGAGGACAAGCCAGGTCACTGTGAGAGTCAAATAACACAGCAAGTAGCGTTTCTCAACAGTCTTCTGTACTGGGAGGTATGAAACTGGGCCTTCATATCAAGGCGAGGAGAAACAAATGACTTGGGCTCCATACACAGGGGGTGGAGAATAAGGAAATGGGAAGGAAGATGACATTTAAGGTCGTTGTTCAGTCGCTCCGTCCTGTCTGGCTCTTTGTGACCCCATGGACTGCAGCACACCAGACTGTCATTATTTCATCCAATCCATTCAACCCTGTGGTATGGCTTTGTTGCCCCATTTCACCAGCAAAGAACCTGAGGGTCGTAAAGGCTAAAACTTGCCCAGAATTACAGACAGAGTAAGGAACAGAGGGACTCCGGGCTATTTCTACTCTGGCAGACTGGCTCACCGAAGATGTCAGAGGGCATTCCAAGTTCTGTACACCCAGAAAAAGACAGAATGAGTCTCCAGACAGGGAGTGTTCTGTTTGAAGAAGAAAGCATCATTTTGAAGTTCCCTGAACAGCTCTCACCAGAGACATGGGCCATGGAAAATCTTCTCCAGAGCCCTTTGGAATTCTAAGGAAACAAAATTGACATAACTAAGTGTTTAATTACTATTGATTGTGGCAAGCATGTTTCTTTTAGGTCAGATTTATGATGAAGGGGCATGACAGTGTTTATGACACCTGTGAGTGTTGTATGTTTATAGGATATTGAAATCCTTGTCTTGGCCCTGGGATTCTCACTTAGAGGTAGTTTCATAGCATTGGGGTACAGTTGCAGTGGATTTCACGGCACAAGTGCCACCAAGGGTGGCTTCATGTTATGCACATTACCTCCAAGGGAACTGAGCTGGGGTTTGCACTGACTGAGGGGTGTCCCTTCTGCAATGCCACATCCCCCCAGCCCAGTGCTTAACAGATCTCCTACTGTGACTAACTCAAATTCTGGGTCCTTTGAATCCTCCCTCTTTTTCTGTTCTGCTCCGAGTTTTGACTGTTTTTCACTATAACAATATTTTTGTTAACAATGTCTCAGTGTTTCTCTGACTCAGTAGGTATCCCTTCTACTATGTCAAGCTCCCTACAAAATGCATTCTTTATAGTTGGTTCTCAGGCCTCACCTCCACTGTTTTCCCATATGCAAATGTCTACGTACTCTTTCTTGGCAACAGCAGTTAAAATGCTACAGTACAGAAGTGGGTGGACTCCATCAGTAGCAGATCTACTGAGAGGTGAGGTCCTTTTCTTCCTTGCCCACTTGTGTTAATGGTTTGAAAAATTTCTCTGATAGCTCATCTGCTAATCTGCTGCAGGGTCATACGTCTCATGGATTCAGAGTAGTTTTCTCCATCAAAAACCCTTTCTCTCATGATGCTCCCCATATCACTGGGAAGATTGCGAAGTAAGACAGAAAGGGCCATGTCCATTTTGCAGGTTCTAAAGCTAAGGATCAAGGATCAAGCTGACTTACTCAGAATTAGTTGGTGACAGGGCCCCTTCAAGAACAACCATTTCATGTCTCCTTGTCTAATGGTCTGTAGCCCTTATTTCTCTGTAACACTCTTGCCATCACTCAGATGTGTTCACAGGGCTGGCTGGTGCTTCCTCAATAGGATGCAGGAGAAGAAGGAGGAAATCTTTGTTTTTATCTCCTGGAATGTTCCAATGGTTCCAGCTGTGGCTACAGTTCATGACTACAGGGATTTATGTTTTGCTTGTTTCTTTTCTTTTGAAAGAGTCTATCTTGATTTCAGCAAACTTTCCAGCAAAGAGTACTTTGAGGCAGCTGGGTAAGGGAGGGCTGTTCCTTCCCTGTCATATGTCCTTAAAATAACAGAACAGGGGAGGCAAGCCCTGAGGGTCCCCTTGAGGTACCAAGGATAACATAATGAATTGGCTAATCATAAACCATTCGCTCCCGAGTTCCAAGTGATATGGTAATGAATTGCCAATGAGCCATTCGCCAGACTGCAGCCATATGGTGAGGGATGGGACCCTGGCACATTGTAGCCATACTGTGGGTTTGTCTGCATAATTGTTCCCATCCAGGACCTTCCCATCTCTATGGCTGCTAATTAATGTCCTTTCTAAGTTTCTGTTGTCAAAACTAATCATTTGTTTGTTTTATGCCAATAGGTCTTTCCCTTAGCTGGTTAGTAATAGTGACCATTAAGACATGAAAATGTGTTTGAGTTCACATAAAAATATTTGCATGTCACATCTTGCAGCACCCAGTGGGTACCAGGACTTAGCAGGACTGGCCTCGGTAGCAACTTGATCCAGGAACTTATTAAAACCAACAAATTATCATCTTTCCCTACAGAAACTCAAATGAGGATTCAGTTCATTAATTTCTCCATTGTTCTTCTTGTCTGTGGACATTACTCTAGTTGGATCTTTAGCTATAAAATGTGGATTTTATGATAATAGTGATGATAATAAAAATAATTAGGAGAAGGAGATTCATTTATCAGAATAAGACACCCTTTCAAACACACACTCCCTACTGGTTTGAGGAGACTGTGAAATTTTGGAAAGAACCTTGTTTCCCTTCTGCTTCTCTGTGCTTTTGTTTCCTCGTCTCTTTCCATTGGTTCCCTTAGTCCTTACCCAGCTGGGCCTAGAAACAGTTTGGGGAAAAGCAAAACAAAGCAAAACTACCCTGGGAAGACAGGAGGATGAAGACCTACTACCGGTAAATAGCAAAGCCAGTTTTAAAGAATGAGTTTATTAAGGATTTAGGAGAACGGCAGCGTGGGGAAGGCTGTGCCATTTACACGGTCCAGTGTGTGCCCACTGTCTCAGTCCCCCTAACCTTTGCCACTAAGGCACAAAGCGGGTACTAACCTTTACACACACCCTCTGACAGCCTTTTCCCACTAAGACTGCTTGTTATTCTCATAAACTGATTTTCCCTCTATAACCATGTTGAAGAATATAAGGAAATGGAGGCAAAAAGGGAAGGAGATGGAGGTGAGAAAGCTTACAGGGTAATATTCCCTGAGATGTCTCTGGGTCCCTTGCTTCCTGTAGGACTCAGTGGGAACAATCGCTCTGTTTCACAACTTTCTGCTTTCTCCCTGCATCCACACACCGCACCCCAGAAACAGCCAACGTGTTAATTGCAAGGTCAGGCCAGTGTCTCACATGGCATCTGGGACGTGGTATAATGCAAACAGATTTCCATATGTGGTCCCTTCCAGTAGTCCTCGGCCCCGAGCACCCACACCACGTGAGAACTCGGCTTCTCGGGAGACGCTGACATTTTAATTGGGAGCATCTGTTGCCTTTTCTGTTATTCTTGGCCAGGTTTGGTTTATTTGTTTGAGCCGGTGTGTGTGTACAGACCCGCCTGCGTGTCTCACAAGAGGCGGGACGTGAAGCCTAGCGTCGCCTCCTCTCTTTTCCTTCTGAAGTAGCCAATGGGGATGCGCGACAGGGCACTGGCCTTCACCCCGTCTGTTCTCTGCTTGGTTTCTCTCGGCAGAATTTAGAGTGAGGAGGGCCAGGCTGAGAACAGAGAATCACCTTCCTGGGAAAACAGATGTTTGGGGATGAGAGGCCTGGCTCTCCCCACTCCCAGCAGAAGAAGATCCAGCAGCCGGGGCCCTGGTCACAGGGAGCCTCTCCCCTCAAGCCCGCGAGGTGTTGCTCCCCGCTTGGCTCACACACTGGCTGAGGTCACTATCCCCAAGAGTCTCACAAGCCTTGTTCAGACCAGCCGCGGAGACTGCATTTCTCCTCCCCATCAAAATCTGTGGAGCCTTCCTGTAGCGGGGTAACTACGGGGGTTAACCAGCCTTGCCATGCTCACCAGCCCACAGACAGTGTGCACTGTGTTCTTGCTGTTTTCTCACCTAGAGAGGCTTGAACAGTGTCCCCATCCCTAAAGATGTACTCACTGGGAACCTCAGAATGTGATCTCATTTAGAGCAAAGGTCTTTGTCAATGTAATTAAGGTGAGGCTCCTGAGACTAAATCATCTGGACTAGGGTGGATCCTAAATCCCGGAGGTGACAGGAAAGCCAGTCACAGAATGATAAAGGTCATGTGGAGACAGAGATACAGACTGAAGTCAGGCGGTCACAGCTAAGAGCACCAGGAGCCATCAGATTCTAGCGGAGGCAAGAACTGTGTCCCTAGAGCCTTCAGAAGGAGCATGACCCCACAACATCCTGATTTTAGACTTCTACCATCCAGAATTATGAGAGAATTAATTTCTGTTGTTTTAAGGCACCAAGTATGTAGTAATATGCTGAAGCAACCCTGGGCTAGGGTGACATGGTGTGTAAGATTCTAAGAATGAAGAGGAGTTGGAAGTTGACTTGGACTTGAAGCTAGGGGCCAGACTTTTCTTAACCTGATCTGCTCTGTCCCCTCAGGGAGGCCACATAGCCCTGGGCCTCAATGTCCTAGTCTGTCCATTGCAGGAAGTGGACATGACATGTCTTCGACCCCCCGTGGCTCTAGTATCTGTGATCTCCTGTGACTCTAGAGTCTATGACCCCCCATGGCTCTGGTATTTATAATCTCTCGTGGCTCTAGTATTATTTTGTATTAAAAAAAAAAAAGAGGTCATAACTACAGAGCCTGATGACATTGTAAGCGTGAGAGCTCACTTTGAAAAGCAGACTAAAATGGGCATCACAGATCAGGAGAGGAGCAGGTTTAAGTGCAGTAAAGCTCACTAGGGAAGACCCCACAGAGGAGGCAGTCTCTGAGCTCAGGCACAGATGGGTAATGGAGAGGAGCAGAGACAGCATGAAAGACAAGGGTGGGCGCGATGAATGCACAGGGCTTGAATGAGCAGTGATGCTGGAGAAGGTGGCTGAGAAGGAGCAGAGAGGACCCTTGGGAGCACTGACACCCCACTCACCCAGAAATCAGGCTGCAGTGACTCTGCCCCATATCCCCGCCCAGCACCAAGATGTGCTCTGTTCTGTGGGAGAGGCTGGGCCGCCCTTCTACTCACATGCACTCATGCATTAATGAAACTCATTGGACACCCACCAGCATCTAGCACACTGAAGAGTCAGTGGTGGCCTTGGCCTTGGACAGCAGTGAAGTGCAATCTGATGGTGGGAACGGACCACTGAGTGTGTACCTGTGTTCAGAGTGGGAGGAGTTTTAGTCAAGAATGTAACAGAGTCTTACCTTAGTTTAAGGAGTTTGGCAATCTTCCCAGAGGAAGTGAATTTCAAGCTACCTGAGCTCTGTGCTGTGCTCAGTTGTGTCCGAGTCTTTGCAGCTCCATGGATTGTAGCCAACCAGGCTCCTCTGTCCATGGGATTTCCCTGGCAAGAACACTGAAGTGGGTTGTCATATCCTCCTCCAGGGTATCTTCTTAACCCAGGGATCGAACCCACATCTCTTGCATCTCCTGCACTGGCAGGTGCATTCTTTACCACTGTGCCACCTGGGAAGCCCTGGGAATAGAAGTTGGCTGGTTGATGGGAGTGGTGAGAGCTACTTCTTGGTGCTTCCTCACTTGAGTATATATAAGATAAGAAAGCAGAAACATACAACACCAGAAAAAAAAAAAATAAGAACAGTAGGAAGAGTCAAGAAGAATAATCAGTTAGAAAAACACGGCAATCTGTGGCCATCTGGCACAGGGGCAAACATCTTTGCACAAACAACAGCCTTCCAGGTACCATGCTGAACCTATAATACAACCTTAAAATTGATTCAGCATACTCTGCTTTTCTCAAAGGTAAGAAAGACTGGAATATTTTTCAGAAAGACCATTACCCAGCATCATCAACTCCATAGAAAACTGATTTGCATAGGTCTCATGAGGCTCAAGAGGCTGACCTCTTGAGTCTTCCTGTATTGACTGTTGACATACTGGTCCTCATCTATATTCATGGTCTAACTGTCCCATCTTTCTCTGTCTCTCGGGTTTTGGAAGAGGGTCCTATTCCTCAAAGGCAGGGCCTTCATCTTTCCTTTGCTTGCCAGCCTAATTATAGGTATCTATTCATCTACAAAGTTTTCCTCTAGAAAAAGCCAATGATTATTTGGTGAGTCCCATCCAACCTTCCCACATCCATCCATTCATATGGTCCAGAGAAAGCTGTCAGGAGATACAGACTCAGTGATTCAACAAGACTTTATTAAGGGCTCTTAAGCTCAAAGCATTATGCTCATAAAAAAATACCTGTCCTTAAGATGCTTACAATTTGATTGTGAAAACAAGACATAAATATATATATATATATATATATATGTAAATAGATTCACATAATGTTGAGTATTTGGTGAATCACAGATGACCTTTGAGTTGGTTTCATGGATAGCAAAGCCAGCCTCCTCCAAATCATTGCCTTCAGGTTCATTTAGAGCAAAATGCTGGGATGGAAGACTCTTGGCCCTGGCTACAGGCCTGCTGATGATGCTCCTTCTATCCTGGAGCCTCCAAGGTAGCCAATCACCTTGAAATCTCTTTGGAATAAGTGAGAAGAAAAATGAAGACTCCACCAGCACCTTTATGGAATTCTTTCGCCGGTCTTACTCAACTCATCTGCAGGGTTGGTGATTTCTATCACATGTATCTTTCTAGACAGGTACACAAAAGGAGATGGACCACCCTCCCTGTCTCATCTCTGTCATCTCCTCCCCACTCTCCCTCCCTCCCTTCTCTCGCTGTCTGTCTCTATCTGTCTTTCTATCGAGACACGCCTCTCTCTCGCTCGCTCGCTCGCTCTCATTTTCCACAAGTTTCCTGTCTGTGTGTCCTTCTCTCACTATCTGTCTCTTCCTGCTACAGACTCTCAACTACAGTTTTCAGAGAAGCCCACAACCCTTGTCACGATAAGCCTCAATTCTACTTTATTAACATGGAGAGGGTCAAGGTTTTAACAAAGAAATTCGTAGGAAAACCAAGATAAAGCTGTGACTGATTTGAGGTCACTGAGGGGACAGGGAAGGAAAAATAAATCGGACAGGATGGAAAAGTGAAGAGCGAGAAGGCTGAGTTATGACATGTCAGCCGCCTGCCACTCCCACAGCCACAATTCTGCATCCTGCGGGCCCTCGCCCCTGCCTCACTTGAATTGTTCTCGCTGGAGGAGTCAGGGCCCAAAGCCTCAAGAAGTTCTGGTGAGATAAATTCTGTTAGCGGCAGAGTCAGACTCAGGACCCCGCGTGGTTGCTTCTCCTGGAACACAGAGCATCATGGGTCACAGGTTGGAGAAATCAACGATGCTCCTTCAACTCAGGACAGGAATGGGAGGAGGGGCTTACAGAGGATCTAATCTACCCTTAACAGAGAGGGAGACTGAGGCCTGAGAGGAGGTGCCCAGAACCCCAGGGCTGGGGGCAGGGGGCAGGGGGCAGAGCCACGTCCTCTCTCAGCTTTGATGGGAAAGACAAGACACCTGAGCCCTCTGAGCCTCAGAGCCTTATCTCTACATTTAGGGAACTCGTGGGAGAGCATTTCTGAGGGCTTCTTATAGGAATAGTGCTGTTCACAATTACTCTCACATTTAAACTTGATACAGCTCTGTGTTTTATAGGAGTCATTAAAATTCCCATGTTATAGGGGAGAAAAACAAGTCTCTGGGAGATTAAGTAAACTCCTTAAGGTCCTGCAGCTCATAGAGTTGGAATTTGAATCCTGATCCCAGTGGTTTATCTAGTGTTCTGCACCCACTCCCCCACTACACACACACACACACACACACACACACCGTACTTAGCATAGGCTTGGGGGAAAATGAGAAGAGTGTGGAATCTGTGGCCAACCTCTCCCACACTCTCAGGCCCCTTCAAGCCCCCTGCACCCGACCATCACCATTGGCAGGCAGCACAGGTTCCATGAGGACAGGACTCCAGCCTGGCCCACTCTTTTCATAGAATATCACAATGTCACATTCCTCTTTGCCTGCTGGTCCAAGTCCTACCTCCAGAAAGTGGCCAGTGCTCCAACCAGCTACAGAATGAAGAGTCATTTAGCCATGTTCCCCACACTCAGATATTTGCTCCATGAGGACAGACATTAAGATGTGCAAAGCCACCCCCCACCCCCTCAGAATAGCCAGACCATCCCCTGAAGCCAAAAAATAAACTTACTTTGAAAGACGACAGCTCCCTAGCTCCTCCTCATCCTCCTTGAGCAGCTCGGCAGCATTCTTAGCTGTCGTCTGCAAAGGCTGCTCGCCCCTTGTAAAATCAGGACACTTCTCTACCAGCCAGTGCTCAGATCTGGCTATCTGGTTGGTTAGACTCACTCACACACTTGCACCAAGTGCTATTATTTTTCACAACTATTTTATTTTTGCCTTCTCTCCTAGAAATCCAATAGAGTCCTCTGTGAGGCAAAGGTCTAAAAGACAGCCACTCACATGAAATGATTCTACCTACATCAGAGAAGTCCCTCTTCCTAGCTCATGTATTAACTCCCCTTAATTGATTACTGAGTCACTCTCAAGCCAACAGACCCACTCTTTTCCCCAACCGTCACAGGGTACATTACCTGGGCCAGAGACTTTGGCACTTGATGTACCTGATACTTTTCTATATCCAAGGGGAGCCTTGCATTCTTATCTGACTCTTTATTGTGTGAGGAACTCTTTTCCTTACCTGGGTTATAGCTCCTACATAGAGGCTGGAACTATATTGGTGGCAGGGGAGCTCTTGAGATACTAAGATTTATGTGCCACTATAAAACTTCTTTTTTTAGATTCCTATACATCCCTCATAGTGGTGGATCCTTTCAGGGTAACTTTCCCCTAGAAGACCCTTGCCCCCCAAATCAAGCCTTACCCTCCTTTAAAGCCCACTTCAAATATTTTCTTTATATGTCTCTGACCCCATCCTCTACTTCCTGTGCTTAAGCCCATGGCCCTTTATTTACACCTTTATCATTAGCATTGCCTCATCACAGCGGTTCATATTTAGCTGCTAAATACCTAGAGTCCTCCATCCAGAGGTTGAGCACAAGGGGGAACTAGGAACCATTATCGGGGAAAGCTTGCAAGACAAACTGGAATCTCAGCCTTTGTGCCTGAGGCAGAAGGAATTTGGAATTAGATGGGAAAGGAACCGGAAACTAACGCAAGGGTCTCAATAAAAATTCTCCCATTTGTGTCAAATACTGCTCCCAGAGAGAGATCATTCATAAAAAGCACTGCCTTGGAAGAAGAAATAGATCCTAACAGGCATGACGATGTAACACAGGGGTTGGGCCTCTGTCTGTATTCATACGGTCCATTTTGATGGGCAAAGCACCATTGTGGGAAAAGCCCAGAAAGATGGGTAGTGTTTGAAGACAAATGGACTGTGGCATCAAGACACTGACTCATCAGAGTACTCATGGTAGAATCTAGTGGGAAAAGAAGGGAGAGAAACTGGCCCTTGCCTCTCAGGTAGGATGCCCAGCAAAGGCCCAGCCCAGCAGACCAAAGTCTGAGATGCTGTTCTAAGTCCAGAGGAGAGTTCAGAGGTAAACTGAGGCAGGAGTCAGGGTGCTTATATGGGAGCCCTTTCTGGGAACAGAGAAATGCTTGGAGACTGTAAATCAATTTCTATGCAGCATCCCTGGGCAACAGATTAATTTCAGTCCCTTTCCAAATGATAGAAGTGAGGCTCCCAAAGGAGTTTCTATCTTTATGAGATGCAGTTCAGGAATGAGGGTGAACTGGACCAGCATGAAAGGAGTGGAGTACAGGGGAGCAAAGTCAGATGTGGTGATTTCCTAGCCAGAGGGATGAGTCCCTTCTTACTTTATACCTCCCACAGCCAGCAAAATGCCTGATTCATACCAAACAGACAAGAGAGATTTTTGGAGAGCAGTTTAGAAGTGAAAGAGGTTTCCAGATACCTTTCCATCATTTTGGCAGGTACCTTCCAGCTTTCCTGGCCAGGCCCTGCTTACTGGAACCCTTCATCCAATGCCACAGAGAAAATGCAATTCCCCCTCTGCACTACTGCTCATTACCAAGAAAAATGATGACTTGATAGTCTTCCAGCAGGAGAGAACCATCTATTTCATTTGGAAGTTTGGTAATTGATTAGGGCAATAGATTTTCTGCAGGGCAGCCTCTCCGGGAGAGTCTGGCTCGGGCATAAGATTTACATACATCAGGCTCACTCTGCCTTCAGAGTTTGTCTCAGAGGATGAGATCACAAGGCCATTACTGGAGTGGGTGGTGGGCTGCCAGGGTAGGGAGCACAAGGAAATTCCCAGACATCATTTCTCAACAATGAGGACCGTGTCTAGTTCAGAGCAGGTTCAAGTAGTTTTCTGTCAGCAATTTTAGGTAAATCCATTACCAAGAGTCTGTCTACTCTGAGACGTGATCAGAGCAAGTGGTCCTTTGAGGGTCTCAGCTGACCAAGCTTCAGGCTAGATGGGGCCTAGAAATTTACCATTAGCCTGTGTGGTCCCCAATCTCAGGGGCACCCAGTGATGGCCTCAGCGCAGTGATATCCTGCATGTGTATCATGGACCCCTTCATGTAGAGGTCAGCAGGGCCAGCTTTTAATAAACACTTGATCTCTATCACAAACTCCATCTAGAGCACACCCTGATCTCATGTACAAATCCTTACTTCTAACTCTCTCCTGTGACTCTGGATCAAAGCCTTTCAGTGCCATTATTTACCCCCCAATGCAAACATGAATCATTATGTTCTCTTTCCCTGATGAATCTTTATTTAAGCCCTATCACTAAATGCAAAGTTGATTGTGATATTTTTAATTACAATAACAGAAGATTGAATTTAGCCCCAAATGCAAAGGTTGAAGGGTAGAAGTGTTTAGATCTCACCTACATATTTGTAAAGAATGGATGGGTGACTTGGGTCTCTATTAGCTATCCCCAGTTTTCTGAGCATTTTCAGTAAGAGCTGGGTATAAACAGTCAGAACTATGGCCCCTAAAATAGTAGGGACAAAAAGGCGTATCTCTGGGCTGGTCTGAAAGAATGAGAGAGTCATCTGACCTGCCCCGTTCTCACTGTGCCTACTCAGACCATGGTGGAAGAAGTGTCTCCCTTGACCAGTTTGAGGACAGACCCAATTTCCTTGGGGATCCCACAGACTAAAAAGAATATCTCCATTCCTTTGCCTGAAGTGGTAAGAAGCGATCATCTTTCAGGTCTCTCCCTGGGCAGGCATCCTCTTCCTTCTACTCCGCAGCTAGTAGTTTCGTCTGGTTCTAATCAGACAACTAGCATCAGCTCTAGATGGAACAAAGAGTTCCCCGAGGATGATATCATTCAGGTAGACACCTACTCTGATAAAATGTAAATCTGGCCTTGTGGATGAACTGGCCTGGTTAGAAAAGTGCTGTATATACCTTAAGAGAGAGTTCGAGGGTAGACCTGACCGATACTACTTGCTGAGCAAATGGTGAGACTGAGAAGCAGATGTGTCAATTTGCACAATTTATTGTGCATCTGTGATGCACAGTGCAAGATCTTATGAGATATACAGAGAGGGCCTAACTCATGCCCTCAAGATTTATGTGGAAACTCACTGATGAAGTAACTATCACAAGGTTCTCATTGCTCATAGTGCACTGAGGTAGCTACTGATATATCCATTAATATACATTAACATGTTCATTAATATATTAAAAATGGATTTATTCTTACTCAGCATGGCTACCAGCTTTCTTCTGTTCCCCAACTTATCAAAAATAGAAGTGAAAGCACCAGATTCAGCAATTCTCTTGAAACCCAATAAGAAAACCAGGAGAAGCATCTTGACAGCTTTCTTTGGGGAAGGTTGAGGGGAACGTGTTGAAAAGGATTAACATTCCACTCACAGGTGCATTAAAGTAGCCTGTGGTGTGCACCACAGCAGTGTCCAGCACTAAGTAATTGGTCGATATTTATTTGGTTTAATGAATGAATGATTGAAAATAGAAGTGTCTTCATGTGCTCTTCATACAGCTACAGATTCTAGGTATTATGATTTTAAAATAACTGCCCTGTCATATCTCAGTCATCACTAAGTTCAAATCAGTTTTAAGGAGTGATTATGGAGAGTGTGGACAGAGTGTAAAGTTGGTATCCAGAGACCTGGGTAGTAAGTTTGATTAATACTTACTAAGCAGCTTGGCCTTTAATCTTTCCAAGCCTTGGTTTCTTACGAAATCGACTGGGGGATGGAGGACAAGCAGAGTCAAGAGGGGGTGAAACAGAAGGAGGAGACTGAGTCAGAACATCCCAACCAGCTCACCCTCAGCATCCTCTAAAGCTCACTGCACATTGACTGTGGACAGGCAGGGACTGGGAGGGAAGCCTCAGAAAAGGCACAAGTGGGTGGAATGATTAGGGTCAAAAAAACAGCACATCACAGAAAACAGGACGCAGGAGAAGGATTTGACAGAATGTTCTTGGAAGTGACACAGGGCACGCTCTACTACACTCCTCTCCGTTAAGTTACCTAAGGATGAGCAGCTCTAATGCCCTAACTACCTGGTAACTGCAGAAATGCCTCACTGTAAAAATTCAATCCGTAAGTTATGTGAAATCTTTACTGTAATAAGTAACTGAGTTAATCATTGATATTTTCCCCTAAATCCCCTTTCTGGAGAATGTCTTTACAAACCTTAACATTTTGACTTTCTGGAGTTTATAGAGGGTTTGCTATCCCAAGTACACAGCTAGGGCTAGTAAGGAGAACATTAAATTAAACTCATCTAGAATTACTGAATTTCCATCTTTTTCTTTATTTCCTTTCCCTCTGCTCACTACTTCCCTCCCTCCCTTCCTTCCTGCCCTCTTTTCTTCTTTCTCTTTCTTTCAGCCAAAGGCCCAACGATAACATAAAAGGGAAAGGTCATTCAGAGAATATTTTGGAGACTTTGGTTCTCCTCCCAAATTTGCCACTAAAATAAATGTGAACCTGGTGAGGTCTCTTGTTTCTCTTGCCCTCAGCATCTTCATTTGTTAAATGAAGGATCTGAACAGATTTGATGATTTTTCAGATGCTACCTCAGGGAGCAAAGTAGGAGCAGAAAGATCACTGATGGGGTATTCAATCCTCTGTTCTCTCCTCAACGGAGGAAGTGAGTTTCTCATCTGTTTTACACAGGTGGGGGAGGCGCCATATTAGTTGAGTTGAAAAAAAAAAAAAAAAAACCCAAAATGTTCTTTTTGCTTTTTAAAGACAAAATATTAGAAACCCACTGATCTTGAAGGTCCTGTTCCCCTACAGGGCAACAGGTTCTACTCCTTATTGAATTTCTGTCCTGCAGAAGACCTGTGCTGCATGCCCCCAAGTATAACACAAAGAAGGGAACGTAAGACAGTTTGTGGTTCCAGGGCACTCACACTGCTCTGAAATTAACCAAGGAAGTGTTGGGAGCACCAAAGCATACCTCTCTTCCTGAGAAGGAAGAGGCCAGGAGGACTGGTGTGGGCAGAGAAATCTTCACAGAGGAGTGGCAACTGGGTCAGTCCTTGAGGACGGGCAGTCCATCGAGAAGAGAAGAGAGAGTGCATTGCAGAGGGGGCCACTGGTCTCTCAGCCATCCTCACGCGGGCATCTAAGAGCTGGCGCCCAGACAGGCGGGTCCCTGCTCTCTTGGGGATTATGGTTTGAGGAGATGTGGCCAAGTCACCAAAGGACACAGTGGGCTCAGGGCCCAGTTCCACTTGCTGAGCTTAGTGATGACAACTGAGATTTTCCCACGAATTCATCTGACTCCGGTTAGCTTGGGGAAGGCCGCCTGAGTCAGCAGCAGGGCAGACAAAATGACCTCCCCAAGAAACTTCTCCTGAGACACGGCACTGGCTGGGATTCCGAGACATTCCAATATCTGCACGAAGGGCAGGCCCACCCCCAGCCAGACTGACCTCAGCCTTGCCTCTCCCCACAGATAATTACGCCTTGAGGTCTCCAAAGCAAGCAGCGTGGGTAACCCTTGGAAGTGACATGTCATTTTCTGATGGGAATTAAGGGCTCTGAAGTAACCAAAAGGCTTCTCAGCAGGAGGGCTTGTTATTCTTTTAATCGTGGCATTAAACCTCAGGCTAGCATTACCGAGCTGTGACCCAACTTGCCAATTAGCTGCTTTTGACAGGCTTTATCATGGCCAGGCCAGTTTCACCCCGATGTGAAAGCAGCACCAGTTCTTGGCTAAGAGTTGTAAATTCTGAAGCCCAAGGAACTTTCTATCTTGACCTGCCTTTCTCAGAGTTTTCTTGCCTTTGGACTAGTGCCTGAAATTCTTCCTTTGGGGTTTGGGACATTCTATTGAGGACTTTGATCCTTCTTTTCCTTCGAAGGGACTATTATTTAGGTTCACAGAGGTGCAAAAAAATAGAAGTTCACTGGTTACAGAGAACAGAAAACAAGCAGCTTTTTCAGCAGGGCATATGCTATAAGACAGGGATTCCCAAACTCTGGGCCATGGATTGGTACCTCCTGTCAGATTAGTGACAGCATTAGAAATAAAGTGTACAGTAAATATAATGTGCTTGAATCATCCCCAAACCAGCCCCCTTCCATGGAAAAACTGTATTCCGCAGAACTGATCCCTGGTGCCAAAAAGGTTGGGGACCGCTGCTGTAAGAGTAATATGCTTTACTGCAACTGTTGTAGAAGATCATTGAATGGGAAGATCCAGATTAACCCTGTGTCTTAACTTCGACATCTTAAAGTAGATGTCTTAACTCCAAAATAATAATAACAATGAATACAATAGCTAGATTCCATCTGCTTTCTGCTCCATCATGTGTCACAAGAGCAAAGAATAAGATGCATAATATTGTCCCAATTGTGGTCTCATGCTTTAAAAAAAACCTGTTACCTACCAAAGTATAGATCACAGCTCAGGGTTATCACCCCACTCCTGACACATCTCCGAGATACTCCATTTCATCCCACAGCTGATACAAACTGGATCCCTGTTCACCATGTGCTACCCACTTAAGCTTTCCTACTTTATTCAATACTGTGATGTTTTAATTGATTATAATCCTTCAAAAAATTTACACCCATCATTGGCCTGTACCCAGTGTTAAACTCCAGCATAATTCCTCTGGGAGAGCATTAGTATTCAGTCATGTCTATTTAGCTGTCAAGTACAGTTCTAGACACCAAGATTACTGTTGGGAAGACCCCAGCCCACTTTTACAGTCTGAAGGTGAAATGGGCATGTTAGTAAGTAACACAACCCCCCAACCACTGGGATGGAGTAATGACCGAGAGAATCCAGCAGAAGGGCTCAGGAAAAGCTTTACAGAGAAGCGGTTCAGCTGATGCTCTCTGGACGCACCACTGATGGTCAGGGATTAAGACCTAGTGACCTAGAGGTCACCTTCTTTTGTGTTTTCGCAAAAAGAGGATAGTCTAGCAGATTAGAGTTGATATTTTTCTAGTCTTTTCCTTACCAAAAAAAAAAAAAAAGAGCAAGAAGATCTTGGATTTCTAGACACCTCTTCGACAAAGTACCACCTTAGCTCTCTCTCCCTGGAGAGCACAGCCGAAGGCAGGCAAGCTGGTTTGCACAGGTGTCAGGGAAAATGAGACGGTCCACCCTGCTTCCGGCAGACTGATAGCCCCAGCTGGCAGGGGGCCAGCCCGGTGGCAT
The DNA here is from genome assembly GCF_032405125.1 of Capricornis sumatraensis. Lineage (NCBI taxonomy): Eukaryota > Metazoa > Chordata > Mammalia > Artiodactyla > Bovidae > Capricornis > Capricornis sumatraensis. Next base: position 47,901,331 of record NC_091089.1, read on the forward strand.
GCAAGTAATATAACACACAATCTAAATGCAAACATTTGGGGCCTGTTCGGGGAATCAATTAACGATAAGCACATATACCCATTTACAAAATAGCAGTCTGCTAGAGTCTACCACATTTGTAATTGGAAACTAAAATAATACCAGGAGGAATAATCATTAAAAACTCTTCTCCAAAAAGCTAAGAATAATATTAAGAAAATAAAAAATGTCGTCCATCTGCAGAGTGATATCCTTAGGGAAGCACTGCAGAACACACTAACAAGCAACTGAATCCATGTATAAATGAACTGAAATCCACGAAGGCGAGGGAAGGCAAGGTGGGTTGCGGACTAAAAAAATCTCCCTTGCAGATTAGCCACCCCTGAACCAGGCATAGTTCCATTTGATCGCTTCTTACAGGAGACGGAACACTCTGAGGCTGGGCACCAGCCTCAGGGGAAATTATCTGCCCATCCATGGAGCCCTCCGTGTTCGTCCTGAACCTGGATCATCCTCGCCCACATCCACACCTCCATGACCACATGTGAGCATACACGTGTGCACCCACTCACACACACACACACACACACACACACACTCTTCACTTGCTCACCACCCCTCAGGGGGAATCCCAGACACAGAATTCACTGTTAGCTGTTGCTGGTGAAAGGAAACAGAATATGACACCCCAAAATATGTCTCTTTGGCATAAGGATTATCTTCAGCTGATTATTAAAAAAAAATACAGACATAGGAGAAGCTCTGAATACTGAGTAGAAGTTGCCCTTTTGTAAGAAACATTTATATTTATACAAGAAGTTTCATTTCTAGGGGTGTCTCCGCTCCTACCAGGGAGGGAAAGTGATTCTAAATCTCCAGAAACTCTATCAACAGAGAAGACAGAGACTTATATCTGCACCACAGTCTTACGCTTGCTCACTGTGCCTTTCCTTGGACACCTCCCATCACTGGCCTTTCCCTCCCCTCACCCCACCCCCAACATCTTTTGTTTTTAGCTGAGGATGGTGTGTAAGGTGGTGGCCATTTCAGAGAGCTACTCACTTTTTCTGGGTATCTCTCATATACACAGGGGTTACACACGTTGTTAAACATTGGTTTTCTCCTGTTAATGTCCTTTACTACAGAGGTGTCTCAGTCAAGCACCCTGGAAGAGTAGAGTGAAAATTCTTTTTCCTCCTTTACACTGGGGAAGAGTCCCTGGCAGAGAACTCACTGGGGTAAGGGATGGAGGTGAAGACAAAGGAGAGAGTTTATAAGCCACAGCCTGATGGTTTGGAGTCAGAAAGATGCCGAATCAAACATCTCCTGGCTAAAGACTCTAGGAATTTCATCTAAAGTTTCAGAGAAAGCCCGCCATGCTGTTGCTCAGGGACCACCTGGGATCAGGGGCCTATGGTCTGAAAGCCTCCCAGCTGTGAGGACACTCTGAGTGCTGCCCTAAGGCAAGCAAGGCCAGAGGCAGGTGGAGTCCTGAGCTGGGAACTAACACGCTGGTGCCACAAGGCACCTGGCAGTGGCATCAAGCTACTCCCCCAGCTCCAAGTTACTCCCCCAGATCTTTGCATACATGGGTAGAAGCTGGCAGCCACTGCCCCCTGCACACGCTGGAAACCACACCTGTGGCATGCTTAGAGCTCTTTGGGCCAGTGTGCATACTGCTTGTGCATCTGTCCGTATGTGAGTATACATATATGTATGCACATGTGTATACATACATATGTGTGTGCATACATGTATGTGTGTGTGCAAGATATATATGTATGCATATGGTACGCATATGTATGCCAACGTGTATACATACTGCTTAGATTAGGCTACTAGGGGTTAGAACTGTAGTTGTGAGGTTGATGGAGACTATATGATTCTTTTACCATAATCTTGGAATGAGCCATTCAACCCTGCTAGGCTACACCAGGCAATTCTCCTGCCATCAATGTGGATAATAGAAACGTGAGTATTCAGAAGAAAAGCCCATCATCAAGTAGGCATTGGGTCCCTAAGAGGTGAAAAGCTGCAACTGAAATCTCAAAAACTCCATCCAAAAAATGAACATACTACAGTAATTGTTGCCAGATCACCTGATAGGGAAATAGGGTGACGTGTGGTTCAGGTCATGAATCAGCGGGCATCATTTGACCATACCCTTGCATGCCACCTGGTGCCTGCCATAGTGCTTTTTCATAGTACTAGACAAGATATAGTCCCTGGGGTCACAAAAGTCAGACACGACTTAGCCATTAAACAACAGAGAAGCAAGGACTATGTTAATACCCTTTGAGTGATTGACTAAATGTACTTAAAATTGTACTTCTTTCTATTCTTTTTGATTATAATTTATGGAATAAACTCTTCATCGGTGAAGGTGGTCAAAAGGTGCAAACTTCCAAGTTGTAAAATAAATAAGCCATGAGGATGCTTGCCGCTGCTAAGTCTCTTCAGTCATGTCCGACTCTGTGCGACCCCATAGACGGTAGCCCACCAGGCTCCTCGGTCCCTGGATTCTCCAGGCAAGAATACTGGAGTGGGTTGCCATTTCCTTCTCCAATGCATGAAAGTGAAAAGTGAAAGTGAAGCCGCTCAGTCGTGCCTGACTCTTAGCGACCCCATGGACTGCAGCCCACCAGGCTCCTCCGCCCATGGGATTCTCCAGGCAAGAGTGCTGGAGTGGGGTGCCACTGCCGTCTCCGGAGGATGGAACATGCAGCATGGTTAATAGTACCATTAAAGAACCCACCTGCCTCACAGGAGACCTGGGTTCGATTCCTGTGTGTGGAAGATCCCTTGGAGGAGGAAATGGCAACCCATTCCAGGATTCTTGCCTGGAGAATTCGATGGACAGAGGAGCCTGGCGGGCTATAGTCCATGGAGTCACAGAGTCAGACACGACTGAGTGACTAACACACACAAGGGAGGGGGTCTTAAAAGGTCTCATCGCAAGAAAAAATTCTGTAACTCTACGTGATGACAAATGTTAACCATATTTGAGATAATTCTGCAATATATACAAATATCAGATCATGATGTCATATACCTAAAACTAATATAACATTACTGTCAATTACACTCCCTCCACCAAAAAAGAATATCTGCATCTGAAATGAGAGATATTTATAGAAAAATGCTTTCCTGGGAGTTTACATCCTAAAGACATAGGGCTGGAGGCAAGATGCTACATGGTATCTGGAGGAGAGCATGAGATTTCAGCATCAGGAAGCAGGGTTCAAGACCTGGGGCAATTCACTTAACCTCTGGGAACATCCACTTCCTCCTCTCTAAACCTAGAAGTAACAAATTGCCTAAAATATAGGTGATTGTGAAAAGATGGGGGGAAAGGCTTAATAAATGGCAAAGCCCTGAGTCAATACAAACCCTTGTTACCATTACTGTTGCTGGAGGCCTGCGGCTTTCTTTTGAATGACAAAGACGATTTTCCCCTGCCCTGCAATAGCAGAGCTGCTATATCTGAGGGCTCCTCCTGGCAGTGGTGAGTGGTGTGCACACCTCCCCCAGCCCATCTCCTCTGAGCTCCGCTGGCATCTGAACAGCTCGTCCAGGCAAGAGTGCTGTCTGCCATTAACAGGACCACCTGTGGGCTGGACCCCACACTCTGCACCTCCCACCACCCCAGTTCTGTCAGGTGCCCATCAACAGTTATGTTTAGTACGCCTGTATTTTTCAGTCCCTTTTTTTAATTGACATATAACATTATATTAGTTTCAGGTGTAGAATATAATGATATTACATAATGATATTTGATATTTTTATATATTGTGAAATAATCACCACAGTAAGTCTAGCTAACATCTGTCACCACATATAGTTATAATTTCTTTTCTTATGATGAGAGTTTTTAAGAGCTACTCTCTTACCAACTTTCAAATATTATATATAGTATATTAGTATATTAGTAACTATACTATTGCCTGAAAAATCCCATGGACAGAGGAGCCTGGTAGGCTACAGCCCATGGGGTCACAAAGAGTCGGACATGACTGAGCGACTTCATTCATTCATTCATTCACAGTCACCTCATGACTTATAACCGAAAGTTTGTACCTTTTGACCCTCTTCACCCCTTTTCCCCATCCTTGATTCCCACCTCTGGCTGCCACAAATGTACTCCCTGTGTCTACGAGATTCTTATTTTCGTTTTTGATTCCACATATAATGAGCTTCCCCAATGACTCAGACAGTAAAGAATTTGCTTGCAGTGCAGGAGATCAGGGTTCAATCCCTGGGTCGGGAATACCCCTTGGAGAAGGAAATGGCAACCCATTCCAGTATTCTGGCCTGGAGAATCCCATGGACAGAGGAGCCTAGTGGGCTACAGTCCATGGGGTAGTAAAAAGTCGGACACAACTGAAGCAACTTAGCACGCAGGTTGCATAATGAAATTATACAATATTTGTCTTTGTCTGACATTTCACTTAGCATATTGACCTCAAGATCCATCCATACTGTTGCAAGTGGCAAGATTTCTATTTTTATGGCTGGGTAGTATTCCTGTGTGTGTGTGTGTGTGTGTGTGTGTGTGTGTGTGTGTGTGTGTATGACATCTTGGCAGGTTGTTTTTGTATTCTGACTATTGCAAATAATGTTGACATAAACACAGATTGAAGATATCTTTTTGAATTTGCATTTTTATTTTCTTCTGAAAAATACCCAGAAGTGGAATTGCAAGATCACAAGGTAGTTCTATTTTCAATTGTTTGAGGGACCTTCATACCTTCATACGTTTTCCTTAGTGGCAGGAAATTTACATTCCTTAGTGGTACCAATTTACATCCCTACAACAGCTCACAAGAGTTCCCTTTTCTCCACATCCTCATCAACATTTGCTATTTCTAAGACCCCATATTTTTGAAGGGAGTTTTTGGCATTTTAGTCTGTACACCAGGAGGGTCTCAGCACCTACTTGGTGATGGGTTTTGCCTCTGCAGTAACCATGTCTTGATTATCCACACTGATGGATCTGAGTAGTGGTGCTAGGCAAAGTCCAACAGACTTAAGTGGCTCATTCCAACAGTATGGCTAAAGCATCCTTTTAGCCTCCAGCACTGTGCCAAGGACTCTTTTCGTTGTTCAGTCGATAAGTTGATTCTGACTCTTTAGAACTCCGTGGACTGCAGCATGCCAGGCTCCCCTGTCCTTCACTGTCTCCCAGAGTTTGCTCAGATTCATGTCCATTGAGTCAGTGATGCTACCTAGCCATCTCATACCATGTCCAATTTAACTTGATTCATGGACCTAACATTCCAGGATCCTATGCAATATTATTCTTTGAAGCATCGGACTTTACTTTCGCCACCAGACACATCCACAACTGCGCATCGTTTCCACTTTGGCCACTGCGTTCTTCCTCGAGCTATTAGTAATTGCCCTCTGCTCTTCCCCAGTAGCATATTAGACACCTTCCAGCTTGGGGGACTCGTCTTCCATCGTCATGTCTTTGTGCCTTTGCACGCTGTTCATGAGGTTCTAGCGGCAAGAATGTTGGCGGTGTTTGCCATTCCCTCCTCCGGTGGATCACGCTTTATCAGAACTCTTCGCTATGACCTGCTCGTCTTGAGTGGCCTTGCATGGCATGGCTCATAGCTTCACTGGGTTGTACAAGCCCGTTGGCCATGACAAGGCTGTGATCTATGAAGGGATCAAGGACTCTTGGGAATCAGAAAACTCACCCTCAGAAAGTACCCCAGGGTTAGGGTTAAAAAAAAAAAAACCCACAAAGGCAGACTCACAGTGACTGCACAGTGAGGAAAGTGTGATACAGCTCAAGAATACAGAATATAGAACAGGGAGGGGCTCAGAGAAGCTTGGAAGGTTGGGAGAAGCAGGAAAGAAGAGAGACAGCTGATGCAGGAATCGTACATTTGGAAGCAACCACCAAGGAGGAAGCCTGTTTCTTTTTTTTTTTTCCTTTCCTTTTTCTTTTAATTTTTTAAACTTACCTTTCAAGCAAACCAATTTAATTAGAGACAATGTCTGGTTCAAAATTCACTGGTTTCCCTAAACTAGCAGATTACAGATGAACATACATCGTAATCATTTGGTGAACATGTCAAATATGCAGATTTCTATGCAATCAGTCTCTGGTGTTGGCCACAAAATCAGAGTCTCTGTGGTTGGCCCCCCACTTGTACCACATAGCCAGGTGATTCTAGGGATGCAGGAGCAGGTAACGAAGGGAAGGAAGCAACACCAGATGGAAACACCTGGTGGGGAGCTGGCCCAGAGCGTTGCAGTCCCTCACTGAGCAGCTATCTCCTTTGGGGCCAGCTTGTAGGGAAGAAAGAATGCTGGGCTGGGAGTCAGGAGACGTGGGTTCTAATCCTGCCTTGACTATCTGCCCCTGAGTACTGTTAAAGCAGTCGTGTACCATTTCTTACCTTAAGTTTGCACATCTTATTACAGCAGCTAAACCACCCCCCACACCCCCGCAACTGAGTTATTGTGGATTTCAAATGGGAGCGTGAATGCTAAAGAACCTTCCAAAATATAAAGTGCCATAACTAGGGCCATCGTGCTGCGGGTGTGATGTTTTGTGAAAAGAAAGCATTTCTTACCATTCACCTTGATATGCAGAGCAGCTAAGCCCTAGAAGCATAAACACCGTAAGCCCCCAAGAAACTGTCTAGCTTGCAGTGACAAGCTCAAGAAGGTAGCTCTGGCAGGCTCGCCCTTAACATTTCAGACCAGGGTGAGCTTTAACCCTGCCGTTCTCAGTGCAGCGGTTTCCCGGCAGCATCCTTCAGTCCCTGCCCCTCATTCTGCTCTGCTCAGCCCCCAGCTCCAGCTCTGGGCGGGAACAGCCCTACATAACTCACTACCGGGAATGGAAGGGCCACGGAGCACACTTAATTCTGCACTGACAGTTCCTGGGAAACAGGCCTAGCTCTCCATTGTCCTCTGAAAGAAGCTGATGGTTTTGGTAATAGGACTTTCTTCAGGAAATCCCATTCATGTATTCATTCGTTCTAGATCGCAAATATTTATTGATTTTTTTTTGTAGGTTTTTTAAAAAGTTGATGTTTGCTGCATGAGGATTTTTGTTTGCCTTGCTTGCTTGCCTTCCTCGGCCACTCATCTAATTTCCCAATTTGCACTGAAATGATTGGAAAATCAGATTGCCCAACAGGCAACATCCCACTACCTTGGGGAATGGAAGTCAGGGGATATTTTTAAGGACACCTCCTTTAAACAATCTAGATTGCTTGGGATTCCTATCACTGCTAGCTTCCAAGGCAGAACATACCATGGCTTTGCACATGTGCAGCCCCTAAAACTGGTCGATTTAGAGTTCAAGTCTGGAGCAGTTCAAGTGTCTTATCAGGACCCCATGGGTTATTTGTAACAGGCTGTGGTCTATACCGGCCACTAAAGTAATAGGAGCTTAGGGGTCTCCACCTTCCAAACTTGGGAGGATTGTATCTGATTCTCAGTTTGAAGAAGAGACTAAACAAATAAAGAGGGAGAATGCCAAGAAAGTTGCTCCAGTCTCCAGTACTACACTGGGTCTGCATAACCCAGCCGAGACGCCCTGCTGGCCTGGGAGACATCACAAAGACAGGTCACTCGGGGCAGCACCAGGGCCCTTAGCGGCTACCATCCTTCTCCCGCAAATCCTTCCTGCCTTTAGAAACCCGGCTTAAATGATGCATCCTGCCTGTGACCCTCCCAAGTGCATGGTTGCCTTGCTCTGCCATGGCAGGCTTTCTTCATGATGTTGTTCCACTTTTCCCGGACCATCAGTTGTCAAGCTCTTACTCAACACTAGGCTCTTCCTGTGCATTTTATCATTTAATCCTCATACCCATCCCCTGAAGAACCTTTTGCTATCCTCATTTTATTTTATTTTATTTTTTTCAGGTATAGCTCATTTTATTGCACTTCACTTTATTATGGTTAACAGATACTGCATTTTTTTTTCCTTTTTATAAACTGAAGTTTGGGGCAAACACACATCAAGCAAGTCTATTGTCTCCATTTTTCCAACATGAGTTTTTCACTTAATTTCTTTGTCTCATATTGGCAATTTTCACAATATATCCAACTTTCATATTATTCTTTTTTTTTGTTGTTTGTTTTTTTTTTATTTATTTTTTTTTAATTTTAAAATCTTTAATTCTTACATGTGTTCCCAAACATGAAACCCCCTCCCACCTCCCTCCCCATAACATCTCTGTGGGTCATCCCCATGCACCAGCCCCAAGCATGCTGTATCCTGCGTCAGACATAGACTGGCGATTCAAGTCTTGCATGATAGTATACATGATAGAATGCCATTCTCCCAAATCATCCCACCCTCTCCCTCTCTCTCTGAGTCCAAAAGTCCGTTATACACATCTGTGTCTTTTTTCCTGTCTTGCATACAGGGTCGTCATTGCCATCTTTCTAAATTCCATATATATGTGTTAGTATACTGTATTGGTGTTTTTCTTTCTGGCTTACTTCACTCTGTATAATCGGCTCCAGTTTCATCCATCTCATCAGAACTGATTCAAATGAATTCTTTTTAATGGCTGAGTAATACTCCATTGTGTACATGTACCAAAGCTTTCTTATCCATTCATCTGCTGATGGACATCTAGGTTGTTTCCATGTCCTGGCTATTATAAACAGTGCTGCGATGAACATTGGGGTACATGTGTCTCTTTCAATTCTGGTTTCCTCGGTGTGTATGCCCAGCAGTGGGATTGCTGGGTCATAAGGTAGTTCTATTTGCAATTTTTTAAGGAATCTCCACACTGTTCTCCATAGTGGCTGTACTAGTTTGCATTCCCACCAACAGTGTAGGAGGGTTCCCTTTTCTCCACACCCTCTCCAGCATTTATTGCTTGCAGATTTTTGGATCGCAGCCATTCTGACTGGTGTGAAGTGGTACCTCATTGTGGTTTTGATTTGCATTTCTCTGATAATGAGTGATGTTGAGCATCTTTTCATGTGTTTGTTAGCCATCCGTATGTCTTCTTTGGAGAAATGTCTATTTAGTTCTTTGGCTCGAGAAGTTAAGCAACTTGCCCAGGACACATCATTTGAAAAAGATGACATTGGAAGTTGGCCTTAGGACTGATTCCAAAACTAGAGCTCTTTTGAATATACTGTGTAGCATCTAATACCTGCCTTTCCTGGCCTTGAAAGGACTGGCAGTATTTAAGTGCCTAGAACAGAATCCGGTAATTTGCGGTTGCTCCATAAATGATCTGTGTTACTGTTGTTCTCAGCCTTGGTCTGTGGGTCTAAATTGCTTGTAGATATCGCTTCCCTTTGAAATTTGAACAGAGAGTGGGTTTTGTTTTGTTTTTTTAACTGGAAAATAGAGTGTGTTTTATTAGTGTCCTCAACGCCCCCAGTGTCTGGCTGGGGCTGTTGAGAACATAAGGAGACAGGATGCCTTGTATTCACGAGGTCCTTGATAAATACCTGTTGAATCACACTGCACTGAACTCAACCAGACCGTAAAGACCCTGCAGGGTTTAAATAAGGTGGGAAGAAAAGATGAAGACAGCAAGAGGGATGTGCACTTGACCCAATGTGGACCAGCCCAGCTGGAACCAAAGTGAGATAAAAGGTTGGATAAGACCCTGAGGAAGCTCAGAGCAGCCTGGTCACCCACGGCAGACATGGCACACTGACCTCAGTTCCTCATCCAGCTCACATGGAAGGCCAGCAGGTATCAGATGGTCATGAGACTTTGTCCTTCTACTCTTTTTCTTGAGTTCAGAGCTTGCTTAGAGAGTGGCCAGTGTTTTTGGTGGTAAAAACAAAAGGCCCAGGGAAGAAAATACACAGGTGTGGACCTAACTCTGCCCAGTCCTTAAATGACTCCGCTGCCTTCTCTGGCCTCAGTCTTCCCATCTGTAAAATGAGAGGTAGGCATCAAGGCCCTGCCTGTCACTCCATGGTTCTGTGACGTTAAGTGAAGTTTAAAACCCAAAGCACCTTTCCTTTCAGTGCTCTGCAGAGCACCAGTGAGCATTCCATCCACCAGCAATAATCACCTCCATGCCCACATCAGTGTCAGTCACTGTGGAAAATATCAGAGGAGAAAATGCATCCCTTGTGCTCAGAGAGTCTAAGCCTCATATGAAAACCAGAAGACAGCTCCTGACACCCCCGGAGAGGAGCCTGGCAGTGGCATTAATGCAGGCTCCAGGCTCAGCCATCCCCGATTGCAGCTGGACTCCCTCCTAGCCCTGGAGGGGCTGGGGAGTGGCATGGGATGGATGGCAGCCAGGGTCTCACAGAGGTGCTGCCAGGGCCTGACCCGGGTTATGACAGGTGGAGGCAGCAGGGCTCATAGGCCAAGGGAGCAAACCACTCCCACTGGTTCTCTCTGAAGGCATGCACCCTGTTCCCAGTAACTCCTTTCTTGGAAAGTGCTCATCCAGCTGACTTCCTTGCTGATTCTCTGGGATGGCAAAGCCATTACCTTCCCAGAGTCTTCAAGAAAGCTGCTTTTCTTAGCTGGTGCTGCAAGAACAAGCAGAGTGAGCCTTGGCTTCCACATTCGGATCTGTCTTCCGTCTCACTGAAATGTTCCTGACGATGCTTGGGCTAGATTTGGTGGGAGATACCTGGCTCCAGCTCCCCTTTGCTTGCTCCCAGCACCCCACCCCCACCCCCGACACTTCCTGTCTCTTCTGTGATACCGAATCCTTCCAGTTCTTCAGCTTTCCTCTCTGAGAGCCCCCGTCACACCTACCAGGTGGCCAGATCCCCCTGTTTCCACTTCACAGCCCCAGCTTTGGCCTAGTGCCTGGTCACTGGTGGGATTTGATAAATGTTTGTTTAATAAGTGAACAGATAAATGAATCTAGAACATTCAGAATAGATGGAACAGACAACTGAGGCACTCAGGGGCCGTGTCCAGCTTGACCCTCACTCCAGAGAGCCTCGGGTCCTCTCTGTGTCATTCCAATCCCCTCCCAGCCTGCTCCAGACTTCAGATGCTTGTGTCAAACACCAAGAAGTTCCTCTTGCACAGAATAATTTTTCCATCCATCCAAAGAGCTGCCACAACCATCCGCAGTGCACAGTGAAAACAGCACAAGACTTGGGTTCAATTCTAGCTCACACCTTATACTTTGAACGCGTGACTTCACCCCTTTGAATTCAGCTCCTTATATGTAAAACAGAGATAATATTTACTTCTCGAATGCTATTGTCAAGATCTAACAGAAGAAATCACTGAAGTGCCTATCCCAGAAATGGATCCCTACCCCTTGCCAGGAGTACAATTCTCCCAGCCCCATCACCACTACCAATCAACAGATACAGAGCCAGTGAACACCCTGCCCAAACATGTGGCTAATATCACAGGAGAAGAACCTGATCTCAGATTCTATCTGCTTACTACGTCTGGTTTCCTAGAAACTCCCAGAGCCACATCACTGGCTGTCTGGCTCGAAGGAGTGTGAGATATCAAAGAAGCAGTTTCTGGTACAAGAGCTGCTACCCATGAGGTGTATTTGAGCAAACCACCTGATTTATTCATCAAAATTTCAGAATCTTCTGTTTTTAAACTGACAGCAGTAAACCCAGACCTAGCATACAGGATGTTTTCGATGATCTAATTAGAAGATATATGTGAAAATGTTTTGAACCATATAAAATACCAGGAGTCTGTGCAGCACAGTTAAAGTCACTTCTCCTCCTCCTGAAGCTGAAAGTCTTTGCGCCTCCCCCAGCCCAACCTTGAAAGGTGAGACCTCGGCCTTTTTTTCTAACCCTGGAACTTGCGGTTAAAGGAAAGCTTTCTTGAGAATTCAGTGAGGTTTCTGGTGGGAGAGTAATTCGAAAAGCTAACAAATTCCACCCATCCTCTCCCAACCACACATGGTCACCAAAGATGGAGTAATCTGGAAATCCTAAGACAGATGACTTTGTCGTGCTCATGTGTGGGAGTGTGGGGGGAGGGAGAAGAAAAGAGGGAGAAGGAAAGTTTCGTTGACATCAGGTGGAATACCATAAAGTATCCTCCCTTTCAGTCCCTGTCCATCCTTTAAACTCGCCCCCTCCCATGTGCCAGGGGATTCTTTAACATGGCTTCTGTCGGCCACAAAGCAAACAGTATAGCTCACAACTACTCAAAGAAATAAGCAAATGAAGCGAGGACTTCTTGGGATCCGCCCTGGCCTTTGGGCTCTCCATCTCACTCTCCTGGGAAAGGTCTGGCGGATCAAGATGAATCAAGATGAGAGCGACACAAGGTACTGTCCCCCGCACGTCTTGAAGAATGCCTCTTCTCCCGTCACTTCCAAGCTCCCTAGGGATACATTACACAACTTAGATGGTCCTTGGCTCCGCTTCCCTCTAGTACTGGTTATTAACTCCTTGACTTGTACTGAACATATGCCAAACCCTTGTCCCAGACACAAAAATGGTCTTTATTAAAACTTACTGATAAAAATATGCTTATATCACCCATGATAATTTCAAAATGCTCACAATGCTTAACTGACCTATTTGCTGTGCATTCCAATTAGCATTTTGTAAATCTGCTCAACAATTACTTTCACATTTCAGATGAGACTCTTAAGACCAGGAAAATATTTCCTAATAGCCTCCTAGATGAACCCTAATCCATGAAAATACCCAAATGCAACAGCAACTCCAAAGCTTCCATTGTGCAAATTTAAACTGATGAAAGGTGTGCCATTTTTCAATTCAGTTGGTGGTAGCCATTTTGTTTCTAGGTGTCTCCTGAGACACAGTGGAATTTAAGGTGCAACTGGGAGCCCTTTAATGTCACAACAGGTCTCATCAACATCAATCTACTAATTCAAAGGATATTTTTAAGCTAAAATTAAAACTAAAATGGTCAATAAATGCATCATTTGCTTAGTTAAATGAGGAAAGGAAGCATAAAGTATCAAGATGTTCTTCTTTCTGAGAGGTAACCTCAGAGAAAATGAATAAATGTTGCAGCTATAATATTTGGGTTATACAGGGAGGGTCTTTCAATGCAGCATAGCTCAGCCTGCACAAGCATTCTCTTCCCAACAGTGACCCCTCATGGTTTATAGTCCCTGGGATTTCCTGTCCAGCTGAAGGAAATAAAAAATCCTCTTTGCTGGTGCAGTCTGAGAGAGCTACGTGTGCCGTGGCCAGGAGTAATTGTCAGGACACCTGGACACTGCAGCAAAATGTGAATTCCTAATTCCGATTCCTAATTGGAAGGTGGGCTCTTCTAGGCTACCAATCAATAGACCCAGACTAACCGTGCTCTTGGCACTGTGGGGACACAGAAGAAAGAATCACTCTATCTGAGTCAAGTAGCTTGTAATTTACTTGGAAAGATAAAGAAAGTAACCAGAAAATCCACTAAATGAAAAGCAGTAGGGCCAAACTAGTGCTTCAAATTAGAAGCAATATTGGAGTGAACTTGAGAGGTCAGTTAAGAGGTGCCAGGTGTATAATTCTAGGGAACTGGGCCATAAGAAGGGGAGGTAGGTAGAAAATGACTTAGCTATAAAGAAAGTTCACGCAGAACAGGAAGGGGAAATACCTTGTGAGTAGGTAGAAATGGAACAAGACGGTAAAGGCCTTATCAGCCAGGCTAAGGGAGGTAGATTTTAACTTCCTCCATCTTTTTTTTGATAATATGGAGCAGAGATTCTATTGGCAAAGTGGGAGGTGCTACAAAATTCACCATGACCCGATAGAGAATGCAAATAAAGAAAATGTAATTACAGGGAGAAGAAATAGACAGAAATAGACACTGGATGGATAACAATGGAAAGCTATAACCATAAAATATCAGTGTTACAAAGATCTCAGGGATAAACTACCGAAGTGTTTTATTCGTCAGGAAACTAAGGCCCCAAAAGGGCATATCTTGCCCAGCATCATACAGCTGGTAGATGACAGAGCTGAGATCTTTCCCCAAGAATCCTCCAGGAAAAGAAAGCTTGGCTCTGTGTCTTGTGGTGGCAGATTTTTGGAAGTTTCCTTGGGCAATAGGCTCCTGAGTCCTGAGATGGCACCCTCAGCTAGTGAGACAAGCTGGCAAGATCAAGACTTGAGATGCTTAGCAGCCAAGTCACCTTTATGTTCCCATTTCTCATTTCAAAATTCTTAACAACACACCACCTTAGAATTCTTGTTTGTTGTGCATGCATGCTAATTTGCTTCAGCCGTGTCCGATTCTTTGAGACCCTATGGACAGTAGCCCACCAGGGTCTTCTGTCCATGGGATTCTCCAGGCAAGAATACTGGAGAGGTTGCCATGCCCTCCTCCAAGGGATCTTTCTGACCCAAGGATCAAACCCACATCTGTCTCCTGCATTGGCTGATGGGTTCTTTACCATCAGTGCCACCTGGGAAGCCCCTTATTTGTGGCACTTAATGTTAATGATGTTGTAGAAGATAGCTTAAGAGAAAAATAAGACTAGAGAAGACTCTTGAGTGTCCCTTGGACTGCAAGGAGATCAAACCAGATTTCCAAATCCTAATGGAAAGCAACCCTGAATATTCATAAGAAGGACTGATACTGAAACTCCAATGCTTTGGTCACCTGATGCAAAGAGCTGACTCATTGGAAAAGATCCTGATCCTGGAAAAGATTGAGGACAGGAGGAAAAGGGGACAGCAGAGGACAAGATGATTGGATGGTATCACCAAGTCAATGGACATGAGTTTGAGCAAGCTCCGGGAGATGGTGAAGGAGAGGGAAGCCTGGTGTGCTGTTGGGGTCCATGCAAAGAGTTGGACATGACTGAGTGACTGAAAAACAACCCCCTAAAACTAACAATAGCAATAGAATTACATAAATTACCCAATTCATATCTTAACCTACTCAACTTTTTCACATTAAGAAAGACAACATTGAGAGAAAAATATAAATCTCAATCTTTTCTACAGGCCAGTGATATTCAAAGGACTTGATGTTTGGCATTCAAAACCCTCAATTCAGTTCTAACCTGGACACTCCTAGCAGCGTGTCCTCTTGGTAAAGTCACATATTCTGTTCCTTCGACTGTAAAATGGAGGTAGCATTTTCTGGATCTTAGGATTGTAAGAACTAAGTACAATTATACTTGAAACTACTGCAAATTGATATATAAATGTGAATGACTGCAGCTCATTATTCTTCTCCACCACCTACAACTCTTCTCCTAGAAAGTTAATCTCATGGCAAAATCAACAGCTTTTTCCAAGAAAACAAGCTTAACTTATTAAGGTAAATCTTAACACTACTTCCAAGGAATGCTATGCTATAATTAAAGCAGAAAACTCTGTGTGTGTGTGTGAGTGAGTGTGTGTGTGTGCAAGTGTGTCCCCCACAGAACTCCGCTATCCTCAAAGACTCTCAAGACATTCTTATTGAAGTTGTTTCCCCTTCCTCTAGGCAGATGAAGCCCCACGCTGACTTGTGCCACAGATTGGACTTCAGCCCACACTTATTCCCCTGGCCAGGTGATGTTAGCCATGTGTGTGTGTGTGTGTATCTGTGTATGGGTGTATGTACAAGACACATTTCCTCAGTCTCTCTAAATCTATGTGCAAAGAGATTCTAATTTCAAAAGCATTTCAAGAATTCCTCCTAAAAGGTATATTATTGTCTGAAAGGCACAAAATTATTCTAACTTTAAGCAGAAAGGTAGCCATTGGAAGCTACCATTAAGCTTTCAATATCACCCATATAGTTTCAAATTTGACTTCAAAATCCCATGTTGCTGAAGAAGTCCACTGATATCCTGACATCTTTGGGTCATATTAGTCACCTTACATGGGCTCAGAACCTGTAGCATCCATGCTTCCAGGAGCACTTATAAACAGGGTCATAAATCACATATAGTTGTATTCCATTTCATATCACTTCATTAATGGATTAACCATCCAGCCAATAGGAACCCTTACTCCCAATTAAAACTCACACACACACACACACACACACACACACTTATTTCTATCAAAACCTGATAGTTCATTCTGAATCCAAACCATGGAAGATATTGGAGATACAAAAATAAGCAAGCCCTGAGCATGGAAGTCAAGTTACTTGGAGCCTTAAATCTGTTCAATTAATTGGAAAACAGACAGAGTCCATTGTGTGCGAGATAGCATCCAAAGATGGCCACCACCATTCCTCCTTCCTGTTTATTCTTCTCCCTCCTCTGGGGCCACCCTGGTGACGTTCTTTGATGAATAAACTGAGATGAACGCATCCCTGTGTCAATTCCAGGCCTAGAATAGAAGCTTTCACTTTTCTGTTTTCTGGGGAAGCAGCCACCACACTCTGAAGAAGCTTGGGCTAGACTTCTAAATGATTTGATACCACTAATCACTCTTCCTCTCCTGGAGAGAAAGAAGCCATTTGGAGGTGAACCAAGGCATCAAACATGCAGGTGAAGCTTTCTTACACCTTGCAACCCAGCCATCAGCTGAATGTCGCTAAGTCAGTAACAAAGGGAACAAAAGCCCTGCTCAAATTCCTGACCCCCAGAGGCAAGAGAACTCTCGTATCTTTGAGATTGTTTGGCAGCAACTGACATTTGGAAAAAGAAAGTGGTGGTAAGATGGGCACAGTCAAAACAGTTATTAGCCTTGTGCAGTGAAAGATCTTTAAAAAAGAGAATACCTCACTGTGATCTACTTCTCCTTGTTTATTTGACCCCACACGAAGATGCTAGTGAGCTGGCAGGAATCCCAGAATTGGAAGTTGTGGCTCTTACAACCTCACCTGGTGCTTTCTTAACCTTTAGCTTGTTTTCTATAAGAAAAAGTCTGGGTCTTCTATTTCTTTGTTCCCTTCCTAAGTAAAGACCTCTACATGTTGTGCTGGGCACATAAAAGATCATCAATAAAGATTAAGAATTATTTTTCTAATGTTTAACCCAAATGTCAATCCCCAGCTTATTCCACCCTCCCCCCATGAAACCTTTAGCCCTGTCACATTGTAGCCCAAGACTTAAGGTTGAACTGGAGTCACTTAGCCATCAAGAGAAAAGTAGTTTTGACTTAACAAACGAACCCAAGCCATAGGAGGATGGGGTGTTCTCAGCACATGGATCCTGTATGGGACTCCCTCTTGGAAGCTCTTTGGTGGAGAGTTGCCTGGGTTTAAAATAAAAGTGTCTGGAATGGACCAAAATCCCTATTGGCTTCAAATTCTCCAAACAAGCATAAAACCTGGCCAGGGTCCCAAAGCAGACCCAACCATCAGAGCGAGGCATTCAGATGGTTCATATGTACTAATTGTGAGTGGTTGTCCCTGGTCCAGCACCATTCTCTGAGAAGAAAGACTCTGCTGGCCTAGGTGGTAGCTGTTCCATAAAGATCACTGTTGGATAAATCATTGGAAAAGATTATATTGTACATAAGTAAATTGTCCAGGAATTTAAAAACACAACTCTTCAAAACATTCCTTCTTTTCATTCATTCATCAAGTGTTTATTGAGAATCTGCTGTGTGCTACACACACAGTATGCTGAGGCGCTGGGACACAGACACAGACCAAAGTTCCTGGGCTCAAGTGGATCTCATTAACAATAACCTTTTTGAACGATTTTTGTTGGCAATCTTCCTGACAAAGATTGTTTAGTCGCTACTTTCTTATAAAACAAATGCTGAAATTAAATGTAGCCTCTTCTACACAGTGAAAGTTAAAGTGATAGTTGCTCAGTCCTGTCTGACTCTTTGCCACCCATGGACTATAGCCCACCAGGCTCCTCTGTCCATAGGATTTCCTAGGCAAGAATACTGGAGTGGGTTACCATTTCCTCCTCCAGGGGATCTTCCCAACCCAGGGAATGAATCCAGCTCTCCTGCATTGCTGGCGGATTATTTACCGTCTGACCCACCCATTGCTAAAGAATGCAAAAGTCTCATGGGTTACTGAGTTACATGAAGCTGCCTGCCCTAATATAAAAGTGTTCTTTATTGCTGTGCCGGGTCTAGACAGTCTTTCTTTTTCACTCCACACTCTCTGCTCTGTTTCTGCCTAATGCTAATGCCTCTCATAACCCAATTTCAGTCCTCATTCTCCATATCTAACCTTCTGTAGGCTTTGGCAATCTATCTATAACTAAACATATTGGAACCATGTGTCAAAGAGGAGTCAATAAAGTGCTGGGGAAAGAATGGTACATGGGCTTTATTGATTGCAAAAAATCTGTGGGAAACTATTTCAGTTGTTTGGAAGGTTTTGGTACTTGCACATGGGGTCCAAGATCTGAGTTGCTACTAGTCTGGCCTTTGAATAAATGGGGTGCTGAAATATTACTTAGACTTTATTTTTGGTGAGACAAAGCCTTCAGGTTAACTGAAGCCAGAAGAGCCCCATGTATTCTGATACACAGAAGTTTCTACAAAACTGAAACCATTTCAAGTTTAAATGTGTCCTTTGAGAACTGG
Organism: Capricornis sumatraensis; assembly: GCF_032405125.1. Lineage (NCBI taxonomy): Eukaryota > Metazoa > Chordata > Mammalia > Artiodactyla > Bovidae > Capricornis > Capricornis sumatraensis. The sequence goes on from NC_091089.1 coordinate 47,919,691, forward strand.
TAGCACCAATCACATTATGTGATCAATTTCATAGTCTATGTGAATTCAAGTGTCTGGCGATTATATCAGCCCTGGTCAGGGAGTGCTCCTTAGAAATCACCTTCCTTTCATTTGGAACCAAGAGTCCAAGGTCAGAGACTAGAAGAGGCCAAATGATGCCGAGTGGCAAGCTGGAGCACAGAGCTAATCTCACTCAGGGGTTTGCATTTGAACCCCATCTTTTCTAATAACTAAAACTGGCTCAGCAGTCTCATAAAGCCAAACATAGCAGACTCAAGAGCCTAAATCAGGAAGAGGATAGAAAAGAAAGAAACACCCTTGTTTACGGCCCTGAGCTGTCCTGGGCTTTGGACTTCACATTAGGGTAAAAGAGAGTGCGGAATTGTGACTTTGCTCAGGTGGACTCCTTGAGGCTGAGGATGCAAAGCTGCAACCCTGGGAGAGACATTAAGGGTTATTTTGTGTGTTCTGTCTCCATGAATTCCATCCCTGCTCCTCCTCATCACTGCCGATTACTTCTTTATGAGACCTCACTGGAGCTGGAAGCGAATTTATAGAAGAGTGGCAAATGTCAGAAATAAGAAGCTAGAAGGGGCCAAACACTAACTAGTTCAAATAGCTAGATGTATAGACAGGGGGGGAAAGTCCAGAGAGACATGCTGACTTACTCAGGATGCAAAGTTGGTTCAGAACTCAGATTCAAGCCCAGTGGTTTTCCCACCGGACCCTGTGTCTTAGTTCAGGCTGGTATAACAGAATACCATAGACTGCATGGCCTAAACAACAATGATTTATTTCTCAAAGTTCTGGAGGCTAAAAGTTCGACATCAGGATGCCAGCATGGTCAGATTCTTGGTGAAGACCCTCTTCCTGTTTACAGATGACCATCTTTTCATTGTGTCCTCACGTGGCAGAAAGAAAAATCATCTCTCTTGTATCTCTTTTTATAATGACACTGATTTCTTTCATGGAGGCTCCATCTTCATAACCTAATCACTTCTCAAAGGCCCCACCTCTTAGTACCATCACACTGGGGGTTAGGATTTTGGCATATAAAGTGGCAGAGTCTGTAACATCCAGTCTATAACTTTACATAAAACAACTTTATGAGCTTCTTCATCTTATTTTACCACACATAGCTAAGATAAGCCCTTATAAATGTAGTATTAATATTATTATTAAAGAAGCTCACACTCAGAACAATAGCAAGTCACATCTCAAAGGAAATTTAGAGTTATTCTGATCCAGCCCTCATATATTACAGATTGTTCAAGGTCAAGGAAGGGCCTTCATGGAGAATATGGGGCCTAGATTCAAAGGATTTCAAAGGATTGAAACTGGAGCAGGAATATATAAAATTACAGATTTGGGAAACTCAGAGATCATTAGTCCTACCCTGAGGGTGACTCTGAGATTAGACAGGGGAACTAGCTAGTTCAGGGTCAGTTAATGGTAGCGCTAGCTCCTAAATCTTGGCACCATCATTCTTAGTGCTGTTCACTGCACCACAGGGCATCTTTGCAGCCATTGATGGAGAGAAAAAATACATCTTTCAAATATTAGCATATTGTAAAATCACAGTTCACTGAAATTCTCAGGAAATGAGGCATTCTGGTTAAATGAATTAGCTGGTTAATGAGACCCGAGGTCTGTTCCATGTCTGTAATTCTTGCCTACTTTTCCATCTGCTGTGATATCTGATCCTTCACAAAGAGGCAACCAGAAAGCTCTTCCTGTTTCTGCTCTAGTTTATGGAAATCTCTCCAAAACGTCAGATTCTCATTTTCTTTTTATACTCAGTCGAATCTAGTGACTATCACTGGGTCTTTGTTTGCTGATGAAGGATCTTGCTAGCGCTGTGTAACACTTGCTATTAATGACAAGGCTAGGATAGATTATTTTACGCACTTCCCATTATTTCTGACAACCTTTCTGACTTGAGCTGGATATGACAAATAGACAAAGATTTTGTTGAAAATGTAATTTGTTTCTACCTCTTTCTAGTCTGGAGTGATGGGAATGAAAGTTAAGAAATTACAGTTCATTGAGTTCCCACAGCACACAGGCATGGTTCCTAAGTGACATTCTCACTGAATCCTCTTTCCCACCCTGGGAGATTAGGATTTCCATGCTCATTCTTCAGATAAAGAATCTGAGGGTTAGAGAGGTTAAATAACTTGCCCAAAATTGTACGGATAAAGCGGGATGGGGTTGGGGTTTAAACCTAGCTCAGGGTAGACGGTCAGCAACAACTGTGCAAGGGACTAGGGGTATATTTCTAAGTGTTTGACTTTAACCAAAAGTCCCAGAGCTAACAATCCTGTGTGGAGGCAAGATGGAAACATTCTGTATCTTCTGGGGGTCATTTTTTCTTCCTGGGCCTTGGTTTCCTTATTTATAAAATGGGAAAGGAGAGAAACGCAGCAGGCGCCTTCTTACTAAACAGTCCTTACCCACCAGCATGAGTGTTTTCTCATTTCCGTATCTAGACTTGGAACTATACACAGCGAAGGAGACACATCTGTTTCTTGTTGTTAGAGTCATTTAATCAGAGAGACAACATGGCAATGAGTGAGCAAGTCAAGAACAAATGGATAAGATGGACTGTCTACATTTTCCCAAGCCAAGAAAATACACATTAATTGTGAGTAAAAAAAAGCCATACATTCCAAAGTTTAACCTTCAAATGCAAGGATGCGAGGAGTATTGACTTCCTTCTTCTTAAGCTGTCCAAAGAGCTTCTTGAAGGAGGTAAGATTCTTTGTATTGTGTGAGAGAGAAAACTCTCGGAGTAGGATCAAAGATGATGTGTTCTAGTGTTTATTAATGCTGAAAAAAGGCTTGGAGGCAAGCATGAAATAGTCTTGAAGAAGACATAGAATGTTAGTCTGGGGGAGGGGGGGCGGCGGCGGGGACGCTACCATAACAAGCTACCATAACCACATAGCTTTAAAAAGACAGAAATTCATTCTTTCACAGTTTTGGAAGCTAAAAGTCTGCAGTCGAGGTGCTGGCAGGATTGCTTCCTCCTTTTTTTTTTTTTTTAAGTCGCTCAGTCATGTGCTGACTCTTTGCGACCCCATGGACTATAGCCCACAAGGCTCCTCTGTCCATGGGGATTTTCCAGGCAAGAATCCTGGAGTGGGTACCTGTTCCATTCTCCAGGGGATCTTCCCAACCCAAGGATTGAACCCAGGTTTCCCGCATTGCAGGCAAATTCTTTACCATCTGAGCCACCAGGGAAGCCCAAGAATACTGGAATGGGTAGCCTGTCCCTTCTCCAAGGGGTTTTCCTGACCAAGAAATTGAACCAGGGTCTCCTGCATTGCAGGCAGATTCTTTACCAACTGAGCTACCAGGGAAGCCCGTGGGTTGTTTGCTTCTGAGGGCTCTGAGATTGAATCCATTCCAGGCCTCTCTCCTGGTTTTGGTGGTTATCACCCATCCTTGACTTTTATATTATAACTTCAGTCTCAGAAGAGACTCTGAAGAGGTTACATGCATTGCCTCTGTCTTCTTATGACATTTCTCCCTAAATGTCTGCAGTTTTTCTACAAAGACAATTAGTCACATTGATTCAGGGCCCATTCCTCTCTAGTATGACCTCCTTTTAACATAATTCCTTCTTTTGTTGTTCAGTCACTCAGTTGTGTCCGACTCTTTGCAACCCCATGGACCACAGCACGACAGGCTTCCCTGTCCTTCACCATCTCCCAGAGTTTGCTCAAACTCATGTCCATTGAGTCAGTAGCCATCCAACCACCTCATCTTCTGTTGTCCCCTTCTCCTCCTGCCTTCTATCTTTCCCAGCATCAGGGTCTTTTCCAGTGAATCGGCTCTTGGAATCAGGTGGGCAAAGTATTGGAGCTTCAGCTTCAGGCTCGGTCTTTCCAATGAATATTCACAGTTGGTTTCCTTTAGGATTGACTGGTTTGATCTTTTAGTCCAAGGGACTCTCAAGAGTTCTCCAACACCAGTTTGAAAGCATCAATTCTTCAGCACTCAGCCTTCCTTACTCTCCACAATCCTATTTTCAAATAATGTCACATCTTAAGATACTGAGAGGTTGAAACTTCAACATATATTTTTGGAGGACACAGCTCAACTCATTAAAAGGTGAAAAAAGCAGAGGAGTTGGATGTTAATGGCAGCAAAAAGCAGAGGGGTAGAAATATTCAGATTTGCAGGACCATGAGGGCAATGAAACAGGGATTCCTAGATGGCCAAAGGCAGATAATCAAGTGTGTTCCTTAAGCCTCAGTTTCAGCAGGGCTGTCACTGGATGCTGTAGGTAGGTCATTCTCTCACACCTTCCAGTCCAGAACTTACAAGGAGAGGGGCTACATCTGCTAAACAATTCAGACCACAACACAAGCACTCCCACACTCTTTTCTTCCTCCCTCCCTGCACTATCTATCCTTCCCTGCTTCCCTCCCTTCCTATCACCCTTCCTTCCCTTCTTCAACAAACACGTATGGACTACCATTATGTGCCAGAAGCATCGTTCTAGGTTCTCTGTTCCAGGTGCTGGAGATACCACAATGAACAAAACAGACAACAACCACCCCAAATCCTTGCAATCATGGAGCTTATACACTAGCAGAGAATGACAACAAGCTGTGAGCATAAAAAATAAATCAGATAATATAGTTGAAGGTTTTGAGTGTTTTATAAATGGAGGGCAAATGGGGGGCATGGAGAGTAGAGTAATGAAACATGGGGGTTCAGGGGGTTGTGCTGCATGTTTTAACAGGGTTGTCAAGGCAGATAGACCTCACAGAGAAGGGGACATTTGAGTGAAGACTTGTAGGAGGTGAGGGAATGAATTGTGCAGATAACTGGGAGAAAGATTCCAGACTCAGAGAGGAATCAGTGCCAAATGGAAGTGTGCCTGGCAGTAAAAGGCCCATGTGGGCCCCTGAATAAGGGAGTGGGGGAAAGTGATGAGAGATGAGGTCGGAGAGGAGTAGGTGACACCTTGTGGGTTATTTAAGGACTTTGGTTCTTGTCCTGGGGAAGTGGTAAGGCTTTGGCAAGTTAAGTCTGAAGTGTCATGATCTGACTTACATTTGCCTGGCCTCGCTGGCTGCTGCATAGAACATAGACTGCCGTGGCTGAGGGAGAGGCAGGGAGCAGGTAGGAGGCTGTAGTTAGCACCCAGGTAAGAGCTGCCACCAAGCGGGATGGGGAGGGCAGTGGAGGAAGCAGGCAAACAGGATGGTCAGGAGTGCAGGTTGGAACGAAGGGCAGAGATGGAACAGAGGCATTTGGATATAGGATTCTGGAGTTCAGCAGAGAGGTCTGACTTAGAAATAAATATTGGGTGTCATCAACATGTAGATGGTGTTTGTGGTACTTATCTATCACTGTGTAATACATTATTCCAGACTTAGAAATCTAAAATAACAATCATTTACATGTACAGCTTCTGCCGTCAGGAATCTGGGAGCAGCCTCCTGAGACTGCACTCAGGCTGTCAGCCAAGGTGCAGTCATTGCAAGGCTCCATGGGGCCGGAGAACCCACTGCCAAGCTCATGGCCTCAAAGCTGTCAGGCCTCGGTTCCTGGCTGGCTGTGGGCCGGAGGCTCCAGTTCCCCAATATGTGGGCCTCCGCACAGGGCTGCTCACGCAACATGGTGGCTGGCTTCCCCAGAGCGAGTAATTCGGGAGAGGAGGAGAGAGGAAACAAGGCAGAAACTGCAGCCTTTTTCATAACCGAAGCTCAGAAGTGACGGAGTCACACTCTGCTGTGTGGCTTTGGCCACAAGCACCAGCCCTGTTACTATGCGGGACCCGGATTCCAGGAGGAGGCGGCAGTTGGCGGCCATCTTGGAATCTCGTTACCTTATGTGTAAATCTCAGGACAGGGGAGATCAATGAAAGTCCCTCTCCCCTTTCCTTCTTTTCTTCTTTTTTTCCTTCTATCCTTTTTTTCCCCCCTTTCTTTTCTCCTTCTTTATCCTTCATCTCTTTCTTCCTGCCACACAGTCACCTCCTACGTGTCAGGCCTATGTAAGGCCACTGGTGTCAGAGACAACTTAAACACAGTCCTTGTTCCTGAGGAACAAATACACACCAGCACCGCACTGACCCCAAGCTGGGCAGACGTGGGGGCCCAGAGGGAGGAGCAATAGATGTGGGGATTCAAGGAAACTTCAGAGAACCTAGAGCTGCTGAAGGGTGACCATGGGGATCTAAGTAGACGGAAGTGGTGAGAGAGTTGGGGACCAAATATAAGAGGACCATTGTACTCATGTGGAAGGTGAAACCAAGACCCCCCCTCCACCACCACCACCACCACCCAATTGCAAGAGTCAGGCTCTGTCTCTAAGGCCATGTTACTCCTCACAAACCCTCCTACCAGGACATGGATGCTCACAGCCGTCAGAGGGCGCCTGCCAAGCTGAAGGAGTCATGAGGCGGAGAGCTCGGTGAGCCTCCACACAGGTGCGAACAGCAGTGGTCTCAGAGCTAAGGATCAGATCACATCCAGACCCTGCCCCTAACCCCACGACAGCCAGGCCTGCTGGAGCAGGGCCAGGCAGCCCCATAGATCCCAGACGAGGCCCAGAGCCTTTGAAATACAGCTGCCTCTTCCTGGGCCTGCTCCCCGCGCCCCCGTGGTGTCATTTCCAAATCCATTACATTCCAATGGCTTTGGGATCTTTTAATTACATGTGACGAAGCCTCGCCATTGCTGGAATTAGACGGCCTGTGTTGACGATTTATAGGCCTCAGCTTTCACACAAGCAGGGTAATAAATAACATGAAATGGGCCCTTCAGTATTAAAAACTTCAGAGCTACCCACTAAGCCATGACAGAAAGAAGGGGGGAAAAAAATGAAAGGGTAAAAAATAAAAAAAAAACAGGAATGTCTGTGTTTCACGTTTAAAATACTGTATGTGAAACAGGGAATGTCAAAAATACGGGGTGCCGAGCAATACGCAACTCATAAAATTTTATCTCTGGTATGAGGATTTCCAACCACATAATGAGGATGGTCCTTTTTTTTTTTTAATCCTGAGTCATTCAAGGCTGATGAGGTGACTGAGAGGGCAGGTTGCCTGGTACACCCATTTAGTTCCCCAGATTTACTGGCAAGGTGAGGACTAGAGGGTGAAACAGCCCCCAGTTCCCCCAGGACTTGCCTCCTGGCCCCCTGACCAGCCACGTTCCCTTCCTCTGGCTCATGCTAGTCTCTGTAGCTGGCATGACGTCCCCTCCTTTTCTTCCAGCCGTATTTCTGACACCCCCTACCCAGTGCCCAGAGGCATCCTCTGACTGCACCAGGTACCCTCCACAAACACGCCACATCCAAGGTCAGCCAGAGGCTGGCACGAGGAGTCACCAAGCCCAGTGCTAGCCATAGGCCTTACCTGTGCTCAGAGTGGAGACTTCCCGAGGGCCAGGCCAGGGCTCTTGCTTCCCTTCTCTTCCCTCTTGACACCTGGCACAGGGCCGAGCACACAGCAGCGACTCCACAAAGCTTTTAAGATTAAGAAGCCAAGAATCAGGAATCCAGTTGGATTCCAGTCCAGAGAAGCCAGAAATAGCATGTGAGAGAGAATGTGGGGAGAGAAGGGACAGGACAGGAGGAGAAGGAGAAAAACCTTATCTCAGCCTCGTGGATGGGGAGGAACAGGCATCCAGATGCTTCAAGCTCGGTGGGACCTCCTCACTGTGATAGTACGAATGAGACTCGAAGGATACTGGGATCCAAAGTATTTGGGGAGGCAAGGGTATTTTGCGCCCTTCTTTGGTCTTCTTGCCAGCATGCTGCCTCTCCCGTGATCCAGCTGTGTGCCTGTGTCCTCCTCTGCTCCCATCACTCACAGCCTGATGAGCGCTGTTCTGGGACCACGGCCCACTAAAGTCATCTCACCCATGGAGACAAATCTCTCAAACTCAGAGCCCCTCATAGGACCTTGCCAGCCTGGAGAGAGGCTGGCCCTGGATCAGGTGCCCACCCTAGTTCAATCAGCCATCTGTAAGGGCACCAGTTTAGCTGCTCAGGGAAAGGAATGAACAGTCCTGTGTCCATCAGGGAGCTGAGGAAGGACAGGATTTCTTGGGGCCTCAACTACAGAATGGTTTGCAAAAGAGACTGAACTTTTTGGGGCCTTAAAAGCTGGCCCAAGTGTAAATTCAGTTCAGTTCAGTTCAGTCACTCAGTCGTGTCCGACTCTGTGACCCCATGGACTGCAGCACACCAGGCTTTTCTGTCCATCACCAACTCCCAAAGCTGACAAAAAGTGGTCCACTGGAGAAGGGAATGAATGACAAACCACTTCAGTACTCTTGCCTTGAGAACCCCATGAACAGTATAAAAAGGCAAGTGTAAGTAGATAGAGGTAACTCTAGACCTGAGGGAGTCTAAGAACCAGACCCAACCCTGCCTGACGTCCATGACATCCAAGCCTTTGGATAAGAGAAGGTCTAGATTTTCACATCTAAAAGAAAGGAGAAAATTGGCAGAGGCCGCAGAAGCAGGTGAGTGTGCGGCCACTGAGCTGTCTACTTTACCTGTGGTTGGGGCTTCTTGATAACACATAGTCTCCATGGGAATGGGAGTCATGGGTCCATGTTCACCGCTAGGGGTGTTTGTGTGTGTGTGTGCGTGTATGTGTGCATGGTCAGCTGTGTTCAACTCTCTGAGACCCCATGGAATCTAGCCCGCCAGGCCCCTCTGTCCATGGAATTTTCCAGGCAAGAATACTGGAGTGGGTTGCCATTTCCTACTCCAGGGGATCTTCCCAACCCGGGGATCCAATCCATGGCCCTGCATTGGCAGGCAGATTCTTTACCACTGTGCCTCCTGGGTTCCCAGGGCCTACACAAAACAGGCACTTATTCATGGAGTGAATCAGTAGCATTGAAACACAGAGGCTTCGTCTTGACAGTAGTCTCACTTCTTTGACAGACGTTACGAGGTGCATCTATCCTAAGGGCTTGTTAGATGAAAGAGAAAAAAGATCTTTCGGTTTTGGGTCCCCTGGGCATCAACAGTCAGAAAGCCTAGCTTAAGTTTTCAGCTTTCTTGCCTGAAATAGCCTCTAGGACTATTGCAAAGGTATATTTCTTAATAATAACTTTCTAATCTCTGTGGGCTCAGAATTCCCAGAGGGCATGACTGAGAACTGCAGTTAGTGGCTTTGGAAGTCCCAGTACAGCCCAGAATAGATGATCAGGGCCAAGATATTGTCACTAAGAGCTGCTTGTCCTGCAGGCAAGGGGGAAACAGAATCAGGCTGACTCAGCAACGCCCATGTCTCAAGAGTAAAAGATACTTATTCACTGTACTGCCCACAGAGGTAGACGTGGCCTCTGACTTCTGGATTGTTATTCATTTAATATTATTTAATATTTATCTTTAAATTGACCTACTTTTCAAAATTAGATTTGCATTAATAATACCTATACTGGTAGGGCTTTAAGAAGATGATAGCTAGCTAGGTACATGATGTCTATTATATATTATAAAATATTATCATTAATTTTATAATAATTGCATATTAAAATAAATATATAAATATTAAAATATGAAACATGAAATATTATTATAGACAGTCTAAAATCATTGTGCATGCCACTAGTGATACATGTTTGCCATTTGGAAAATACTAGACTAAATGGCTAACTTTATTTTTGGCCTTTGCTTTTTTTTAAAATATAAATTTATTTATTTTAATTGGAGGTTAATTACTTTACAATATTGTATTGGTTTTGCCATACATCAACATGTGATCCTTTTTAAGTTTAAGGTTCTATGATTTCTGAGAAGTTTAGTTTTATGAGTATCTTTTGAATATCTGGAACACGTCCCCTTTTTCTCTCCCCTTTCCTAAATCATGGTCCTGCTCAATTTCACTTCCCCAGTGAAGGTTTCTCTACAGAAAAGAGATAACTTAGCAGGCATGAGATTACCATCTTTAGAAAGATCTACTTGCAAGGTTAGCCTTTGGGCTAGTATCTGGGAACTTGAATTTTCAGAATGTTCCCACCATGACTAACTGCTAAGCACTAAAATGTGTGTGCAAACAATGCAATTTATGATGGACACCTGCTTCCCTCTGGAGGTCTAGAATTTTGGTATTTGCTAGGCAGAGGATGTCTACGTGCTCATCCCCAGTGAAGACCCTGATCTCTGCATCTCTGATGAGCTTTCCTGGTAGATGACACTCACGTGTGTTGTCACAGTTCCATGCTGGAGGACTGAGCATGCCCCGTGTGACTGCACTGGGAGAGAACTCTGGCAGCTCGCTCTTGACTTCCTCCAGACCTTGCCTATAGGCCTTTTCCCTTTGCTGCCCTTGTTTATATTCTTTTTCTATAATAAATCTTAGCCCTGAGTGCAACGCTAAAACCTGAATCACTGAACTTGAGTGTAGTCTTGGGGACCCCACATACAGCTTCTTTCCATGACCATTCCACCCTCCAATTCTCTTCCTATTCTGAGCCCATTGAGCAACTTAGATAGAATTATACAACTCTCCCCCTTGTTTTGTCCATTAATACAGTACATCACTAGTAATACCTGATGTCTCTGTCTTAATCATTTATAAGCTCCTATAAAACAAGGGACTGTTTCTTATATAACTTTGATTTGTATTTGCATTTGTGATTAATAGGGTCTTGATTCATAGTAATTGTTCTAGGTTTCTTTTTTAAAAAAAATACAAAACAAAATCAAATTAAAAATTTAGATGCATTTTTTATTGTAAAAATAATTTCAAAAAAAAAAGGGAAAAAATTTAAAATCATCCATGATTCCCTATCCACAAATAACCATTTTAATCTCTTGGTTATATATCCATAAAGAGCTTTTCTAAGAATGGTATCATTATTTTCATTAATATTTTCTTAGTAAATACATCATGAATATGTGTTCTTACAATTACTTGTTTGTTAATAATACCATTTTTAATAGTTACATATTAACTCATTGTGTCCCAATACATATGTGTCCCAAACTGGTGACTCTCAAGCAAGTCACCATCTACAGACATGTCTTTGTTTTGGGCAGCATAGTATTGACTTTTGATCACTAAATCCTATCCGACTCTTTGTGACCCTATGGGCTGCAGTTCACCCTATGGGCTGCAGTTCACCAGGCTCCTCTGTCCTCCACTATCTCCTAGAATTTGTTCATATTCATATCCATTGAATCAGTGATGCTATCTAAACTATTTCATTCTCTGCCACCCCCTTCTCCTTTTGCCTTCAATCTTTCCCAGCATCTGAGTCTTTTCCAGAAGGTCAGATCTTCACATCAGGTGGCCAAAGTATTCAAATTTCAGCTTCACCTTCAGTCCTACCAATGAATATCCAGGTTGATTTCCTTTAGCATTGACAGGTTGATCTCCTTGTAGTCCAAGGGACCGTCAAGAATCTTCTCCAGTACCACAGTTTGAAAGGTGCTCAGTCTTCTTTATGGTCCAACTCTCACATCCATACATGACTACTGGAAAAACCATAGCTTTGGCTATACACACCTTGGTCGAAAAAATGATGTCTCTGCTTTTTTAACATGCTACGTTTGTCATAGCTTTCCTTCCAAGGAGTAAGCATATTTTAATTTCATGTCTGTAATCACCATCTGCAGTGATTTTGGAGCCCAAGAAAATAAAATCTGTCACTGCTTTAAACATTTTCCCCTTCTATTTGCCATGATTGCTGTGATGGGATTGGATGCCATGATCTTTGTTTTTTTAATGTTGAGTTTCAAGTCAGCTTTTTCCCTCTCCTCTTTCACCTGCATCAAGAGGCTCTTTAGTTCCTCTTCACGTTCTGCCATAAGAATGGTGTCATCTAAAAAAAAAAAAAAGAATGGTGTCATCTGTGTATTTGAGGTTATTGATATTTCTCCCACCAATCTTGATTCCAGCTTGTGATTCATCCAGCCCAGCATTAAGTGCGATGCACTTAACATAGAAGTTAAATAATCAGGGTTACAATATACAGCCTTGTCATACTTCTTTTCCAACTCTGAACCAGTCAGTTCTAACTGTTGCTTCTTGACCTGCATACAGGTTTCTCTGTAGACAGGAAAGGTGGTCTGTTACTCTAATCTCTTTAAGAATTTTCCACAGTTTGCTGTGATCCACACAATAAAAGCCTTAAACATAGTCAATGAAACAGAAGTGAGTGTTTTCCTGGAATTCCCTTGCTTTCTCCATGATCTACTGAATGTTGGTAATTTGATCTCTGGTTCCTCTGCCTTTTGTAAATCCAGCTTGTACATCAGAAAGTTCTTAGCTCATGTACTGTTGAAGCCTAGATTGAAGGATTTTGAGCATAATCTTGCTAGCATGTGAAATGAGTGCAATTGTATGGTAGTTTGAACAGCATATTAAAGAGCAGAGGCAATACTTTGCCAGCAAAGGTCCATCTAGTCAAGGCTATGGTTTTTCCAGTAGTCATGTATGGATGTGAGAGTTGGACTATAAAGAAAGCTGAGCGCCAATGAATTGATGCTTTTGAACTGTGGCATTGGAGAAGACTCTTGAGAGTCCCTTGGACTGCAGAGAGATCCAACCAGTCCATCCTAAAAGAGATCAGTCCTGGGTGTTCATTGGAAGGACTGATGTTGAAGCTGAAACTCCAATACTTTGGCCACCTGATACAAAGAACTGACTCATTTGAAAAGACCCTGATGCTGGGAAAGATTGAAGGTGGGAGGAAAAGGGGATGACAGGGGATGAGACGGTTGGATGGCATCACTGACTCAATGAGTTTGGGCAAATTCTGGGAGCTGGTGATGGGCAGGGAGGCCTGGCATGCTGCAGTCCATGGGGTCAAAAAGAATCAGCCTGAACACCTGAACTGAACTGAACTTGAACAATCTTTGGCATTACTCCTCTTTGGGACTGGAATGAAAACTGATTTCATTCCAGTCCTGTGGCCACTGATGAATTTTCCAAATTTGCTGACATACTGCATACAGCACTTTCACAGCATCATCTTTAGGGCTTGAAATAGTCCAGCTGGAATTCTGTCACCTCCAGTATAGTAATGCTTCCACTTGACTTCACACCGAGGATGTCTGGCTCTAGGTGAGCGATGGGTGGCAGTATCCAACTTGATTCTAAGGTTGGAGTAACTGAACAATGCCCAACAGGTGCATATATCTTATGAATAAATAATTATGATTATTTAACAATAAAATATAAACATTATTTTTTCTTTCAATTTCTGTGTAATAGGACTTGAACACTAACTTGTCTGTTTGTGCCTGCATACTTACACTTAACTGTGAGGCATTTATTTTGGTCTAAGGGTGCTGAAAAAAAATATATTACTGAGACAAAGCTTGGGAATCTTTGGCATTTTCCTTGTAGAATGAAAGATAATGCGTTGTCTGCTTTCACTCCTGCCTGGCTGATCTCAAGCCACATGGTCACTAAGTCACTAGAGCCTGTAATGCCTGTATTAGACACATCAAGTGCCTGTCAGCTATCCCTGAGACATTTATATCGCCTTTCACTGTTAATAAACAAAGAGGAGCTTCTTCATAGCTAATATTCCATACATTCAGGATTACGTTCTTAGAATAAGCTCCTAGAAAAAAAAGAATTTCTGAGTAAGATTAGCCCCAGTTCTAAGCTTTTGAAAATTATTTCTGGATTGACTCAGCTTCATTTGAGAATCCCCAAGACAGAGAAAACTGCATGATACCCAAGTAGCACTGAAGTACCAGGAGCACAAGGGAACTGAGTTGAACTGAATCACAATGAAGCAAATCCAAATCAAACTGAATCTCTAAAAGCACAAGGCTATGTTTTACTTCCCTTTGCCTAAAGTTGCCTCCACCTCTGATACAGGCTCTGGCCTCAGCAGTCAACAGCCTTGGAACAGGAGAGTTCTTGCTTCAGAAAAGAAGCTTGTGGACAGATATTTTTTACAAAAGAACTTGTCTGAGCCCTGAAAAGCCAAAGAACTTAACAGTTAAGTCTGGCCTTGAAGCCAGACAGATTTTAAATCCCCTTGTGACTAGTGGTTGACTTTGGGAATGTTACTTAAACTTCTGTGACTCAGTTTCTTCATCTCTATAACGGGAACAATAATAGAACCTATCTCATGAGGCTGTGATGAAGACAAAAATGGCATAGTCTATACAAATGCCTTGTACATTGCCTGGCATTTTAAGCTCCCAATGATAGCCATTAATTTTATTTGTTCTCCTGGATGCTTCTGGATGTTCTCAAAGCAAGATGCACCTGGATTTCCATTCTTCCTACAGGCTTGCTATTGGTTGAAAGTGTGGGGAAGACATACCAATCCATTCCCAGCTTTCTTAACCCAGGAACTAATCTATTTCCTCTCATGGTCCCTGGATCCTATTGCACCAACCTAGGCAGGAGGCACTTTCTGATCAGAATACTGGCCAGGAGGCCCTGGGTCTCTTGTCCCAGGAGGTCCTGGGCAGAGGCAGCTACCAGAGCAAGCAGTTCTAGAGTAACAACACCAAGACTATAGTCATCTGAGCTAAGCAAAAGGAAAGCAAAAAGAAAAGTCACTATTGATTTTGGCTTAAGAAGCAGAATGATTTCTTTCTTGTCGTCATCATGTTTAGTGACCCATTGCTTTGAGCATTAGAGGCTAGATCCCCACCTGTCACATACTCTTGGGGAAAATTTTCTCAGGAACATTTAGAGACTGACTTTGTGTCCCTGAAATGCCCACGTCTCTAGTCCCCTCCTAGTTTGTCTCATCTTGCAGTAGTTTCTCCCCTGAATCCTTGGGCATCTTCAGAGAGCTATGAAAAGAGAAGCAAGATGCTCTGGGATAAACTAAACCAACCAATGGGAATGGCCACAAGTCTCTATGAGTATTTAAATTTCTCATCCTTTGTTGCACCTGACAGAGCGCTTAGCTTGGAAACTGGGAGTTGCATGAGTCCCTGCCCTGCCTCTTGTGGGCTCCCCCCGGTGACAGCTTTGATCCTCATTCTATTCACTTCTAAAATAGGGGTGATAATATCTGCGAGATGATAAAGTGAAGATGACCTGTATGAAAGGGCTCTGTTAAAATATATACATAATTAAGAGGGATTTTGATTAAGAAAAAAAAAAGTTGAAGCCCACTATATATTTATTGATCAGGCCTGGGAAGACTTCTTGTAGAAGAGGACTTGAGATACCAGAATGGCTGCATAACAGATGGATAATGAGAAAGTCTATAAGGGCCAGCAGACCCTGGTTGGGACGGAAGAAGAAAAAGATTGACCTGGGGTGGACAGACGAAAGTAAGACAGAAAGATGGACAGGGTAGGGTAGGAAAATAGATTCGAATGAGACTTTGTAACCCAGAAATTGGAGTCTTTTCTGATTAATCAATCATTCAAAATATTATGACTGAGAAATTTCCAAGGGCTCAGCCTGGTGCCAGCTTGATTACAGCTCTCAGAGATTCCTATAATCTGTTTGTGGGAAGCGGAATTGTCAAAGTCAAAACAACCGGAGACGACGCAGGAGAGGCAGTGGGTGCAGAGCCAGGAGTCCCGGGGAGGGTCTCAGGAAGGAGGAAGTGGGCCTGAGGTTGCCCTCCTTGTGGGCTCAGGGCTGGAGGCGGGCTGAGAGGGTGGGGCTGTGGCCGCCACTAGGACACGTTGTGACCCCTGTTAGCTTTCCCCAATAGTGAATGAGCACGAGTTCCTTCAGTGACAAGACAAGGTGCTGAGGAATGTGACCACAGGAAAGATGATTTTCGATGGGGACAGAATAGCAGAGGGAGCAAATGAAGGGATCGCAAATGTTAGCGCCTGATGGAATCAATTAACCCCAACCCAGGGCTTTCACTGTGCAGTAGCTGGAGCATAAATGGATGCTGTCACTTAACCTGGGAGTGAAAGGCAGGTCTCCAGCCTCTTCATTTGGTGACCTTTCGACTCCTTGACGATGACCTAGATACAGCTAGGGCCTTAGACCTTGGGCTATAGGGACAGGCCTAGATGGCACACTGGGGCATCTGCAGTGGGAACTGTAAATTCCTCGGCACCAGATTCAGGTGAAAAGGGACCCTAGGGAGAGGGGAGAGAGCAGCACTCTTGATCAGTGCTGTAATAGGGCCAGAGCTCTGCCTCATCTTTCTTCCTACACAGCCAATTCCCCGTGTTTCACAGCCAGTATTCGGGATATGTGTTGCAGCTTGAGTGGAAGTAAAATGGGCCAAAGGCTGTAAATATGACCACAAAGGGCTCGTGTAATGTCCTCTAGATTGGAGCAAGTAGAGAAATAGGAACTTGGCTTCTGATCCATTTATGCTCTGCCCTCAAGGGATACCTAGAGCCAATAAACTCCAGGGCCTCCAACGAAGGGCTATGATGTGTTGGGCTTGTAATGTACGCAATCAGCTGATATTCAGATGTGCCACTGAGTCTGTGCAGATTCAGAAACTGTACTACTTTGGTCACCTGATGCAAAGAACTGACTCACTGGAAAAGACCCTGATGCTGGGAAAGGTTGAAGGCAGGAGGAGACAGGGATGACAGAGGATAGGTGGTTGGATGGCATCACTGACTCAATGGATATGAGTTTGAGTAGGCTCCAGGAGTTGGTGATGGACAGGGAAGCCTGGCGTGCTGCTGTCCATGGGGTCGCAGAGAGTCAGACATGACTGGATGACTGAATTGAACTGAGATGTGCCAAGAGCAGGGAGGAGCCAGAGTCAGCTGAGCTGTGGCAAGCATTTGAGAAGGCTGGGTCAACTGCCCTCCCGACTCTCACACACCAGCTCTGGGCAGTCCTAGCTATGCCTTCCTCAGACAGGAGACAATTGTGTTCCGCAGACACTTGTGAACATGAAGAGGCAGAGGGAGGGAAGCAGAGGGGAAGAGATGTATTCTGCCTCACAGCTCTCCATCTATACCCCAGTAGAGCGTGGGTCATTCGTTAGGCCTAATGAGCTAATGCCACCTGATGTGGAGGCAAAAATGCAAATGAGATGATGGGGTGGGTTGCTATGGGAGACCATGGGACCTTCCTGTAATTTGTACAGCCTAGCAAAGGAATCTTCACGAGAGGAAAACTTGGCTGTCTCCTTCCATCAGGGTAATAAGTCCTTGTGTTTGCACGGAGTTTTATGTATTTCTAGACTTTTTTGTGTCTATTGTTATAATTGAGTTTCATAACCATCCAATAAAGTAGGTGGGTCTTAGTGTTACTTTCCCTATTTTTCAGGTGAAAAGACAGGCTCAGAGGAGTTAAAGAAATTATTCAAAGTCATGAAGGAGGTAGATGGATATCTCTCAGAAGACCTAGTTTGCAAATGTTTTTCCATATGTGTCTTTTTTTTTTTTCTTTTAATAACACATCACCAGGCTGGTGGTAGTAAGGGGAGTTTGATCAGTTATAACAAATGCCATAGCAAGATGGAAAGAAAAACTTAAGGTGAATCCAGAGAAGTCCCAATTCACAGAGGACAAGTCAATAGATCTTGTTACCAAAGAGAAATTTAGATAGGTACCTGCACATATTAGGGCTTCCCTGGTGGCCAGACGGTAAAGCGTCTGCCCGAAATGCGAGAGACCTCGGTTCGATCCCTGGGCCGGGAAGATCCCCTGGAGAAGGAAATGGCAACCCACTCCAATACTCTTGCCTGGAAAATTCCATGGACAGAGGAGCCTTGTAAGCTACAGTCCACGGGATCGCAAAGAGTCGGGCACGACTGAGCGACATCACTTCACTTCTGCACATATTGCAACTGGAAGAAATGACCAAGGAAAGCTGAGGTGAGAGTCTCTAGCTGAACACACTCCTTGTCCTAGCCTTCCTACCTTTTCAGGCCAACCTCTCAGCACTGTTCCAGCCACACTGAACCACAGCTGCTCCTTTAATCCATAGGACTCTTCCCATTTCTGTGACTTGAATCCTTTTCCTGAAATTTCAAGTTCTAACTCCTCAACATCTTAAACCCCATAATGAGTTCATTGTTCCCTTCTCTGAAATCACATAAAAATGCTGGGATGTCCCCCATCTAGCTCCTCCACTAACAGTGAGCTCTTTGAAGGTAGGAACAGTGATTCAATCATTATTCAACCCCCAGCACTTGCCAAGGGACCTAGCACTTGTTAGGATCCTAGCAGATGTTTATTAATTGAATGTTTCTGTCATCATCACCATCTTAATTTAAACTAAAATCATTTACTGAGCAGCTCCCCTGAGCTGGTCATTATGTAGGTGATGGGCTGTGAGATGTTACCTCCACACTCTAGTGCTCATGAAGACTTTTGGCAAAGCAGAAAGAACATTTGCACCATACTGAACTCAAGTAAGCTAACTGACATAGGAGTCTGAGTGTGGTGAAAATCGGATCTGTTCAAGGTAGGATCTGAGGAGCCCTGAAGGAAGAAAAGGAATTATGGGACATCTTAAGACTTTATTGAGGGGGCTTCCAGGGTGGGTTCTATGACTGCTGTAAAATCAACATGAGGCAAAGCTCAGTTGTCACCAAGATGAGAGGTACAAAGACAACACAGCTGTAGCAAAAGAAGAAAATGAAGGACTGTCGCTAAGGAGCTGCCCAGTTCTGCCAAGGAGTCATCAGAAGAGTGCAAGCTAGAGTAATCGGGAAAGCTCCATGGAAGAGGTGACATGAGCTGGGTTTTGGATTCTATTTAGATAAGGAAGATAGATAGGCAGTCCTAGAATAAGGGACAACTGTGAGCTGTGAACTGATCATTTATCAATATGGCTCAAAATAAGCAATGCATAGTTCTAAATCTATCCTCTACCATAGGACAGATTTCACTGCAGGCAGAAAAGACAAAGATTTGAAACCTCTATTCACATGAAAACATTAATTTCTTTTTCTCACATGAAGAATTAAAGAAAAAAACTAAAACTCCAGATGGATTTTAAACACAGTGGGGAATTGGGTGGCGAGATGGCAGATGGCTATTTCAGCTGCACATGAGTAAAAATAACTCAACTTCCCAATACCCAGGACTTTCCTGAACTTGTGAAAACCTCTTCAGGAAAAGTTCAGAGTCACAGCAGACGGAGTCCAAGGCTTAGAGTTTCCCAACAAGACGAGACCTACCTGTGCTGGAACACTAACCCCCAGACGATTTGGGGAGGCTTCTTGCTCCCAGACTGCCAGGGCTGACCCTCAACATTAGCCCAGCCTGATGAAAGTACTCTGGCATTTCTTCCCCTATGTTGAGAAAGTGGGAAGGGAGATGAGTCAACTTGAGAGTTAGGTGTGATGAAGACATCAGGAAGCAGAAACTATCTGAAGGGTATAGTGGTGAGTGTGCCCATTGTGGGGAAGGTGGCCCCAGAGGAGGGCAGGGTGGTGACTTAGAAAGTTGATATCTCTGGGTGTCTGATGGCTGTGGAGTTTGCCAGCCTGGCTTTCCTGGGGCAGGCTGGATTTCCCCACATTTTCTGTCATCTGTATTTCACCCTAGAGTTAGAACAGGAGCCCTAGGTGGAAGCTCACTTTGTTCATGTGACTTCTACCTGCAGGAACACAGATTATTTTGGTCACATCTGCTGTATAGGCTACAGGAAAGAGCTAACCACAGGAGTCAGCCAGGCCACCAGAGCATGATGAAGCGGATGTTCAGGGATCCATTGCCAGGGACAAGTGGGTAAAAACCAGGATGGGCATGGGTCTACAGCCCCCAGGAGATTAAACTCCAGAGGACTCATGTAGAACAGGAGTGGTTAACAGAAGTTCCTGACTAGCTGGTCTCTGCTCCAAGGTCCAGAAGGTCAAAGGTACAGGTAGGAGACAGCAAGGAGAGCTCTGACCTTAAACAGGGACAATCCCTTCTGCCCTATGTAATAAGTCCTGATGATTAGGGACCACAGTCATTCATGATGTGTGCCATGGTTTCCTGGACAATACGGATTTGGCTGGGCAGTATGCTAGGGGCACATTAGCCAGAGAAGGACACAAGTCACAGCATAACAGAGAGGCTGGGGACATACTGTGACATCAGGGGAAACTGAGTTCTAGAAAGGAATTCTTTACTTGTGCTCCATCTGTGCTGGCCTCCCCACTTGTAACAGTGGGAGGATGAGGAGGGCAAGGCCATGGGTTCATAGGCAGCAAAGACTCTCAGTGACCAATACAGCAGGAAGGTCTCTCCAGTGGATTCAAGGGACTCCAGAGTCAGGACCAGCCCCAAGGAGAAGCAAGTGATGGGATCTGGCTTAGTCTGGTCTACAGACTGGACTGGGCCTCAGGGCCCAATTCTACCCCAAGAAAAATAAGAATGTGCCTTTCTTCACATGCCACACCACAGAGGACAAGACAAACAAATATTAACAAAGGATACTGCCGCTATCTGTGTTCAGAAAGAGACTAGAAAGGCTCTTTGTGTTGATGTGTGATGGGAGGAAGGAGGCGGGGGTTCTGGCATGAAGGTTATGTCCACCACGCCAACTCC
The DNA here is from genome assembly GCF_032405125.1 of Capricornis sumatraensis. Taxonomy (NCBI): domain Eukaryota; kingdom Metazoa; phylum Chordata; class Mammalia; order Artiodactyla; family Bovidae; genus Capricornis; species Capricornis sumatraensis. The sequence continues at coordinate 47,940,088 of NC_091089.1, forward strand.
TGAACAGCCAGGCTCTGTGTCCAGCTCGTTCTCATCAACCATGAGAGCCAGGTCTTCCCTTCTCTTGCTCCCAGCAGCATTGTGTCACGTCCAAGTGGGCTGAATGCCCTCAAGAGAGCTCATGTGACACCCTCTGCCCCTTGTCAATCTCATTTCTTCCTTCTCTCCCCAAGACAATGCTAGACAATGCCTCTCTCCCTGATTCTCCCACGGTCAGGGTCAACCACCAACAGGTGGCCATGCCTTCTGCCCCTAAAAGGCAGCTAGACAGGATACTGGGGACAGTGGAGGCCATCGGGTAAGTGAAGGTAACGTGCCTTGTCAGTTGGCCGCCCCCTGAGGCTGAGTCAGGATGGGCAGCACTAAAGCTCTCCCACGTGGGAGTCAAGGACCCTTGAGGGGGTAGAGGCGGAAGCTCCCAGTCAGGTTCTGCAGGGGAAGCAGCCCCTCATGTGGCCTGTGCACAAAGGAGGGTCTTCAACAGGTGGGGAAAGGGGGGCACAGTCACAGATTTGGGATTTTTCTCAAGGGCCCCTGACAGTGCAATATCACCGCCGAGAATTCTTAGAAGGGCTTGGAGCTAATTTGCATCTCACAGCCCTTTTCACAATAAAATCAAACAGATGTTGAAATTCTTCTAGACAAATTCTTTCATCTTGTATATTAAAAGGCCCAGAAAAGTGAAATAATTCGTTAGTGGCAGATCCATGACCCATACTGGGATCCCAGTAGCAGGCTTTCATCCATATATGGCCTTCATCATTAGCTCAGCCCTTGCTTGGGCTTGAAAGATACAGCAGGCAGAGGAGAGTGAAATGGACTCCAGCACACTCGGTGAGGCTGTCAGACGGGAGACACGGGCAGCCTCTCTGTGCTACAGACCATGAGTGACTCCCAGTGCCTTTACTGCAGAAGGGGACCAAACAGGGTGGGCTTTCCCAGGCTCCCTCCTCCCTGTATATGCACGGTTCCTTTCTCTTCCTTTCTTAGTGCCCCACTGTCCTGGAGCTGGGCCCTCACTCAGAATGGACGCATCACCTGAGTACACACGGCTTGTCCCTCACACACTACAGATTCAGCAGCAGACACCCCACACAAAAGTCCTATTTTCTAGGAGCTGGTATTCTGATGCGGTACGTGCGTGCTAAGCCGCTTCATTCATGTCTGATTCTTTGCAATCCTATGCACGATAGCCCGCCAGGATCCTCTGTCCATGGACTTCTCCAGGCAAGGATACTGGAGTGGGTTGCCATGCCCTCCCCCAGGAGATTTTCCTGACCCAGGGATCCAACCCACATCTCTATGCCTCTTGCATTGGCAGGTGGGTTCTTTCCCACTACCACCACTCAGGAAGTCCATTCTGATGGGGAGATATGGTCAAACACCAATAAATGTGAAGTCAGGAGGCGTTGGATGCTGTAGGAAAAGTACAACTGGGAAGAGGGCTCAGGAGTGCTGGCGGCGGCGGGAGCTCTGTTGGCTGCAGTGCAAGGGGAGGCGGCTGCATGAGGGTTGACTCCTGAGCAGCAACCTGGAGGCGGAGGTGTCTGCTGATTGGGCAAATGGTGCCCACATTTCCAAATGAATGTTCATATTGCAGCAGCATTTACATACACCTTGAAAGAGCCCTATAGGGGTGCCTGCAAGTTGCATTGTTTATTAGTCTGCAGACTGTTCAATGAGTAGGTGATGTCAGACCTCCTCCCCCACCACCGTTATGGCCCCAAAATAGGGCACAGAAGCTTCACCCCCTCACCTTTCCCATTGTGTTGGCCCACCTAAGGTCTGCTTCCTCAGGCCTCACTGCTGAAAGGCTCCAACAGGCTCATGGGGCCAAGGTGGCAATGTCAATGATGATAACTGAGCAGGAATTCATGACTTGGAATTGATCCACAGTTGGAATTCAAAAGAACGAAAAAGAGGCCAAAATTGTAGGCAATATATATATGAGTGCGTACAATTTGAGGTCAGTTTCCATTCACTTCTAAATAGTCCTTTACTAAGAAAAAGAAGGGGAAGGGGTAAGAACCACAAGGTAAATTGGTCATTCTTCCCAGATACTATATATGTTTTAACAGAGACTTTCAATGCTGATTCATGAAACATGAGTACCAGAGAGGGGTGGGCAGACATTCTGAAGCCATAGCCAGAAAGATCCACACAATCTGTAGATAAAGATGTAATATCTCTGACTCCAGAAAGATAAGTTTTCCCTCCTAAAGTCAGCCTTGAACTATGCCTCTAACATGCTTAATAAGAATGTGTGAGATGAAAAAATGCGAGTGTTCCAATCTGAGAACAGAAAGGCGTGATCATTCAGAAGGAACTCAAGTATTTGGAGCAATAAATAAATAAATAATCCATCCAAAGCCTGTACTCTACCTTTGGATAAATTATGCTTGATTTGAAGGTCAAGAGCGTTACAATAGCCTGCTTCACCAAGGTGCATGAAAGCTGAAGCTTGCGGTTTGGCAGAAGAATTTGCAGGGTATAATTATGCACCCCTTCAACATCCCCACTGACTTCCACGTGATGTGAAACAATGTGTCACAGTCCTGTACAGTCAAAGCAGTAATTTACAAGAGTCAGCAATTCCACAGGGCAGGTAGGCCATATTTCAAAACGGGAAAGGAGTTGGGGGGGATGGAGGCAGGGACCAGTGGATCAATTTACAAAGATCCTGTTTCTCTGCCACTCTGTTGACCTTTCAGGCAAGACCTAATGCCAATTAGCTCCGTTATAAAGTCCATAACTCTTGCGAGGAAGGCCGTGTGTAGCACATGATCATTTTACAATGTTTGCCCTAATTTGCAGCCCCCAAACTTGGACTCCTGGGGCTGCAAGGTGGGGGTGGGGCGGTGTATTGGCAAGCGATGGGAGCAGCTGGAAGGGATCACAGCGCACAATTACTGTCTGCGCATGGCCACATCTGGAAAACAGCTCCGTGCTAGCTTTAAAACAGCATTAATGAAGAATGGAACCTTGTGCTGGGAAGGATGGGGTGGGGGTAATCGGAGGAAATAGGGGGAGGGGGCAACCTTCTCCCCAACGTGGTGAGGATGAAAAGACAACAAAGAAAACAGCAGGCAGGGTAGAAGACCAAATCCAAGGAGAAGAGGGTGTTGACAAGAAAGGGGAGGCAGGGAGGTACTGTGAGTTTAGGGTACAGTCTCTAGTCCTCCTCATTTTTTTCAACTTCTAAGCTGGGTATCCACACAGGACCAGCCCCTTCTGCATTGATTGAGCAGACATTTGCCTATGGTGTGAGATCTTAGTGGCATCTGGAAAATTCCACCAGAACCAAATTCTACCACTAAACATTCGGTCCTTTGGTCAAGGGGTCCCCTTTCCTGAGACGGATTTGAAAATGCAGGTGTACTTTATGCCTTTCAGATCTCGGGCACATAGTAGTTGCTCAATAAATGTTGACTGTAACTGAACGAATGGATAAGACATTTGTGACCATGACCACAAAATTTTGTGACTATGACCTTCAGCTATAAGGGTTACCCTAGACCAGTGATTTTCCATATGAGGGCAGGAGGAGAGGACCAAAGGTCTTTCCAAGGGGTACAACAAATCCTATGGGGAGGGAAGAAGGTAGCACTTGTGGTTGAGAAAAAAACATTCAACTGTAAAATTTAGTTTTATTTTTGGAAAATTGAAGAGTCTGCTCCTAATACAAGAGACTTCTTTAATATAATCTACAGGAATAAAAGCTCAACTGAATCTTCCTGGCTGGGAAGGAGGGGGATTTATTTTACTGAGGATCAAAAAAGGCTGAGAAACTCTGAGGAGGGGGATTTGAGGCCCCCAACTCCCATCTTCTCCACTGGGCTGTTGCATGTTCCTTCATTAAGACGGATCAGCCGCTCAGGTTCCCAGGAACTTAAGTAGGACATATGGCAGAGAAAGCAGGGAGTCAGGGAGATAAAAACAAACTTAGCCTTCCTGATCTTGGTGCCTGTTTCCCTGCCTGCTCAATGCTGCATCTTTGGCGTTGTGCAGGCATGTGGAAGGGCATGGTCCCGAAGCATCTGTTTCAGTGTTTGCCTAAAAACCCCAGAGGCCAGACTATAGACCTGGAGAGGTGAAAGAAAACCTATTCATCTCTACCCCTAAGTCAGAAATTCCCCTTATTGTCCCTACAGTCACCCTACACCTCCTGATCAGATGCCTCCAGCAACCACAGCTCAAGTGCTACCTCAGCCATCTACCAGCAAAGTGACCTTGGCCAATTTACTTAATCTTTTTATGTCTTGGTTTCCTTTCCTGTAAAATGAAGATAACAGTACCTCCTTCGTGGGATTAATGTGGGGGTTAAATGAAATTATATTTGTTGTTTTCTCGCTATTTGGAATTTTATATTTCTATTTATGCAACGCATGCATGCTAAGGTGCTTCAGTCGTGTCCCATTCTTTGTGACTCTGTGGACTGTAGACCACCAGGCTCCTCTGTCCATGGGATTCTCCCTGGAAGAATATTGGAGTAGGTTGCCATTTCCTTCTCTAATTTATGCAATACAACTTATATTTATTTACATGTGAGCTTATATGCACACTGTGTGTGGCCACAATCAGAATGGGATGAATGCACATGTCATAGGCAGTTATTTTTGCTTGAGTCAACCACTCACATTTAGCACCCATAGAGGGTGATGTTTGTGTCACTTTCGCATTCCTCAAAGCATGCATTCCTACATGCTTTTTGCCAATATTAAGTATAAAAATTTTATGCATATGAGAATTCCTTAAAATACTTGTATCAAAGAAATCATTCCCCATATGTTCCAAATAAGCCCCCAAATAACGTCTGGCTGCAGACCTAAGGGCAGCCAGTTTTCTGCTATAAGAAATACAGCATCAGGCCCCATGCATAGTGAGTGCTCCGAAAAGAGCAGGCATTCCTTGTGCAAGTAGCGCTTTCTCTAGAGCTCAGCTCCTGCTGAAAAACCCACATCCTCCAAATTCCTAGTTCTACCCTAGCAGAAGTACTACCCACAAAAGGTGAGCCCCTCACCTAGATGACAGTTCATCACATATGTGACGTTATCACATGTCACATCACATCCGTGACATGTCAGACATGCTGTGCCCTCCACCCCTCTCACCCTCTGCCATCATATCCCCGTGCCTCCCATTTCCCTTCCCTAATAGCTCCTGCCACCCCGACCTGGATGCTCCCTGTGCCAGTGTCTCTTAAAAAGGGGGTGCACAGTCCGGCAAGCTGCTGAGCCCTGTTTACACATCTGAGTTTGCATCTACTTTCCTGCCAGCCCTCTCATGCCGTCGGTTCCAGTACTAAAGCTATGCACACCTGAACTTCCTAAGGAACAGGTATTTGGAAATAACCTGGAGCAGCTGGGTTTGACTCACACTCTCCTGTCTTCCCACCAAAATGTTCCCAACACAGCTTCTTGCAAGGCTTCAATTCCCAGCTTCTATGGGCTTGAATTATAGTGATGAGAAGTTCTTGCCTCCATAAGACATGTCAGAGGCTCCATGTATTGGCCCTGAGGTCTGTGGGTAAGCATCCCCTCAGTGTGTCTTCCTCTCCTACTTTGGCCTGTTTTGTCTGGTGAGCTTCCTCTCTTTGAAGCACCAGGAGCCTAGGCATCGTTTCTTGCCCACTGAATTACTCTTGCCTAGAGACTATTCTAGGGCTTCCCTGGTGGCTCAGAGGGTAAAACGTCTGCCTGCAATGCGGGAGACCTGGGTTCAATCCCTGGGTCAGGAAGATCCCCTGGAGAAAGAAATGGCAACAACCCACTCCAGTTCTCTTGCCTGGAAAATCCCATGGATGGAGAAGCCTGATAGGCTACAGTCTATGGAGTCACAGAGAGTCAGACATGACTGAGTGACTATTTACACTCCCAAAGCAGATAAGACATATAGATGAGACCATCCCTAGACCCACATGGCTATGGACCCATGAGGATGCCCTCCCTATAACCCTTAGTCAGCTGTAAAAGAGTATATTCACCTTGTATCTGAGGATATGGCTATTTCCAAGAGTGACGCCGGCATAAACCAATCTGACTGTCCCTGGCCCAGCCAAGGTGGTGGGCCAGAAACACTTCGGGTATGGCTACTTTGTCAATGTGGACAATTCTCACGCCTGGCCCACATTCTACCTTTCTGCCCCATCTCTTACTGTCCTTTCCAGCGACTTCCTCGGATGGTATTAATCTGTGAATCTGGTTTACCCCACCCCACGTCAGTGGAATTGCAGGAACTCCAGTATCAGACACAATGCAGAGAAGGTGGAAATGAGAAAGGAACGATGCTAAAGAAGTCAGCCTCTGGGCGACCACCTTGGGCCATGAGCTTGTTTCTTAGGAGCAGAAGGTGCTTAGAAATTGAGGAGGTGAGGAGTAGAGAACCAACCACAGTGGCAGTATTCCCACAGCAGGGTCACACGTGTTATGTAGGGACCAGTAATGGGTCTAGCGGGGATATGGAGGTGGGAGCTGAAGCCAGATAATGGTCGCCTGTTCATGCTTGCACCTTGGAGAGAATAAAAATCCTAATTCCTGACAAGTGCCCATTTGGTCATAGACACCAAGGGACATGGGATTATTTGGTCACTAAGGATTCTATCTTCCCAACCAGTCATCAAATCTTTTTGGTTTCTCTATGTGCCCAGCACTGTACTAGGTAGATTAAAAAGCATGAAATTAAACCAAAATAATCAATGCCTTCAGAGAACAGACAATGTAAAGGAAAAGGTGAGATACTCAGCCATGATGCTAGACAAGGACTGCTGAGTCAGGTGGAGGTGAAGGCAGTGAGCATTCCAAAGGATAGGAATGGGAGAGTGATGCAGAGCAAAAGGTTCAGGAGAAGAAGATGGGGCGCGGGGGTGGGGTGGGGGGGGTGCTGAGCAGGCTAGAGAGAAATCAGACAGCATGTTAAACTGGGTTGCTGTGCTTAGCTCCACTCAGCAGAGAGGAGGTCTGTGCAAGCCAGCCAAAGTGGGAGGAACACCAGAAAGATCTTCTGGCTAGTTTGTGGAAGGCTCCAGGGTCCGATCAGGATGTTCAGATTTAATTTCCCAGGGAAGTAGGAAGTTGGGCATCCCACAAAGACAAAGCTCTAAGGTATAAACGTGTGTGGACCTTACGTTCTCCTCCAAGCATTTCCATCCCAGATTTGATTCAGGGTCTTCCCAAGTTAGCTTTGTTTTCTCATGTCTCCCAAACAAGTGATTTTGGTGCTCTGTGTGCCATTTGATCAGATTACTAACATCGGAGGGGCTGCTCTGTTTCCCGTGTCCTCAATCCTGGGCTCTGATGGGGGTGTTTGAGCCATCGGTGCCTAGGTACTGCCTCTGCCCACACATTCACACCCTGGGTCTCTGGACCACCTGTGAGCCATGCCCCTGTCAGTTCACCCACTCACTTGTCATTTGCCTGTCCGTTCAGACTGGCCCGTGTTGGTCTGGCATCTGTCATGTTGCCACACTGATGGCACTTATTTGTATGGCACTTGGGGTTGATAAACACTTTCACATATTTTACTTGTTTACATCTCAGCAGTCAGCAGAGGCATGTCATCCTTTTTCTAAAAGTAAGGATTCTGAGACTCAGGAAAGTTAGATGCTTTGTCCGAAAAAATAAAATGTAAAAAAAAAAGACAAAACTGACTTGCCATTGCCACCCCACAGACGAAGACCTCATGCCCTTTACCTGGACCTCCTCTCTAGCCTGGGCTCCCCCACCCCACCTGCCTTTCCCGGCAAACCTCAGGGCTTACCCCAGTTGCCTCTCCTTCCCAGACACGGGCTCCCTTGCTCCCTCCTGGACCTTCTCCTCTCCTAGGACTGGCTGAGGACTAGGATGCAGGTGTCTCCTCACCTTCCTGGCTGCCTGTGAAACAATACCCTTCCATTCTATGGAATCTGATCCAAGCTCCCCGCAGAGGAGCCAGTGTTAGGAAACCCGGGCTAGAGGCAGCCTTGATCTTCTCTGAAACGCGAGTGAACCTCAGCCTCCAGGTTCAGAGTCCTGGCCCCGCTGCGTGCTTTGCTCTCTCTTCCTCAAGTCCTGCTTGTCCCTGCCCCTCTCAGGGAAGGAACTCTTTTACACCAACCCTGGAACTTCTGAACAACACGACATGGGCCCATGAGACTTGCAGAAGACACCAGATGAGGCTCTGGGATTCTCGTCTCCTTGCTCAGCTCAGATCCAGTCCACCGAAGTCCTTCCCTGACAGAGCTATACAAAGATGAGGCATCCTTCCGGTCACTAAGACAGAAGCAACAGCACAGGGCAGTTTGCAGTCAAAGCCAAACAGGCGGTACGGCTAGGAGTTCTGGGGACCAGACGGGCAAGGGAAGGGGACACATGAATCACAAGCAGGGCCCGGGCCAAGCAGAAGGCATTTAAGGTTCAGAGTGCTGTAGGGGACATCTGGATGCAGGGCAGGGCAGGAATGAACGAAGTGCATTCTGGGGACAGTGAAGAGGCCAGGCAAGATGAAACAAAGGGTAGAGCGCCTGTGTGGAAGCCCAGCCAGCAATCAGAGGTCACACTCCTCTTGCGAGCTGCAAAAGACCCCAGACTGGCTCAGTGATCGTCTTCCCTCCCTCCTCTTGTTCCCTGCAGCCCAGCAGGGTTTGGGGAAGGCCCCTAGGGAGATCACAGCAAAGTCAATGACCGGTTTGCTGCTGACCCAGCCCAGGTGTTCCAGGGGCCAGGACAAGAAGTGGTGTCTGTCGCCGCAGCCCACATGCCTGGGCCAGACAGAGGTCATGTGGCTACAACTCATTGCCGAGGAGGCTGGGAAACAGGGTCCAGGGCTGGGTGGGGATGAAGAGCAGCCCACAGAAGGAACATCGTTCCAGTCTCTACCTCACAGACAGTCGTGTACTCACCAAGCCAGATTAGCAAGTGTTAACATTTTCTTATTTGCTTCAGATTATCATCATGAGAAGAAAAATTACCTAGAAGGAATTAAAGAGTCTGGGATCTCATTCCCCATTCTCTCCTCTCCCTCTTCAGAGGCAAGCAATGGCAAGATTTGTATGTATTTCTTTCTCATTGCTATGTTCACACATGGATATATTCACATGGATCCATAAAATGCTATGTAATATTGGTTTATGTGGCATTGAATCTATATAAGTTATATCTTAACCAACATATTGTCTTACAGCTTGCCTGTTTCACTCAACATTTCTGTTCTGGGAGTCTATACATATTGATCATTCAATTCCATTTTCATTAACTGCTCTTGAGCATGTCATCATATTCCATATTCTTACCCATACTCCATTAATGAATATTTTGCTTAGATTTTTCTATTATTTATTATTACATTTTTCATTTTTTCTATTCAAACAAGGCGCATTGAAATCCTATTTCCAGAGGCACACAGTTCATTATTCTCTTGTAGAGAAAACACTGAGACTATTCCAGCCCAAATGTGATTATGAAGCCTCTGTCCCACAAAAAACACCAAACTAAATACAACGCGTAACACAAAGGATGCATGCAGACGAGTTCCTGCCTTGGAGGTGCCTACAGTCTGGAAGCAGGGATAAGCCTGTTAGAGCCTGTGTGTTAAAAACTCTAGGATGGGCCCAGACAGCCCATATGCAATTAAGAGAGAATGTGCAACAGCTTCAATACAGAGGAACTGAAGGCAGTGAGATCAAGGGGAAAATCTACATAGATATGGATTTTCTCAGGGAAACTTTCTTAAAAGAACTTGATCAGGGCCTCAAAGAAAATATCAGAGGGAAGTTCTCAGGGGTAAAGTGCTCATGAACAGGAGAGGGCATTCCTGGCAAGGGAACTGTCAGAGCAAGTGCCCTGGGGCAGGACTAAGTGTGGAATGTGAGATGTCTGGTCTGGCTGGAGCGCCTGATGGAGACGAGCGGGGAGCCGTTCTTTCATTTTCAGCGCTGAACTCAGGCCCACAAGCGAGATGGAGTCCACGTGGCCTGTTGCCCTTGGGCAGCCAGCCCGGGTGGTATTTTTCCATTACTCTGAGCAGGGAAGAAGTTCAGTCACTTGTTGATAGCAATGTGACCATTCAAGGAGAAAACAATTAGGGATGCTGACCTCTGGGCCCTCGAGAGGAGGGAGGGAAGGAAAAAATTCTCCCCGGAGGGAAGGGGCCGGGTGGGAAACATCCAAAAGGGTAATTGGTAAATATTATTGTTTCATTCCATGTTTGCCTGCTCCGCGCGGGTCCCTCTGCAAGTGGTGCGTTTAAATCACACTGTCTGACTTTGGCAGGTTTAATTGAGTCGCCACTGAAAAAGAAATTATCCCTGTGCTATTAATTTTTATAGTTCCTTGGGGCTTTTAAAAAGTGTTTGGATTTTCTAGGTCTTTGAAAATGAAAACATTAAATTTTATTAAAAGGAAACGCAGGGGGGGCTGGCAGGGCCCAGGCAGGCCCTGACGAGACTGTTGGAAAGGTTTGGGCCCTCACAGACGGCATGACACCACTTTTGCCCCTTTTAGAACCAGAGTTAGGTGGTCTCCAAGGATGTGTGATGTCAGCCAGGCTCAGGTTCCCCGCTGGCTCTCAGTGGGTGCCCTGGTCAGAGCCACCCAGACTCTGCCTCACATCCAGACCTCCTGCTGGCAGCCACTGGCCTAGGAGCAGCTGCGAGAGGCAGCTCCTAGCCAGGGCCGAGGGGGACACAGGACAGACCCAGCGAGGTGGGGCCAGCAGAGCTTACAATTTGGGGAACTGCTTGAGGAAAAAGAATTTAAAATTCCAAATACCAATTCTGCTTGAAACTGAAATTATATTTATAAGGAGAAAGGCCATCACAACAAATTAAAAACTTGTAAAAGCTGACAAATTCTACAGGCATCACAAAATCTAAAAGCCGACCCTCATCCGTAATATATTTCTTGCTACATTTTTTTTAGCGACAAACTCTTTGATCATCTCTTTAAATGAGCATCATTTTTCCATCTCACTTTTATAGAGGGAATACAAAGGTAATTCAATCTCTCCTCTAACAAGTTGATCCGATTTTGTATTTTATTATTCACAGTTTAAAAAGGTTTCTTTCCGTCTCACAATTTGTCACTGGTAATGCCATGTGAATTTCTAGAATGGTTATCAACTTTGGGGAAACCGCTGTCAAGTGTCTTTCATACATGAGCTATGAGATTTCAGGGCATTTCAACTTCTCTTTTTTAGCAACAAATCTAAAATATTCTGTGAATTTATGAAACTTACTAACCAGATTGTCATCGATGTCCTCATTGTAGTGGCGCATAATGAGTTTTATGTTATCTCCGTCAATGTCAGTATTTCCTGTCAAATCAGCAAGGCATTTAAACATGAGGAGTCTGATAAATTCCATGTCAGTAATTCCCATCAAAAAGAAACAAAATGAGTAGTGCATTTATGATTGTATTACTTTGCATGATTGAATATAATCCTGACAAAAGAGAGCTTTCATTCTGAGGAGGCGGTGATGGGAAGAGAATCCTCTGCTCCCAGACCTGATGACTGGAGGACCCCCCACCCACCAGCTTTGGGCTTTGCACGAATCACACTGACCTATTCCCCATGCACTGCTAGGACCTGGCACTCTAGGGCACACTCACTCGGGTGCCCCTTTGTGGCCCCGCACAGAGTCTGCTGCACAGGCCAGCAGGGTGTTCCTGGAAGCCTTCTCCTGATGGTGACAGCTAGCAACATGTGACTTACAAGAAAATCAACTAAACACCATGTAAATATGTCCCAGTAAACCCAAACCAACACACCCCCAAGTCAGCTGTCCCTTAGCTAATGTCCAAAGAGGCCACTCTGATGCCACCAAAATGAGGATAGTACCGTATGACAGGGGCAAGTCAGAGGTGAAAGAAACAGTGATATTAACAGATTACAGTCAGCTCTATGAAAATGTATGACCATGTGAACACACTGTGCTGATGGAGGGCTAGAAGTTTAAGTGGTATTAGCCCCACAGAAATTTACTTCTGCACACTATGGCAGATCTGGGGAGAGGACCTTGAATTAACCATGCATCTGGAGATGTAAAAACAGCACAGGACTTCACACAACCCAGACAGGACAAGGAAACTTAGGGGACTTTGTGCAGGGCTCTCACTGAGAGGCAGACCAGCAAGTGGTCAGGGTGTGTGTGTGGTGGGAGCCCAGGAAGGCAGGAGGTGAAACTTAACCTGAGTATGAGTCAGACGCTGAAGAGGAGTGTACGTGTGTGTGTGCCGTGTGTGTGTACCGTGTGTGTGTACCGTGTGTGTGTGTGTGTGTGTGTACCGTGCGTGTGTGTACCATGTGCCTCTGTGATCCTGTATGCTTGGGCTCATGTCGTGTGCCCATGTAGAGCACGTGCAGGGAGGATGGTAAGGGACAAGCGTGAAGTCTGCAGGGAGATCGGCCTGGTGTGGTGGTGGACCTCCGTCTGTCACATGGGGGGGCCCTGAGGCCCAGGAAGGTGAGACAGCCGGGCCCTGCCTCCGCAGTGGGTCAGAGATAGGACACAGAGCCACTTCAGGCCTTTAAAAACCACATCCAAGGTACTTCCCTCCACACCACACACCAGCCTGGCCCCGCTCCAGGACTGGACCAGCGTACCCTGACCTGCTTCTCCACGGAGAGCAACCTCCCCCCACGGAAAGATGCAGGCGAGTCTGCTGACCTCCTGCCTTCTGTGCGGGTCACGGCTGCTCTGCCCTCTTACTCTGTCTCCATTCAAAGCCACAGACGCTGGGTGCAGGCGGGGAGGTCAGTGCAGGGGATGCGCCTTCTGCTTCAGGGGCAGAGTAGCGGTGCTTGTGCACTGCTTCCTGAAGGAAACAAAGGAGATGGGGGTCATTTCTGTCTCAGAAGCAGGAACTCTAGGTGGTTTGTGTATGGTTTCAGGTGAGGAATGACAATGTGGAAAAACTCCAATATCAGTTCAGGTTGAAAATGAGGAACTAAGAGTAACTTCAGATTGCCAGCCCTGGGCTAGGCATTCCGCTTAGTTCTATAATGACAATGCTCTCACCATGCCCATTTCATAGGCAAGGAAACTGAGGCTCAGAGAATGAAGACATCTGCCCAGGCCACACAGGCAGAAGTAGGAGGGCCAGGAATGCAATTCAGAGAGCCTGCTTTCAGAGCCTGTGGCTTAACCACTATGATCTACTACCTATCATGGATAAGAGTGGGATAGTGCTCTTGTAAGCTCAGAACCTTGACCAAATCTTGAAAACCTGAGACTATATAAAAACTGTCTAAATAGAAATCTGATGGCAGCCTTCTCTCTGCTGTCATCTTTCTCACACACACAACACAGGTCCACCTCACTGCCTCCCTGACCTGGCCAGAGGTCCTTCCCGTGACTGTCCCTGCCCCAACAATTAAGGCTCCAGCCAGTCAGGTACTGACTTCTTACTCTTGTTTAATCTCCACATGAACCTTCAATACTTGTAGCTTTTGCATCATAATATTTCAGTGTATCAAAGTAAAAATCTCAGGGACAGGAGATTGTATCTCCATCATCAGATAACTGCAGGACTAGGCAGGCTGAGAATACCTCCAGCTTTGCACAGGTCAGGCTTATGAGAGGTCCTGGAGAGGGCAAAGGAGCAAGGTGAAAGGTTTTCAGAATGTGTGTGTGTGTGTGTGTGTGTGTGCGTGTGTGTGTGTGTGTGTGTACTTTCAAGGTATTTTCAAGTGACAGTAAAGTTGCAGCCTTTGGTGGTCGATGGAAATCTGGTGATTAGTTTGGGGTGGATATTTGACAAGATCTGAGGCCAACTACACTATTGCTCTGTCTCATTTTACAGCTGGCATATGTGCATACAGTGTGTGTGTGTGTGTGTGTGTGTGTGTGTACACAACTCACAAGGAGAGAAAGAACCAGAGAATAAGCCTGACACAGGCTGAAGGATACCAGTTCCAAACTTTCTTCATAACTCTGTTTACCATTGTTCACGCCAAGAAGTAAAGACCAACGCCCCCTCCCAGACTGAAGTCATAAATCTCAGGCCTGTGGGAACAGGGCCCACCCTTCCCAGCAGAGATAGACAGAGAAGCTGGCCGGGACACACAGAGTGTGGAAATTTCCACTGGCCTGCATTTGACCTCCCTACCTCCAAGTGCTTGCATCTTAAAGGGACCCTGACTGACAGAAAGCAAGCTGGCTGGAGCACCCAGATCTCTCTGCTGGTTTTGAGGGGTTTTCCTTGAACAGAGGGCAGCTTCTCTGTTTTATTCAAAACCTAGGATGCCTGAAAACTTGGGAAGGGGTCAGAGTGTCCCTTACATCCGGAAACTTGAGCTGATTTCCACTCTATTTTTTAAAAAGCTGAGCTGTCTGGGGTTTAGCTGGGCAATTGTACAGACACAGGGCATGCGGGGAGGCGGGACCCCTGGGCTTCCGCTGCCCTGCCCTGAGCAAGCTGCCCACCTTCTGGGCCTCCACCTTTGCCAGTCATTTCATTGGAGAGTTGCTGGGTTCAAAGTCAAAGTGGCCAATTACTTCAAGGGGAGATCTGTTTTTAAAAAATGTTAATAATAAAAAATAAATAAATAAACTAGGCAAGCGCAAATAATTCATGAATAACAAACACATGCCAGGGTCTTTAGGAGAGAACAGTGAGGATGTGCAGAAGGGCAGCTGTTTTCTCAGAACCTGCCCCTCAAAATCACAGGGCTTGACCCAGACTGGTCCTTCCAGTATCTTGATGCTCAATTACCACAGTCGAGCAGCTGTTCTTATCCCCTCAGTCAGACCCTCAGGCAATGCCCGGCTCCTGCTCCTAAAAGGCAGTGGTGACCAGACCTCTCACAAAAGCAGCATTGGTACTGCCTTCATTGCAGGCAGCCTCTTTTCTCTGTCTTACTGCTTTTTCCTCACATCCCCACGTTCCTTCCCTTACATCCGCACTCCCAACAGGGCCATGCCCCACCCATTCCTAATGCGTCTGTCTTCTGCATTTCGTGGCCTGTGGCTGTGGGACCGTGTGGGTGGTGAGTTCTGTGGGTGCAGCTGGCGTACCACTGTCTCGTCCCTGGCGCTGTGGCTGCCCCATACGGCAGGAGCCCAGCATGGCCTTGCCTTCAGAGAGCATGCTATGTGGCTGGAGGAATAAGGTGGCTGTTAGAACTGCTGGTTAAATATTCATGGTCCTGTCCCATCACGGTGTAGGATTATACTTCCTGCTCACTGTGGAGGGTAGAGCTCCAGCCACTGGGTTGTGAGCAAAGGTGTCACTTCACTTCCAAGCCAGAACATCTAGCCGCTGAGGCAAGATGTCAAAAACACTCTCATCTTTGGCATGAGGACCAGCTACTTCAAGAAGTCAGCTCCTTCAAGACCCTGAGTCTCTGAAGAACAATGTTCAGCAGAGCCCACCCACTCACCCCCCATAGACCACATCAGACATTTAACATGAGCAAGAAACAAGCCTGGTTGTTTTAATCCCCAGAGATTTGAGGACCTATCCTGACTGGTACAGAGGCACATGAAGTGGAGGTCTCGGATGAGAGGAGAGTAATAAAGGGCTGGGCGTGGTCATATTCTAAATGTTACAGAAATGGTGGTGAGTGCCAAATGCAGTGAAGGAAGAAGTATCCTAATTTGGCATGGTCTGAGGCACTTCCAGGAGCTTGAGTAGGATTTTAATCAGGTTGACGAGTGGGAAGAAATGTTCATCTCCCCCAGTTCCCATAAAACTTAGGCACTTATTCTAGCCTAAATGCACTTCCAACATTTTTATTAGTCAGGAGGGCATCAGGCTTCAAATGCATCCCTCATGACCCCCTGTCCCCATTCCGACTGTCTCTCAACACATGCCTTCAGTCTTCTACCTTCACTCTCTCTTACCTCCTGTCCCTCTCCTGTCCCTCTCCAGTTCACCCCCCAGTGGTTAAGGGCCCTACTCTCAATGATCCGCCTTCTCTTCTCCTGCGTTTATACCTCCCTCTCCACTTGTTCCTTGCCAGTAGCCAGCAAATGCTCTCAAATGCCTCTCAGTTTGAAATAAACATCACCTCTAAGCCTTGAACCAACCTCTGCTCTACTCTGCATGATTAATATACTAATTTTATACTTCCCCATTCCTTCAGAATCCACTGTGAGCTTCTTCCTTACAAAATCAAATTCAAGATTTAGGAATCAAAAGCTCTAAAAAGCAACTCAAAGTATATTTATTCCAGACTTCATATCTCATCCCTGGCCAGTGTTAGCCACATTGCAATATATCTGGGAAATCAATATTTTATGAAATAGGGATTTCAAGAGGAAAGTTTACCTTGGCTGGCTAAATGTGGGTAATTAGGTATGTGGTAATGACAATAGACCTGATTTACTGTGAAATGCTCATGCCATTATGGTAAAATAATTTGGCTCATTAAATAACGTCTGCCAAGAGCACTGCTCCAATGCACTTATCCGCTCTTAGTGACAGTGGGAGAAAGAGCCCTGGAGAGGCAGTCAGGAACCCTGGGTTCCCAGCCCAGCCACCAGCTGACCAGCTGTGTGACCTTGAGCTTCATGTGCCTTCCTCAGGCTTCAGTTTGCAGCCCACCCACCTCTACCCTTAATCAAGAGAGTTGGACTAAAAGCCATGCATTGGCCTTTAAAACTGCAACACTATCGGATTCTTTCTCATCTTTCTTTCTGTGCTAAATCATAGTGGTATCAAGAATGAAGAAAGAATTGGAACTCTATCAATTTGTTCCAGATACGCAGGAACAAAATACTTTTCAGCGTATAGCAAGTGTGCGCCATTGAGGGGAGCCAGCTGGTGAGCGATTGATCTAGGCTCGTATGTGGTTAGCACCTTTTAATAGAGAGGAAGTCTACATAGAGCTCGGCACTCTGCTCTTGTCCCAGCAACACCTCTGTTGGCTGTATGATCTTGAACTTGTCACTTAATCACTCTGGGCTGCCTTTTGGCTCGAAAATTCCATGACATCTTACATGTTCTTGAAAACGCCATCTGCAATCTCCCCAGACTCTCACGTCGCCCTCACCTTGAAATGAAGCTTTTCTTGGAATATGTAGTTAGCCCTTAACCTAAATAGTGGACCCTAAAGCACCACGGCAGAGGTTCTTCCTCTCGTCTACCAAACCAGATCGCCTGGGCCACTTCCTACTCTCAGCCCATACCCTGTTGTTGTAGGTGCTTACTTGCCAAGTCACATCTGATTCTTTTGTGACCCCATGGACTACAGTCTGCATGCCAGGCTCTTCTGCCCAAGAATACTAGAGTGGGTTGCCACGTCCTTTTCCAGATCTTCCTGATCCAGGGATCGAACCTGCACACTGGCAGGCAGATATTTTAATTGAGGCATCAGGGAAGCCCCACTCATGCCTACATGTCCCCAAATACTGGGGTCTGAGAGTCACAGGAGATTAAGAGAGCAGTTTAGAGGATTCATACCTTTCAAACACTGAATCTGCTGTTTTCTAGCACACAGTACATTAGTAACTTGGAATTATAAAATTCTTGTAAAAAGTAATCATCCTTCTGAGTTCATTCCCTGGTTAATGAACTAGATCCCACATGCCAGGCCAAAGAGTTTGCCTGCTGCAACTAAGACCCGGCACATCCAAATAAGTAAATAAACACTTTAAAAAAAATAGCCATATTTACATAGTGTTGAAGTCTGCAAACAGTGTGACTACATCATTTTATTGGATCCTCATGAGACTCTCCTGAAACCTTTGGTGTATTCCATGGAAGACTAGGAGCCTGGGTCTCCTAGGGCACTGTGTGACCTCAGATAATAATGTTTCCTTGTTTCTATATTAAATAAACACAGATAAATTAAGGAGTTTATCATGTGTCTCTCCACTAGAGTAGAAACAACAGGAGACCAGGGTCTTTTTATTGTTGTTGCTCTTTGCTGAGTCCTAAGTGCCATGCATAGAGTAGGTGCTCAATAAAATTTTGATGAATGAATGAAGGCACTTTGTATATGACATTTTAAGCTAAAACTTGAGACTTTGGGGAAATGGTGTCATTAAAGACACAGAAACTGACAAACAACTAATATCAAAAATATACAAAGCAACTCCTGCAGCTCAATTGCAGAAAAACAAACGACCCAATCAAAAAATGGGCCAAAGAACTAAATAGACATTTCTCTAAAGAAGGCATATAGATGGCTAACAAACACATGAAAAGATGTTCAACATCACTCATTATCAGAGAAATGCAAATCAAAACCACAATGAGGTACCATTTCACGCCAGTCAGAATGGCTGCTATCCAAAAGTCTACAAGCAATAAATGCTGGAGAGGGTATGGAGAAAAGGGAACCCTCTTACACTGTTGGTGGGAATGCAAACTAGTACAGCCACTATGGAGAACAGTGTGGAGATTCCTTAAAAAACTGGAAATAGAACTGCTTTATGACCCAGCAATCCCACTGCTGGGCATACACACCGAGGAAACCAGAACTGAAAGAGACATGTGTACCCCAGTGTTCATCACAGCACTGTTTATAGTAGCCAGGACATGGAAGCAACCTAGATGTCCATCAGCAGATGAATGGATAAGAAAGCTGTGGTACATATACACAATGGAGTATACTCAGCCATTTAAAAGAACACATTTGAATCAGTTCTAATGAGGTGGATGAAACTGGAGCTGATTATACAGAGTGAAGTAAGCCAGAAAGAAAAACACCAATACAGTATATTAACGCATATATATGTAATTTAGAAAGATGGTAACGATAATCCTATATGCGAGACAGCAAAAGAGACACAGATGTATAGAACAGTCTTTTGGACTCTGTGGGAGAGGGAGAAGGTGGGATGATTTGGGAGAATGGCACTGAAACTGTATAATATCATATAAGAAATGAATCGCCAGTCTAGGTTCGATGCAGGATACAGGATGCTTGGGGTTGGTGCACTGGGATGACCCAGAGGGATGGTAAGGGAAGGGAATGGGGAGGGGAGTTCAGGATGGGGAACACGTGTACACCCGTGGAGGATTCATGTTGATGTACAGCAAAACCAATACAATATTATAAAGTAATTAGCCTCCAATTAAAATAAATAAATTTAAATTAAAAAAAGACACAGCACCTTAAGCTCCAACCCTAAACTCCTTGAAGTTCGTTAGTTCATTTGCCCTGAAGACTGGATATTAGGATATGATCTACCCCCTCTTTACAGAGGAGGAAGCAGAGCTCTTTGAACAAAAATCATGCTCAAGGATACACAATCCAGAAGGAGCAGAAGCCAGGACTAGAACACCTATCAACTTGACAGTCATTTACTTAATAAATTCTGTGTGCTGAGAATTGAGTATGTTGCACTTTTAAACACAAGGAAGCCACAAGGGACTTCTGTTCCCAGCTGGCTTTCTTCCTGGCAGCCCTGTTCTTTTTTCTTGTAACAGTTGTCAATATCCAGGCCTGGGCTGGAGGTGCCTTCCTTCAAAATGTTATGTCACAAAGTCTCCCATTTTTCCTTACAAGTCCTAAAAACAGGCTTGCCATCCATTTTCAATTCCAAAGATTTACTGGTAGTTTCTATGGGACTACAGAGAGGAGGACAAACAAGTAAACATGTGAGAGATATAAAGTCTGAGAAATTAGACAACGCTTTTACAATTACGGTTCTGATCTATAGCTTCCGACTCCTTGTTGGGCATTATGTGGAGGTCGTCAGATGCCTATACCACTATGCCTATACCAGCAGTCCTCTCCACTGCTCCACTGAACCTTCTGTTTTCTTCCCTGGGTCCATATTTTTTAATATGCCAGCCAAGATCACTCATATCTGCCACACTCCTCAGCCTGCCAAGGCCATGGCAATCTGCTCCATTATTTGAAAAGCCACCAAAACTCAGAGACAACTGATGTCTGAAACAACAGAAACACTTCCTTGTTGAGCAGAATATATCAGAAATTGTTGGGTTGGTTGAATACTATCTGTAATAGAGCCACTTGGGGAGCTTTTAAAACATAACAGTGCATGGGGCCAAGCTGGACAAGTTAACTCAAAATCTCTGGGGTAGAATCCACGTGCTGTTTTTTGGCTGTGCCACATGGCTTGTGGGATCTCAGTTCCCCAACCAGACCAAGGCAATGAAAACCCAGAATCAAAACCAATAGGCTATCGGGGAACTCCCCTGGTATATGGTCTGGATATGGATTTTTTTAAAGCCCCCATGTGATTCCACTATGTAGCCAAGATTGAGAACCACTGCTGTGATGAACTTGCTCCCTTTCCTCTGGGGTATCTGAAACTGTGGTTAGGCTAGTCTTTAAAACTATTGGGAATTAATTAACATGTGTATTTAGGCCAATTCCATGGAGCTAGCCAAGGCAGTTCCCAAGACAAGCTTCAAGGGTTCAGTCCTCAGACTCTGTCTTCTTCCCTGAAAGTATGTGATAAGATGTCCCCAACATATCACCAACCAAATATCCCACTGATCCTAGAAAAATCTAAAATATGACCAGTGACTTATTCTGCCAGTTTTCTCACTCAGAGTTTCCAGATTCCTTTCCCATCATCAAGACCCTCAATACTTGGCCCCAACATCCTTTTCAAACTTTTTTTCACAACATCCCTCAACATCGCCCCAATCACTGGTAGATGACCCTATCTCCATCCCCCATTTTAGTTTGCATATTTAATCCTGGCATTCATGCACCAGACTAATCAAAAGTGCCCTTCTCCACTATCTGTCTCTCCACAGCTTATCTTTAAGACCCAACTCAAAACCCACATTTTATATGCAGCATTCTGTGTGACCATGCCAACTTTCAGAAGCTGCTTCCGCTTCTAAGCTTATTGTCCAACATATGTACCATTTATTCCAACACCTCAAATACACTATACAGCCAAGTGAGTGTGCACTCCCGAATGGGCTGTAACACCTACATATGGTAGAAACCAAGGTTCCTTGATTGTGCAATCCAGTGTAGAATATTGAGAATATGGGTTCCCTTGAGAATTCTGGGGATTTTAGAAAGAATCCTGCAAGAGTGTGCATGCCATGAACTATTTGATCTTTAAAAATCCTGTGAAGTAAATATCATTGTTATTTTCACCATGTTGCCAGTATAAAAAACTAAAATGAGAATAGGCTATCTTTATCCCCAAAGACACTAAGACAGACAGAAAAGCTGGCATGAGGAAATTAAGACTTAGAGTGAGTCACACAGGCTTTTAATAAAAGAGGCAGAGCCAAAATTCAGAGTCTCCACTGCCAGCTCAGTGTTTTTTTTTTCAACTAATAGTTGTTCAGTCGCCAAGTTGTATCCAACTCTTTGTGACCCCATGGACTGCAGCACGTTAGGCCTCCCTATCCCTCACCATCTCTCAGAGTTTGCCAAGTTCATGCCCACTGAATTGGTGATGCCATTCAGCCATCTCATCCTTTGTCACCCTCTTTTCCTTCTGCCTTCAATCCTTCCCAGCATCAGGGTTTTTTTCCAGTGAGTTGGCTGTTCACATCAAGTGGCCAAAATATTGGAGCTTCAGCTTTAGCATCAGTCCTTCCAATGAGTATTCAGGATTGATTTCCTTTAAGATCAACTGGTTCGATCTCCTTGCTGTTCAAGGGATTCTCGAAAGTCTTCTCCAGCACCACATTCTGAATGCATCAGTTCTTTAGCATTCTGCCTTCTTTACGGTCCCACTCTCATATCTGTACATGACTACTGGAAAAGCCATAGCTTTGACTCGACAGACTTGGTCAGCAAAGTGATGTCTCTGCTTTGCAATACACTGCCTAGATTTGTCATAGCTTCCTTCCAAGAAGCAATCGTCTTCTAATTTCATGGCTGCAGTCACCATCTGCAGCAGTTTTAGAGCCCACAAAGAGGAAATATGTCATTGCTTCCAACTTTTCCCCCTCTATTAGCCATGATGTGATGGGACCAGATGCCATGATTTTAGTTTTTTAATATTGAGTTTTAAGCCAGCTTTTTCACTTTCTTCTTTCTCCCTTGTCAAGAGGCTATTTAGTTCCTCTTTGCTTTCTGCCATTAGAGTGGTATCCATTTCTTCTAAGGGATTCTTGCCCACAATAGTATATATAATGATCATCTGAATTAAATTCACCTTTAGTTCATTGATTCCTAAGATGTTGATGTTTACTCTTGCCATCTCCTGCTTGACCAAGTCCAATTTACCTTGATTTATGGACCTGACATTCCAGGTTCCTATGCAAATTCTTTTACAGCAATTCTTTACAGCACTGGATTTTACTTTCATCACCAGATATATCCACAGCTGAGTGTTGTTTCCACTTTGGCCTGGCCACTTCATTCTTTCTGGAGTTATTAGTAATTTTCCTCCACTCTTCCTCTGTGGCATACTGGACATCTTCTGACCTGGGGGTGGAGGGAGCTCATTTTTCAGTGTGATATCTTTTTGCCTTTTTATACAGTTCATGGGGTTCTCATGGGAAGAATATTGGATAGCCATTTCCTCCTCCACTGGACCACATTTTGTCAGAACTCTCCACTACGACCCATCCATCTTGGGTGGCCCTACCAGGCATGGCCCATAGCTTCACTGAGTTATGCAAACCCCTTTACCATGACAAGGAAGTGATCCATGAAGGGGTCAACTAATAAAGTGGTTCTCAAACTTTAGCATACATAAAAATCACCTGAAGGGCTTACTCAAATAGTAGTAGATCAAGGTGATGTTGATGGTACTGGTCCAGGGGTCACCCTTTCAAGAACAACTGTTCTTATATAACATATTTTCTAAAAGAAAAAAAAAAGATAGAAATAGGGATTCTGTTAGAAATATAAGCCAAAGTCATGTGGAAATAATAAGAAATAATAAATTACTGAGCCTATTTATTTCAACATATGCTTGTCTATGAGAGTAATTTGTTATAAATTGCAAATAAAAACTCAAGTTTGTAATAAAGAAATCATTCTCATTAAGACTTCAAGTCAAAATATCAATATGTTTAAAAGGTTGAAATGAATCCTAGCATGATAGATACATAATGGAATAGAAATAAACTAGTGGAATGATAAAAAATGGCAAGGAGAGAATGGAAGCCAGACTATCCAAGCTCTTTGCAGATTCCTTTATGTGGGAGGGAGGTTTGTGGCTAACCAACTGATTGCTCCATCAATCTGTTTATTACTTAATCAATAGATCTTTGCCGCATATCAACTCTTTATCATTATCCTCTGCTGACCAATGAGTGGAATGTGAAACTGACCGAACAGAGAGTTCCCACTCATGAGAAATATGCCATGCAGCTTCAGATTCAAAATCTATAACTAAGAAACTTTGAAGAGCTTGTAGAAATGCCAGAGTTTTACTGATGAGTCATTCAATGAAGGAATTAATGGATAAACAAGGTTTAAGAAGTTCAACGTAAACTAGATCTTTAAAAATGGGTAGGATTTGAATCAGAGAAGGCAATGGCACCCCACTCCAGTACTCTTGCCTGGAGAATCCCATGGACGGAGGAGCCTGGTAGGCTGCAGTCCATGGGGTCATGAAGAGTTAGGCACGACTGAGCGACTTCACTTTCACTTTTCCCTTTCATGAATTGGAGAAGGAAATGGCAACCCACTCCAGTGTTCTTGCCTGGAGAATCCCAGGAATGGGGGAACCTGGTAGGCTGCCGTCTATGGGGTTGCACAGAGTCGGACACAACTGAAGCGACTTAGCAGCAGCAGCAGCAGCAGCAGGAGGATTTGAATGGGTGAAGAACAAGAGGAATGGTATTTGTGAAAGAAGGTGTTGTGAGTAAACAGAGCAAGGAACATGCTCACCCGTGTGTGTGTGTGTGGTAGAGGAGAGTAGGGAGAAGTCGTGAAGTTTTTACTAGCACACAGAAGGTCCATGGAGGCAAAAAGGATAGTTGTAGAAGGTAGGTTTAAGACAGCAGACTAAATCCAGAATGTTCCACAGATCTTCAGGGCTCTTCCTGTAAAGGAGAGGAGCCATGGCTGACTCTTGAGCTGAGAAGACATGTGAGAGATACTAAAGTTGAATGCAATACCATCACACAAATATCATCCTACCCTCAAGGGAGAAGGCTAGTCAAAGGCCAAGCTCACTGTGGTCAACACAACAGACCAAAGTCACACTCTGTCTCTGCCCTTTGCTCATGCCCCCTCCTAACATTTGCAGGGTGGGGCAAGAGTGCACCTGAAGGCCCATATATATATGCCATATGGCTACACAGGCAAGAGTGAGAAATCAGGATAACAAATGCACATTAAATATGTCCTCTCCTCCTCCATCCACATATATATTTATATCAACCTGGAAAACCAAGTTTGAATTTAGAATACTCAGTTTTCTGTACCAGAGCCTGGGAAGGTATAGGGTCCGGGGTCTAGCCAATACCACTTTCTTCTTTCCACCCTTGGCTTTGTCCGCATTTTAAGGTCCTTGTGCACGTGCACGTGAACATGCCAGACCATGTGTCCCATCTCCTCCTCCTATCAATAGCCACCACCAGTCCAACCCTCAAGTCTTGGGGTACACACAGCACCTGGTCTGTTTTCAGATGAATGAACCAAAGAGGAAGCCCATGCAGCCCCTGGGAGTGGGCTTGGAACCATTTAGTCAGGAAATTATAGACCCCAGATACCCAGGGTGAAGCCTAGACAGTCAGCTACTGTGAGCATGTCTTTGTGGTCCCATAGGTTTCTTGCCCAGGTGGAAGGTGGCTGGGAGAGGAGCAGAGTAGGGAGCCTGGATCAAAGCCTCCTCTTGCCTGGGTCTAAAGGTGATTCAGCCTCTGAGCTAATGTGGGTTTGATTTCTACTGTTACATTCCACAGCCAATCCATCTCCTCCTCCCGTCACACTCCTGTCATTCTCTCTGTGCTAGAAGTTTCTCCCTTCCAGCTAATGAAGGAAGGGTCACCAAATCATAATGCCAGCCTGGGCTCTCAGAGCCACTCTTTGATGGAGAGCTCAGTCTACGGGGAGCCAAGCCAAACAAAGCATCCTGCAGGGGTCTCACCTGCAGCGATTGTAGCCCATCACTCATAAGCCCCCCTCCCTACAGTCCAGATGTCCGCAGATCAAGGGTTTCAGAAGCCCATCTCATCACTTCCTTTTTAATCTCCACGTTAGCACTTGTGCCCTCCTTCAAGTGCTCCAAGGTAATTTTAAAGAATATCTCATTTTGCTTTCATTTTGCTTTGGCTTGGCCTTCCCATAAATCAGGGCTGGGGCAGAACTTGAGAGGACTAGGCTAATCAAGACTTCAATCTTGAGAAATGTTTAAATATAAATCAAAAGACTTGAAGGCTTTCCAGATCCTCAATTTTCTTTGAAAGCCTGGTTTGTCTCGTTTTTATTTTCTCCCCTGTTCTTTTTTTCTGATTGGCCATGCTGAGCTCTGTATTTCATCCTGGTGCCCCTAGAAATATTTCTAAATAGTTTTAGATGTTTTCTTTAAGGCATTGGACCAAGCGATACAAGAGGGCTATTACTGACTGCCCTGGGGTGGCGGGTAGGGCCAGTCTACAGAATCTTGCTAGAACTAGAGGCATTTCAAATTTCAGGAATTAAATGATCCTAAAAGGCATGAACAGTGATTCAACAGCCAGAGGGAACAGAAATGAAATCAACAGAACCATGACTTTGGTCATCCCTCCTGTTTCAGATACCTTTGACTGTAACAAGCCATCCAAACTTCGTGATACAAAGTAATAAGTCATTCATTATAATTATCTCACAGTTCTGGGGATTCACTGGCAATTCCTGCTAGGTGTCTTCCATGAGGTTGCAATCAGAAGATGGCTGGAGCAGGGGTCTTCTCAAAGGATCCCACACATATCCAGCACTTGGGTTAAAAAGGCTCCAACATCACCTGGGGCTCCTTGAGCAGCTCCTTCCTCCTCTGTGTCATCTCTACATGTGGTCTCTTCTGTACGGTGGCTTCAGTATACCCAGTCTTCTTACATGGTCTTTTAAAATCTAGGTTTTATAGTTATTGAGGTATAGTGAGATCAGGAGACATTTTCCACTGAGAAGACAGTTTAGTGAATTCACAGATCCCAAGAGAAGGAGGCATACTGCACCACAGAGAGCCACGAGGGGAAGCACCAGGGTCAGTTACGGGGTGGGGTAGGGTGGAATGTAGGCGAGAGCCTTTATTGCATTTCTGTGGGAGGAAATGTGGAGCAGAGGAAGCAGGCTTAAGACTGGCTAGTTTAAATAACCTCATCAGGCTCCCGGGCATGCAAGCTATCCCTAGTTGTCTGGTATCTGCCCCGGAGATGATCAGAGCAGATGAATAATGGCCCAGAATGTGAAAGCCCAATATAGGAGGGGACTGGGGACATGGACTCTATCTGTATCAGCTAGTTTGCATAAGAAGGGTGTGCTCCCAGGTGAGTTCCTTGCTGTCTCTAGGAATTAGCTAATTTTGGAGGGAACGTCCCTTTGGGGTTAGCAAAGCATTAAAATAGCAAAGCAATAAGATACGAAAGATAAGAAAGATAAGATAGATAAGATAAGAAAGATAAGAAAATAGAAAATAGGGTTGATACACATGGTGGCTCAGGGCTCCAAACGTGCACGTCCAAAGCTACAGAGAGCTAGGCAGAAGCTATACTGCCTTTTCTGAGCTAGCTTCAAAAGTCAAGCAGTCTGTTTAGTTCTTTGGCCCATTTTTTGATTGGGTTGTAATTTAAATTTTTTTAAAAAATAAAAAATGAAAAAAAAAAAAAGTCAAGCAGTATCACTTGTCATTTTCTATGTATAAGAAGCAAGTTACAAACGCTAGCCCATAATCAAGAGGAAGAGAATAAGCTTTGCCATTTTTAAAATTTATTTTTTATTGAAGTATAGTTTGTTTGCAATGTTGTGTTAATTTCTGGTGTGCATACATGTGTATATATATCTGAATCACTTTGTTTTCTTTCCCATTGTGGTGTGTTACAGGCTACTGAAAACAGTTTCCTGTGCTATACAGTAGGACCTCGTTGTTTATTCACTCTATGTGTAATGGCTTGCCTCTGCTAATCTCACATTCCCAATCCAGCCCTCCTCCACCTCCCCTCCCCTTGGCAACCACAAGTCTGTTCTTTATTTCTGTGAGTCTGTTCCTGTTTCATAAATAAGTTCATCTGTATTACAGTTTAGATTCCACATATGAATGGTATTAAATAGTATTCATCTTTCTCTTTTTTACTTTTCTCACTTTGTATAATATTCTCTGGGCTCATTCATGTCACTGCAAACGGCCTTATTCATTCCTTTTTATGGCTGAGTAATAGTCATGTATGTATAGACGTGGCACATGTATGTGTGTATGTATACACACACACATGTATATGCATATGCACATTTACATATACTATGTCTCCTTTACCCGCCCATCTGTCAATGGGCATTTAGGTTGCTTCCATGTCTTGCCTATTGTAAATAATGCTTAATGACCAAAGACTCAGATGTCAGGCATGACACCATAAAATTCCTAGAAGAGAAAGTTGGCAAGACATTCTCTGACGTAAATCATACCAATGTTTTCTTAGGTCAGTTTCCCAAGGCAATAGGATAAAAGCAAAAATAAACAAATGAGACTTAATCAAACTTAAAGGCTTTTGCATAGCAAAGGAAACCATAAATAAAACAAAAAGACAACCTACAGACTGGAAGAAAATATTTGCAAACAAGAGCTACCTTTTGATGGAAGGATTGCCGAAGAACTGGGGAACATGTTTAAAACTAGCATATTTCCCATAACAGTCTCCATAGCATTAATGGCTAACAGGCCCTTTTCCCCATTCCATGCAATCCAGAAATCAGAGACTTAAAAGCTATGAAATCCGATTTTCCCTCTCTGTGAGCATCACGCTTCCCCAACCACAGAGCTAGGCCAACGGCTGTGATTAGAATAATCTTCAGGACTTCCTTAAGCAGGAGTCCAGGAGAGGAACTGTGATCCCAATGCTGTGAGTTACAGGAACCTGACACCGTGAAGTTCATCAGGCACTCAGTGTACAAGTATCAACTCTCCCAGTAGACAGTCAACCGTAAGGATGACATCAAGAAAAGAGGAAGCCAGCTCTGCCCTTCAGGAACATGCACCCGAGAGCAGGAGAAAAATCATGAAACACTTATTGCAGGACAGGAAGTCCAGATATAAGATAAACTAGTCTTTGAAGGTTTCATGGAAGACATGGGTCTTAAAGGACTTCTCTGACACTGTCCCACTTCCATGGTTAACTCGCTCCCTTCCAAGGCAGCCCCTTTAACCCTTCCAACAGTCCCCTTTAACTCTGTAAACCAAACCTCCTGACCTGTCCCACAAAAAATAATGCTCCTTCCCTCCCTGGAGCTATATCATTTTCCTCCCTAAAAAGGCTCTTTCTCTCCTTCACTCATTAACATCTTATCCTGCTTTTCAATCCACCTTTTCCATGACCCCTGTTCTGAATACCCTCAGTCAACCACTACCATAGCTACCGCACTCTGAGGATGCAGAACGTCTACCACAAAGCTCAACATGTGCGTGTCACTATTTTAATACTGTTCATCATCATTTCAGGTTTGATCTGTTTTTCTCCCACTAGATTGAGGTTATTGCCAACCATAAACCACATATTCTGCTTGCCCTGAATGCCACCAACTGTCTCAAAGCCAAGTTTAAGTATCTGATATATACACTGGACCATAATGTAAATAAACAGTATATTTAGGGCCCTGGACCAGCTTCAATAGAAAGAGTGTTCTGTTGACTAGTTTTCCATATTGGGCCTCCATACAATTTTACTTGAAGGACTCTGTGATCAAGCAGTTATTGAAAACCACTGTGGAAACAGCACTGAATTAGGAACTGGAGTTTTGGATCATCAAGCCTCCTCACCTATAACTGCCATTCCTGTCCTACTTCTCTCACAGGGAGTGTTATCAATTAGCCAGCGCTACATAATAAACCACCCCAAACTTATAGGCATAAAAAAACAGTTCAGCTCACAAACTGAAGATTGCCGTGGGTCTAGATTGCTCATGGGTCTGCTAGCATGTGGAAAGTTGGCGTTGATGGGCTTGTTCATGTGGCAGAGGTCTTCACTAGGATGAATCAGGTGGCTCAGTTCTGCTTCATGCGACCTCTTAATCTCTAGAAAACCAGCCTACACTTATCCCATGAAAGTCACAGGAGTCCAACAGAGCGAGAAGAAGCTGCAAGGCATTTGGTGGCCTAAACTCATATTTAGCATGATGTCACTTCCAAAAGTCCTACTGGCCAAAGCAAGTCATGAGGCCAACACAGATCCCAGGGATAAGGAAGTGGAGTCTGCCACTGTAGGAAGAGCTGCAAAGGCTCTTTATAGAGGGCACATGTCCAGAGAGAGATGGAAAATTAGAGCCATTTTTGCAATCAACCTCATGGAGGTTATGAAGATCAAGTGAGATCGCACATATGGAGGTCTTTGAAAAAAATATACAACTTTATGCAAGGGATAAACATATTCATGGGAGTTTCCTTTTTCTTACCAATGGGTTGGCATGGTAGTGATGACCTAAGACACATTGAGGTGTTCACACTGACAAGGATGTTTACACAGTAGGGAAATTACTTCCCCCTCCATACATGGTTTTCTAAGTTATGGTTATTTTCAAATGTTTTAAAATTATGTCTCCTTCAAATAGAAAGGGGGAAAACCAGCTTTCATGGTTGTAGGTTTGCTGTTGCTCAGTATATGTCATTGCCATGCCTGCCGCTTCCACGTTCAGCAGCGTGGAAGCAAGGGACTTACCCATTCATTCACTAGGCATGGGCCAGGCACCGACTCTGCACCAGGCCTGCCACAGGCCCTAGAGCTACAAGGACAAATAAGACTCACCCCTGCCCTCAAGGTGCTTATGGATTAGTGGGGGAAACACTGTGCAAAGTATCAGAAGTATAAACTGAAGCTTGTAGGAAATATAAAAAGGAGCAACTAATTTTGCTTGGGGGGAACCAGGAAAATCTTTGTAGCGAAAGGAAACTGGATGCCAGGGAGAGAACTATGTGGACCACGTGGAGGGCTGATGGAGGGAGGAGCAGGCACAGAAGTATGGAGC
This sequence comes from Capricornis sumatraensis, assembly GCF_032405125.1. Lineage (NCBI taxonomy): Eukaryota > Metazoa > Chordata > Mammalia > Artiodactyla > Bovidae > Capricornis > Capricornis sumatraensis. The sequence goes on from NC_091089.1 coordinate 47,970,067, forward strand.
TGTGAAAAGAGGTGGTGAGCTTGCGGAGCCCTGAGGTGTGTCCCGAAACCAGTGTGTGATGTGTAAGGCAGCATGTTGGGATATTAATGCTGGGGAATAGATTGTGGTGGAGTATGAAGAGGTCACAATACCTCAATCTTTAGGCAGAGCCATGAGATCAGAACTGGAAGACGTCTGCTGGCAACGGGGAGGCGTTCAGTCATGTAGGAAACCAGACAACATGAGCCAGAGTCACAGCGGAGCCAGGAGGGGATAAAGTGTTCATGAAGGGTCATCCTTCTGCCCTGGGCAGGAAGGGTAGAGCTGGGTGTGGCGGGGGGTGGGGGGTGGCGATGAAAAGATCAGCGACTGTTTGAATGGGCACTATGGCAATAAGGAAGGGAGCTGAAAAGAGAGGGCAGGAGGGCTAGGGGCCCAGAGGGTCAGCCACCTGACAGACATGGGCCATGAGTGTGCCAACATCCCCAAAGAGCCCTGTACCGCAAGGCAGGCCTGCAGGGCTGAAGGACAGGCATGGGCTGACAGGGGAGGAAGGGGTCCAGGGTCCTCAAGGGAGACACCCTGGGATGAGCCAGCTCAGGATCCAAGCTAAGTAGAGAGGCCATAGCGCAGAGCCCCGGGCAGCAGGGGGCTAAGAGAGGGAGCACTTGTAAGGGGCAGGCTTCACAAGAGGAAGGAGAGCCAGGGACTGAAGGAGGGGAGAGAATTAACAGGCCACTCATGGCTCAGCCGGTAAAGAATCCGCCTGCAATGCAGGAGGGGAGAGAATTAACACGCCACTCATGGCTCAGCTGGTAAAGAATCCGCCTGCAATGCAGGAGACCTGGGTTGGGAAGATCCCCTGGGGAAGGGAAAGGCTACCCACTCCAGTCATCCGGCCTAGAGAATTCCACGGACTGAATAGGCTATGGGGTCACAAAGAATCGGACACGACGGAGCGACTTTCACATTCACTTTCCTGGTGGTGGCCAGAAGCCACACCAGCACCTGCTCTGAGTCAGAGAGACCAAGTTTGAACTCTGGCTCTGCCGTACACCTGGGGCAAGTGGTACATCTTCTCTTAGACTCAGTTCCGCTAACAGACTGGTGGAGAAGGGCTCGGCACCAAAGCAGTCAGTGTGGGCCTCTGCACCCTGCCCTAGCCTCCGGGACAGTTAGCCAGTCTAAGGTCCAAGTAGCACAAAGAGAACCACGGTCTGAGCTGCTCCTGTCCTCCAGAGAAGCTGCCCTCATTTTCACATCCGTCTGCAGAATAAGCAACCCTTTTGCAAGCACCTCTGAGGGGTCTTCTGGCACCCACAGCCCAGGACCAATGGGACAGCTCTACTTAGAAACTTCCTTCCTCCCTGAGATCTCTGCCCACTTCTGTGTGTCTACAGACTCCTCCCACCTTCCAGCTCCATTAAGCCAGCATCTACCATCAGACAGCCCCTGACATGTTTGAAAACAGCTTCTGTGACTGCCACCACCCTGAGTCGTCCCTTCTTTTTTAACCAATCATGCTCAGTTCCAGACAGACCGATGTCCAAGTTTTCCTGTTTGTATGTTTATCACAGAAATAGCTTTAGGGAAACATCACTGGAACTATTGTCATGACACTTAATCGATCCATCACTGAAGGTCCAGAGATTGAAGCCTGGGAGGGGCACCTCAGTTCTACCTACTTCCTGGTCACTTATTAAGCCCTTTAAATCCTGTTTTCTATTGTCCATTTTGATCCTCCAAAAAAGTCTCTGTGAAGGAGGACAGGGAATATTATTCCCATCTTACAGACAAAGCAGGTAAGGTGCCAACGAGCTGGAAACTTGTCCTGGCGTTTATTTCCCACCCAGCAGGCATCTCCTCCTGCCCCCTCTCTCTACAAGGTCCACATACTCCCAGACCTACTGTGTGCTTTGGAGGACAAGATGCAGACCTGAAGGAGCAGGTAAGGACCCACAGCCAATGTCTATAGGTGATTAGCGGGGCAGTGGGGCGGGGCGGGGGGGGGCGGGGATACAGGCTCAAGACTAGGGAGATTTCACAAAGAGAACTTGAAGGAATTGAGTCAGAGAGGAAACAGCAGGTGTCTCTGGAGCTGGGGGTTGGGGCAAGTGATCATGCCATTAGGACGAGGAGAAGGAAGGCTCTTGGGAGCCATCTGACAGATGGCTAGAGGAGAGCCATGCTGAAAGAATGGAGCCTCCCTCATCCAGTGGAGCCCTGTCCTCTGACTCCCCAAGGATCCACTGATAACTCTAGAGCAGAAAGAAAACAAGCGAGACAAATCCGTCACAAAGGGGCACCTTCTGATAGAAGTGGGCAGAGTCAAGATGAGTGAGCTACAGATGCAAATAAGAAACGGTCAGACAGAACACGCATCACCCCATCCAGTTCAGAAAACCTTTGCTCTGGGCCCACTGGTTTCTGAAGTTTCACGAACCCTCAGTCACGGAGAGATGATGAAAAGAAGGGCTCACCCTGGGCACCTGGTCTAGGGAGCCGAATCTCTGCCTCTAGCATCGAAATATTCCCTGATCTAAGAACAGACTGAGACAACCCCTGGCAAGCGAGGAAGGAAACGATATTGGACTAGAAATGAGAAAGCTTTTTTTCCTTATGCACTACTGACCAAAACCACATAAATAAAAAATAAATTAGGGTTTACTTATGGGAAATAGAAAATATTCTTAAAACTCATGAAGAAGAAACATAAAATAATCAACAACTATGATAAATGTTGAAACACAGAATCGAATATGACTTAAACATTTTAGAGATGAGAGAATTGAGGTCAAAATGAGGGGATGATTTTCCTACTACAAACATCAAGCCTCTGCCACACTCTTTTCAGCACCCTTTGCTGTAACATCACTCTGCCACTGGCACCAATAGGCAGCGAGCTTATTTCATGTTCACTCTTCATCTCAGTGACACACCCTTTGATTCCAAAGACATCCACCTCCTTAGGAACACTCCAAATAATGAAATGGAGCACCCCAAACTCCACACACAGAGTCTCTGAGTCCACTGCCCTATGAGGGGTCCAGTCTGATCTCCTCATCACTCCACCCAGGGCTTGGCATGAAAAGCCTTATCTCCTTCATGTAATCCCTGACCCCTGGGAGAAGGGGCTTAAAAGGATAAATGCTCTACATTCCAATTTCCCGTTATTAGAAAGAGACATTGGGGAAGGGGAGAAGGAAGGAAAAGAGAAAATCTGTCTGAGGTTTTTCGCATGTTTCACAACGGCTTCTTCTTTGTGTTCCAAAACTCTCTTCCAGTCTTATCTAACATCACTCCTCTGTTCTGTCTCCCATGCTGTCGTGATCCCAAGCTGGAATGATCTTTCCCAGAGTCTCTCCTGACAAACTCCTATTCATCCTTGAAGACCCTGCTCAAATAACCTTTCCTTTCTGAAGCTTTTCCTGCCCCTGTGTCTCACCCTTGTCCAAGCTCTGCAGGTTGTCCTATTCATTTGACCTCACCTTCACCACTGCTGAAATCCTATGGACAGAGGAGCCTGATGGGCTACAGTCCATGAGGTCAGAAAAGAGTCAGACAGGACTTAGCAACTAAACAGCACCACCACTGCCACAGCACTTTGCCCCAACTTCTGTTCTCATTCCCACTAGATCCTGAGTGCTTCCTGGACCAGGACTGTGACTTATTCATCATAAATCTGTATGGTCTAAAACAGTACCTTATGCACAGTGCTTCTTCAATGATTGTGGATGAATGAATAAATAAACAAAAACAAGAATATAAGCACTAGGGAAAAAAGACAGAGGAAAGCACACAAAACTCCCACCCGCAACCTGCATACCCAGAAAGGACATCTTAAGAAACAAAACACCTCAAATAGAACTAACAGGGAAATATAATGTAAGGAGTAGTGTGTTGATAAGCCAGCTCTTAAAAAAAAAATCCTGATTTCTAGCACTTGCCAATTTTAGTGTTAAAAATCCCACCAATACTAATTTCAAGACGCTAACCTGACCTCACTAAACACAGAGTTGGGAGGAAAGGCACACTGTTGATTCTCCGGAGCTGGCATGAGCCAGTTCCAGGGACTGCTGAATGCAAGCCACATATGTCATTTTAAATTTTCTAGTAGTCCCGTTAAAATTGTTAAGAAGAAACAGCCAAAATTAACCTTAATATTTTTAACTCAATATATCCAAAATATTACTTCAACATCCAATCCTTATAAAAGATTATTACTAAGATATTTTACCTTCTGGGTTTCACACAGTCTGCAGAATGCCAGTGTGTATTTTATACTGCAGGACACCTCCCCTCGGACCTTGCACGTGACCGGCCACCACCGGTGCTGACAGCGCCCGTCTCAAATCGGAGTCGAAGCGACACAGAGACAGGGTGACGGGGACATCCTGCCATTTTAGGATTTTGTCGATGGGGATGATTTTTAAAATGGCGTTGTCTTTTTACAACTCGGGCAGAAACGATGCTTGTCCCGCGAGCTGGATTAATTTCAGAGGGGGCCAGATCTGTTGCACCTTAACAGGACCTCACTGCCTCCTCTCACCCGCAGGACTGCTCCCTTGGGAGCCCGAGTGCTTATTAATTACCGCACATTCCTTCCAGCTTTCAATGCGCGAGACTGAAGGCAGCTAATGAACCCAGCTGCACCCTCCTCCGTTCCGCGCGGGCCAATTTAGCATCAGAAATGGCCCTCCCCCCACAAACCCCTCCACCTCCTTCTTCCCCGCCCGCCCCGGTCCGGGCTGCTTCTACTGGAGAGTGCGGATCCTGGGGGAGGGGGCTGGATTTCTCAGAAGCCAGATGAGAATGGAAGTGCTCAGAAATGCACCTGTCGATTAGCAAGGGGGCGGCGCGTTACCGCGGTGCGGGGTAGGGAGACGCGGGGACAACGACAATGCCAGCCCTCCTTCTTTGAAAGGCAAGTTCTGCAGCTCTGAAGCCCTGGCCGGCAGACGCTGTGGGCCCTGGGTTCCAGCCCCAGCTCCCTGTGACTTTCAGAAAATCTCTTCATCTCTGAAGTTCGCTTTATGCTTCTGTAAGCTGACACTGAGAATCTGGCAGCAGGTTTCTGCATATAGGACAAAATGGTGTTTGTGGGAAATGCTCTGGAAAACGTTAAATGCTGAAATATTCAGATCGAAATCAGCAGGCCTTAATAAGAGATGCACAGGTTGGAGACTGGACGGCTTGAGCTCTCCTCTTGGGTCCCTCAGAAACACGCTGTGGACCAGTCCTTTTACTTCTCTCGGCCTTTCCATCAGCACTAGAATGAAAGGGCTCATCTAGGTGACCGGTGACGCAAACAAGGCAAAGTTCCCTTCCCTCTTGTGACAGAGAGAGACAATAGATGATCGTACACTATTAGGTAGTAATAATACTATGGGAAAAAGTGGTGTGAGTTAGGGAGAGAATGGCAGGGAATGCTGCCCTAGATGCAGTGATCAGGGACGCCTCCCTTGTAAAGACCTTGAGAAAACAAGGGAGCGAGTCACTTATCTGGGAACAGCCTGTGCAAAGGCCCTGAGGCAGGAGTGTGCCTGGCTGGTGTAGGCAGGATCGAGAATGCTATGTGGTTAAGGAGTGGAGCACAAAAGGGGAGGCGGCGGGAAGGTAGGCAGGAAGGATAGTGGGAAGCTGATTCTCATAAACCTGAGAGGCCTCAGCTTGGGTTAGGATATCGTTCCCAGTACTTTGGAAAGTGATTGAAAGATCCAGAGCAGAGAAGCAGCATGATCTAATTTGTTTTCAAATGTTTCTTCTGGCTGCCGCATGGAGCATATTCTGTAAGGGAACAAGAGTGGAAGCAAAATGGCAATAGTCCAAAGGCACGATGGGGGCTTGGACCAGGCCCTGGCTGGCTGCACTCCTCACCCCTTCCCCAGCCTGGTGCAAGCTTTGAGTCCATCCTTTGAGGATTTGCTCTTTCTTCAGACCCACAGGTCTCTTCCCTCTGTCCTTCAATCATGTGTCAGTGGTTAGCAGGCATTGGCTACCATGCCCTGTAAAATAAATGCGGCTCCCACAGACCACAGATTTCCAGGTAAGGGGTGGGGCCCCCAGGCAGGGATTGGTGGGGCAGGGTTCAGGCTATGGAAAGCAGTAGAGATGAAATGCTAGCTATAATTGTGCCCCTTTATCTACTGCTTTAAGAGCCTGTCATAGATTGTGCATGACTGAGAATAATGGTATAGAAAAATATTCTAATTCTGCTTTATTTTTAATTATACACTCACAAACACAGTCCCTTAACTGTTACTGAAAACATCTGGCCTGCAGCATACCACCACACAACCAGTTGCTTTTACCAGTGTGTCAACACTGGGAATGAGAACCCCCTTCCAGGATACTCTTTCTGGCACCCACCTGGATGTAAGATGTCTTGCCCTGTCCTCTGGTTCTGTCCTCTGTGTATCTCTTATCTCATGAACCAGAAGGTAGGTTCCCAGCAGGCAAGAGCCATATCTTCTTTAACTTGGTTTGAAGTGAAGTCGCTCAGTCGTGTCCGACTCTTTGCGACCCCGTGGACTGTAGCCTGCCAGGCTCCTCTGTCCATGGGATTCTCCAGGCAAGAATACTGGAGCGGGTTACCATTTCCTTCTCCAGGGGATCTTCCCGACCCAGGGATCGAACCCGGGTCTCCCGCATTGGAGGCAGACGCTTTAACCTCTGAGCCACCAGGGAAGCCCTAACTTGGTTTAGTACTCCTCATTCATTCACCAGTTGATAGATGAGCAGAAGGCAGCAGGACCAAAGACACAAAAGCTTCTAGGGTGTTGGCTCCAGTTGGTGTCAACATCTGCCCTTGTGAGCCTGTTGAACTGGAAGGAATCTTGGAAGGCATTTAATCCAGCTCTCTGATTTTCCATAGGAAGAAACTAGCCCCCAGAGAGGTAGAGTGGCTGGCCCAGAGCCCCCCAGCTAGGAAAGGCAACTGAAAACGGTGAGGATAGAGGGCTCTCTCTCACCAGCCAACTGTGTTAGTGCTGAAGACAAAGGCAACAGAAACAATATTCCATCTCAAGACAATCCTCACCATTCTAGGCAGTAGGAACAAATGACAGAATTACCCTGATTTTGTAGGTAGAAGAAACAAAGACCAAGATTCTGCTGAGTGGTATAGACTATATTTATTGAACTGGGAAGGTGGGAGACGGGGCAGAGTAACTGAAAAAGTTGAGTTGGTCCTTTCTTCATTTCTGGAAAGGGAAAAGTTGGGATGAATATGTTATGATGTAAATATAATAATAATATAATATGAATATGATAATGATATGATAGGAATATGACTGTCATTCAGAGGAATTTGAATTCTTCCATGTAGCTTCAGAGAAGAGAATGAAGCCCAGCAAAAGCAAAGAATGAAAATATGAATCTCACAAAGTAGAAGAAACTGGCTGAGGGGACAGTGGGCTTCCAGTTGCTAGAAGGGCCTGGGCACCATTCAGAAGACCCCAGATCTTCAGGCTCAGTTGGACTGGATGGCCCCTGAGTTTCCTCTGAAGACTGATATTCAGCAGTTCTACGCAAACGGAACTTGGCATTGGGTTTCCTTTCTTTGAAACCAGAAGGAGTTGCTCCTACCCTCTTGGCTGGAGGCATTCTCCCCAGTGAAGTCTTCCCAAAAATGACATCGAAAAGTCTTCCACTTCCTAAGGATATGATGAAGAGAAATGGCCTTAGGTCATGTGACTTTCATAGGACCTGTGAAACACTTCCTATACTGTAAGCTTAGGGATGTGGTTCAGTTTCCGGGGAGTGTTACACAAACTCCTCTCTGGGTGATCCCTGAGGAGAGGCGGCTACCCACGGACCTCAGTGCTGGAGATAAAGCAGTGTGGAGTCCGGGGGATGGACTGCACGACCTCTCAAAGTTCCCGCCAGCCCATTCTAGCTATAATTCTATGATAAAACCATTAGAGGGTCCAGAGGTGGTTTAGCCTCATTTCTCCCATCCTGGTGATTGAACACATTTTTTTTTTAAATCCCATAAACCCTAAGCCATAATTCTTTCACAGCAGAGGGAAAGACAGAACAGTCATGCACAGTTTGAAGCAAGGGAGTTGCGGGGAGAGGTTAAAGAGAGAGGAAGGCTTGTTTAGATTGCGGTTGTCTTTTTTCGTTTGGGGTTGATGGGGGGATGTTAAATGTGAAGTTTGATGACTGAACAAAAGCGGAGCAAATGAGAAAAAAAGAACGTGAAAAAACTCAAACCTGCAGTTTTCTGATACACAGAAAGGAAACCCAAACTCTGCTCATTATGGCGCATATTTCTGGCGGATCATAACATTAAATTACAGCCCTGCAGCCTTGGCCAGGACTGGGGAGTTCTTCCCATGTGCTTCCAATTAAGCGCGTTTGAAGTTGCCCTGGATATTTATTTGTAGGGGATTTACTGCACAGAACGATTAAAGTTTGTTCTTGTTAGGAGTTTGGGGCTAGTCTGGGGGCAGGGGAGATGGAAAAGAAGAGAGTTAGCTAGGGAGAAAGGGGGACGGCCAGGGTACCCCATGAATACGTGTGTATGTTAGAAAGTGCACACAAACACACACACAAGAGCCCTTTGTTTTAAACATGGGGAGGGTTCGACATCTCTGACCGTGATTTTGTTTATAGGAAATCCTTTATAATGCACGTTTAGTGTTTCCATATGGAATTCTCTTAGGATATTTCTCTGCACCCTCACTCCCCCTTTTTATTTGGATAAGGCAAGAGAAAAGGGACTGTACATTCCAAAGATTCATAGTCATTCCGGATCAAATTCAATGGATTTTGGCAAGAGTTGAAAAACCCAGATGCAGGGCTTCAGCCTCCCGCTGAGCCGCCTCCAGCTGCGAGTGTCTGGTGGAGGCACTTTGTAAAATCATGAAAACCCTATTAAATTCATGAAATATGATATACTGTCGTTTCAGACTAACTTTCCATTGAACTGTCCATGAAGAGAGAATTTGGTTAACTTGCTGAAGAAGGGGGAAGTGGCAAGGCTGGGGCAGGGTGGGGGCCCAGAGGCGCTGTTGAGGAAAGCGCAGCGGTGCTGGGAATTCTAAAGAGGCTACATGCTGGGCGGGTGTGGGGGGCATGGGAGCTCCTCTAGACCCCAGCAGCACCCCACTTTGGAAAGGCTTGACTCCTCTCAGAGAGGGGTGTCACCCTGACTTCCCTTCCTGTCAAGTTGCTGATCACCCCACTGTCACCAGTGAGCTGTCAAGATGACATTTTTTAGAGCACAGGAAACTCCAGCTAAACTAGGGGATACTGTTAGGTTCCATTCCCTTGTTTTATAGCTGAAGGGCCCAGGATAGAGAAAGAGAGAAGGATTTGCCTGAGGTTTGGCAAATTAAAACCCGAGGGCTCCTGACTTCTCTCCACCTTCCAGCACAGACTAGGCAGAGAAGTTCGCCTTGAGCACCAGCGCTCTCTGCCTCCAATCAGAGCTGCTGACATGGTTTTTTTTTCGCAAGAACTCACAGGCCCAGACTCCCCTCAGCTATGAAATGACCCACCCTAAAGGAATTGGACACTCTTAGTTCATTTCCTATTGAACTATAATTCACATCATAAACTATTACATGTTTATTTTCAAACAAAACAGGGTGACGACTCCCTGGAGGTGACTTGGTTTTGTTTTCTGGAAACTGCCCCAGCACATGGCAATGGCAGTTCACACGTGTGTGTGTGTGTGTGTGTGTGTGTGTGTGTGTGTGTGTATGTGTGTGTGTGGAGCTTGCCTTGCAGAAAGCCAAGTGGGGCCCTTCTTCCCCAGGCCTTTGGCACCCCAGGGACCCGAAGTCTAGACCTCCGGAATGGAAGGGTCCACAGAACATCATGACTTACTTGTCATCCAAGCAGTTGTCCCTAAATAGGAATGTCATACTCTGCAGGCAGAACATCTCTGACCCAGCTGTCAGGGTTGGCTTCATGTATGGAAATAATCAGAATAAAAATTGACTTTAATTAAGCATGTACAGTGGCTTCCTAGGTGGCTCACTGGTAAGAATCCTCCTGCCAATGCAGGAGACACAGGTTCGATCCCTGGGTTGGGAAGATCCCCTGGAGTAGGAGGTGGCAACCCACTCCACTATTCTTGCCTGGAAAATTCCATGGACAGAGGAGCCTGGTGGGCTGTAGTCCATGGAGTTGCAGAGTCGGATACAACTGAAGCAACTGAGCACGGCACAGCAAGTGTGTACAGTGTGCTAAAGTACTGTTCTAAGGGCTTGCAAGAGTTAAATCGTTTCCTCCTAGTGAATAGATAATATTGTAATACTATTATCCCCATTTTGCAGATGAGAAAACTGGGGCAAATTGCCCAAGGTCTCATTGGGGACTAAGATCACTTAGCTGACATAGTTACTGAGTCAGTATTTGAACCTCAGCAATAGCACCCCACTCCAGTACTCTTGCCTGGAAAATCCCATGGACAGAGGAGCCTGGTAGGCTGCAGTCCATGGGGTCGCTAAGAGTCAGACACGACCGAGCGACTTCACTTTGACTTTTCACTTTCATGCACTGGAGAAGGAAATGGCAACCCACTCCAGTATTCTTGCCTGGAGAATCCCAGAGATGGGGGAGCCCGGTGGGCTGCCGTCTATGGGGTCGCACAGAGTCGGACACGACTGAAGTGACTTAGTAATCAGGCTCCAGAGCCTAAGCTCTCAAATGACCCACTACCCTCCCTACCCCACCCTACCCCACCCCACCCTACTTTCCCCATACAGAAACACAGACCTAATTACCAGTGAGGGGCACTAAGGTCTTTACTTTCCCCTTCTCACCTACCGATGGAGGTACACTTTTTGAAACAAACACTTCACTCTCACCTTACCATTTTGTTATGTAAGTACCCCCTGAGTGTGGCAATGAATTAAGTCACTAATATTCTAAGCCAGTGCTTCACAGACTGTACTGAGCATAGAAATTCCCTAGCAGTCTTGCTGAAATGCAGGTTCTTCAGCATGTTTGCGGAGGAGCTGGGGGTCCACAGTTCTAACATGCTACTGGGCCATGGAGGCACTTGAGCAGTAAGGCTGCAGACTATTCACCTGACTGCTTCCCTCCACCAACGGAGACATCCCCCAAAAGGCACGCGCGTGGGAGGCAGCTGGAAGGGCCAAGGCCATTTCGCTGACTTCACAACTGTGACCCAGACTAGCCCTCCTGCCGCCTGTCAGGAGAGCCAACAGATTCCCAGGCTTCTAGTCTCAGGCCCTGGGACACCTGGGGAAGGTGCAGAGTCTCTGGGGCCATGAGAAGCCTCTGACTGAAATCTCTGCAGCAGCTGGCCACAGCCAGGGACCTGCAGGAACAGATTCCAGAGTCTCTACATCTCCAGCAGGGGAGGTGATGAGTATATGGAATCACTGGGGTCAGGAACGGTCAGCACCAATGCCTCTCCCACATCTTGAAAGGAAGCTGCTGGCCAAGGGACACTGGCCCAGTGCGGCAGTTTCCACCTTCTTGCTGGCGAGGTTGGACAGACCTTCAGCATTTCTGCTTCCATTTATTTGACATGTAAAATGAGAGGATCACACCAGATACTCTTCCAACCTTTCCTCTCCTTCCCATCCCAATCTATGAGTCTCTAAATGCCTGTACAGTAAATAAAAATTCAGCCAATTGTCTGCATGTCTAAATATCCTGATGTCCTGTCGCCAATGCCACATATCAGGATATCAAATGGAACCAGTTTCCTTTCCATCTGGAGGCGGAACGCCATAAACACAGCTCCCCCGTGAACCTGGGCACCCCATCCCCCCCCCCTCCTCCACATTTTGAGAAACAGATGCAGGAGGTTGATTCCTGCATCCACCAAGCCTGGGCCAGAGACTGGAAGGTGGAGCCTAGTCCCCAGGGCTCTGCTTTACAGCCCAAACATGCAGTATTGTGCCTGAAAGCTCTGAAGGCCTCCCTCAGCCAAGAGAAACAGGCATTTTAGAGCAGAAAGGGGCAGCACTCGACCCCTGGCCTCCTCCATCCGGCTCTCTCTGACAAAGGGAGACAGAGCATCATGGCCTGGTAAGGGGCAGGAGGCCCAGTGGATGGCTGGTCCTGCAGAGCTGGGCTTGGATCCTCGCACCCCCAGATCTCAACCTCTGTGATCGTCAGCAACACTGTGAGTGTCATTGCTGGGGACAACACACAGGCGCAGAGAAGGGAGGCGATAAGGTGAAGCTATTCCTTCCTTCAAGTGACTGTTGGTAATAAATCAGATACTTCCCAGATCTGTCCTTCAAACTGATAGAGTCCAAGGGCACCTCTGGAACCAGCATCATCAAACGACAGAAGGTCCGGGGCTCTAAACCAGCCCTGTTCCATAGACATACATCATGAGCTATTGATGTGTGTCGCATTCAGTCAGCTGAGTCGCTCAGTCGTGTCCGACTCTTTGTGACCCCACGGACTGTAGCACGCCAAGCTTCCCTGTCCATCACCAGCTCCCCGAGCTTGCTCAAACTCATGTCCCTCGCATCAGTGATGCCATCCAACCATCTCATCCTCTGTCGTCCATTTCACCTCCTGCCTTCTATCTTTCCCAGCATCAGGGTCTTTTCCAATGTCAGTTCTTTGCATCAGGTAGCCAAACTATTGGAGTTTCAGCTTCAGCATCAGCTTTCCAATGAGTGTGTCACATACATCATTTAAAATTTTTTACTAAAAAAAGTTTTTAAAATTTTAGTGTATTACATCTTTTAAAGTAATAGTTCTAACTAATTTTAATAACATATTTTTAATTGAGCCTAATATATCTAAAGTAGTATCATTTCAACGTGTAATCAACATTAAAAATTATTAATGAAAAATATCACATTCTTATGTACAAAGTCTTTGAGATTCAGTGTGCATTTTACATTTACAACATATCTCAGTTTGGACTAGCCGTATTTCAAGTGCTCAATAGGCATGTGTGGGCAGTGATGACTTACCAAACAGTGTGGATACAGAAGAACTGGTTGGCACCTTGCCAGTGTGGTGGCGGTGGGTAGCATTTAGCTTCTCCATCATCTCCTACACCACACCCCTCAGCCAGTCCAAATAATAATCCTATTACTAACAATAAAGCCCTAAGAATAATGTTCTTAAATACAGTGACTAGGCATTTCCTCAGGGCTTCCCAGGTGGCCCTGGAAAGAATCTGCCTGGCAATGCAGGAGACATAAGGGGTGTAAGTTCGATCCCTGCATCAGGAAGATCCCCACTCCAGTATTGTTGCCTAGAGAATCCTACGGACAGAGGAGCCTGGTAGGGTAGCAAAGAGTCGGACACTACTGAAGCAACTTAGCACACAAGCATTTCTTCAATCTTAGGCAAAAGGATTTTTAGAAAAGTTTGCTATTTTTATTGTTCTCTAGTATTCCAGCTAAAGAGGAATGCTGGGCTTGTTCTGCACATGCTACTTGAGGATTTTAACAATGCCCCTTCCCAGCAAGACTGTTGCCCCTAAGCTCCTTCAATAAAAAATATTTGGAACTATGACTGACCAATGGAGAAGACCAAAAAAAAAACCTGCAGGAGCTCCTCAACTGATGAATGTTCAGTGTTGTTTACTTTTTAAAAATGCTATTTAAAGAAGGACCTTGAACACCAGAGCAGAGGGAGCTGGTAGGATAGACTGCCTGGCTACAGGGTTTAGCACAGTCAGGGCAGTGGGACCAGAGGGATGGCAGAGATTATTTGCTACCAGAGTAAGCAGAGATTTGAGGAGCACCATGGTACAGACTCCAGCGCAGGGTACTGGGCTAGAGGACTCAGTGATGCAGAGCGTTAGGGGTCTTGCTATACCAATGAGGGATTGAAATATAAGGTATATCACAGAATATTGGGCATTAGCTATGAGGCTCAAGGGATCCTGGGGTGAAGGGAAAGCAGAGTTTAAACAGCCCATGTCCTCCTCCAATCAGACAGCAGTACTTTGGGTCTCCCACACCAGCTTCATGGCGGGCCTGCCTAGCTTTCTTCAGTCCTCATTTTATTGCGAGGATTGCAAGGTCGTGCTTGCCACACCACTCCTCCCCTTCCTCCTCTCTTCTCTCTCCTGGATGGGTTATTACTTCTGCCAAGAGAAGAAGTCAGGACAGATGGGTGAACCAGGGAGAGTGGGGCCTGTGATACCAGGCCCTTCATAACTCTTGGCACCTTATGAATCTCTTCCTTGTAAAAATGTGAGTTAATATTTACTAGCCTGATAGGCTGGAGGCTGAACCAGATGTCTTCTAGTTCTAAATTCTGGAACTCCAGGAAACAAGCCAAGAATTCTACAGCCCAAGTCTTGCTACCAAAGTGAGACTCCTGCACATGGATTTCATGGCTCACCACCGCCCTGACTCCACTGCCCTTGGCAGCGGTCACACCTGTCAGAACAGGTTCCTTCCAGGTGTCCACCTGTCATCCTTCCCCATGCCACACACACACACACACACACACACCCCTACACAGAGATCCACACATATACACACACACTCTATACAGAGATGCACACACCTACACAGAGATGCGCGCGCACACACACACACACACACAGTGTCCTCCCATCTCTGCCAGTCTTTAACCCCTCCAGAAACAAATGCTCCTTTCCTCCAGACATAACCCTTTCCTCTTTCCAGAACTTGCCCAGATATTTATTCTTCCATGAAACTTTTCTGCATTAATCACTCCAAAATCTGATCACCTCGTGTATTCAACCATCCCTTCCATAATTTAATGTACTTCCTCAACTACCTTTTTAAGCTATTTCCTTGCATTACAAAAATAACAGTATTCTTTACACCCTTTCAGTGTGTTTGCATTATCTGTGGAAGTACCAAACATATGTTATACAAAAGGCAGGAGCTAATTTAAAATGAGCTAAAAACTGATCTTCACAACGTCCCCATGAAAAATTAGTGATGCTTCACTTATTTAGCATTTAACAATGTGACTGACCTTACACTAAGCACTTTATATCCAATATGTCATTTAATCAGGAACCCTATGAGATAGGTTATTTATATTTCCATTTTATAGAGTTTTAAAAAGCTGTGGCATAGAAGGTCCTAGAATGTAAAGTAGGCTGACTTCACACCCCACAGTTTTTCCTCCATTCTATACTATCTTTCCATTAACCAATAACTAAACTGAGGGACACAGGCATTGAGTGATTACCTGAAGTCATATGTTGATGCCAGAAACCAGGTACTTTCCACCAAGTTCACAGGCTCTTTCAAGCTTTGCAATTGGATTCACCCCTCCATGTGAGAGACACCATGGATACAGAAAACAGCAAAGACTTTAACAACAAAGCCTTAGTTTCCCCTTCTTTAAGAAGAAAATAGCAGTAAGTACCCAGCAGGGTTGCTATGAAGATGAGAACCAAGAAGATTCTCAGGCATTTCCTGGATGGACCTAAGTACTCAATGGCAGCCTCCAGCCTCTTTTCTCCCTCTCAGCCCTTCCCTCTCCCTCCCACACACTCAGGTGGCATTGCAGGCATCATCATTTTTCAAGTTGCCTGACTCAGTCCTTGGGAGCCAGCATCATACTGAGCCCGCTGCCCCTAGCAGATGCATCAAGAAGATTTTTGCCACCCTGACAACCCTTAAGACAGTGCAGAAAAGGGATCATGGGGCTCACGTTGCTCGTGCTTCTGGAAGCCCTCCTGCTGAGCCGTGTAGATTACGTCCAAAAAAAAGAAAGCCACACATCATCATGGGTGGAGGTGCGGGGTGGGGTAGAAGGGAAGGGGCGTTGGGGGGAGGAGGCCTCTCCCAGCTCACAAGGACCCTCCCCCATCAGCCCTCCCTTAAACTCCACCTGTGCCCTCTCCTATCCCTCCATGGCAGCATGAGGCTAAATTAATTAATGTGGGTAAACCATGTGGAAATGTTTGGCTTGCCAAGCGCTCTCGGTGAGTTTGAAATACTACTGGAAGCTGTGGAAATTGGCACAGCTATCTGGAACAAAATTGATCTCACCCCCAGGATGCCTGAGATTGAGTTTGGTTAATTGATACATATGCAGATAGAGCAGGATCTTCATTAGAAACTTGGTGGATATATTTCAAGCCCTTATAAGGGAACGGAGAGTTGTGAGAATTAAAAGCGATGGAAAAGACAGCAAGGATGGGGATTCTCCCGTGATGTGATAAACCCACAGAGAATTGCCCAGGAGTTAACGAGAGAGCTGCTGCTGCTGCTAAGTTGCTTCAGTTGTGTCCGACTCTGTGAGACCCCATAGACGGCAGCCCACGAGACTCCTCCGTCCCTGGGATCCTCCAGGCAAGAATACTGGAGTGAGTTGCCATTTTCTTCTCCATAACGAGAGAGAGGGAGTACTTATAAAGCGAGATGCACTGGGCTAGGTTGATTTGGGTCTCTGAGAGGCAAGAATCAGTCCTCCCTTTGTAGGGACATGTACTTTGGCACACCTGTGTGTAGAGATGTGCTTCCCTTCCCCAGACAGACTCATCTTTGCTTCTAGCTTCTCCATGGGGCTCCTGATGAAGGAGGAAGAGGAAGAAGCACCTTCCCTAGGGAGTGATAAGGCTGCAAGGGAACATGAGGTCTTCTCCAGGCAAGGTGCTGGGTTTGGTTCCCTCATAGCTGTTGTCATCAGTTGGGGTCAGCCAGGAAAAGCAGAACCAGTGGGAGCTTAGATAGATAGATAGGGACAGACTTATTGCAAGGAACTGGCTTATTGCTATGGGATTGTGAGGGCTGATTTGGCAAGTCCAAAATCTGCATGGGACTCTCGAGCCTGCAGTGAAGCTGCTATCCACAGGTAACGGTTCTTTTTTCCCAGAAAAACTTCAGCTTGTAAGGCTTTTTGAATCAGGCCCACCCGGATCATGTAGAAGGCACTGGCAACCCACTCCAGTACTCTTGCCTGGAAAATCCCATGGACGGAGGAGCCTGGTAGGCTGCAGTCCATGGGGTCGCTAAGAGTCGGACATGACAGAGGGACTTCCCTTTCAGTTATCACTTTCATGCGTTGGAGAAGGAAATGGCAACCCACTCCAGTGTCCTTGCCTGGAGAATACCAGGGATGGGGGAGCCTCGTGGGCTGCTGTCTATGGGGTCACAGAGAGTCAGACACGACTGAGGCGACTTAGCAGCAGCAGCAGCAGCAGCAGCACTCGGATCATACTTAAAGTCAGTTGATTATGACTTATATTATGTCATTATTAGATTATGACAACAACATAATCAGCTGATTATGGACCTTAAACGCAGCTACAAAGCACCTTCACAACAACACCCGATAAGCGTTTGATTGAGTAACTGGGAACTGGAGCCCAGACAAGCCGATGCACTAAACTAACCATCACAGCTGCCTGCCCTCCTCGCCAGGCAGCCCAGCTCCTCTATGGTCAAACCCTCAACCACCTCCTGAAGTCTCCCCTCCTCAAGTAACTCCTGGAGTCCCTGTCCCCCAGGAATGGCCTTTGAGCTGTCTGCCAACCAATCCCACCTGAACCTCAGACGGATCTCCAAGGCGGCTGCCTGCGTGACTTCTGTCTGTGCCTCCTTTCTCAAGCGAGTTGCTGAACGATCTCTTGGCTCATCTCCTTGCCTCCAGGTCCATGTTACCCAGTGAACTTCTAAGCTATGTATAAGGCCAGCCCTTTCTGTGCTAAACCCTTTCATAGCTCCCACAGCTCCTGGTGATCCTGTAATTCTCCCCTGCCCACCTGACCATCTTTGCTGCGACCACCCTGTGCTTTCATGGTTTCTGGACCGAACCCACTCAAGCCTCCATCCTGATGAAGCCTACCCTCTCCTCTGACCATCGCCCATGTCTCTGATTCACCACCTCTCCCTCCCCATGGAAGACTAGCTCTGAGCACACCGTTCTCGGCTGTGGGAAGCCCCTTTTCTAGACTCCCTCAGCGCCCCTGCTTCCCTGCACCAGGCACACACCTCTCTGTGGCATGACTCCCTACCTGCCATCTGCCCCTCCACAATCCAATGAGCATCTCACCTCTGCCCCCAGCCCCAACCCAGCACAGGCCGCAGCATCTGCCTGGCTCACAGAGTGTGTTTCATCAATATGGCTGAACTAATGAACAAGATGTTTGCCAGTAAAATTACCCAGTGCCCCTCTGTTCCATCGTCAGCTCTTCTAGCAGCGCTCCTCGCTTTCTTGCTCTTCCCATAGTTCCATCTGAAATTTATTGAGGTGGGGAAATGATATTTTCCCTTTCCCTCTCCCTTCCCTGTCAATTTAAGAACTGTTTTGAGCAAGAATAGTGTCATGATAATTTATGGCATAAAAAAGTTATGGCCTGAAACTGTGGGGCCAGTTTCAGGAACTGAAGAAGCACAGGAGGGCTGCAGCCAAGAGGGTGAGATGGGTGGGGTGGGCAAGGAGGCTGGATGCTGGTCTGAGGAGCCGTTCCCTTGGAGGCTGCCAGGAGCCTTGGCAGGGTTCTCACAGGGGAGGTACAGGCTCTAGTCATATTTTAGAAATGCTCTCCATGGAGCATGGGCAGGGAAACCAGCTACCCAGCATTTGCAAAGGGTGAGGGATGAAACTAGGCAGGGGCACCCTAGAGACCAAGAGAATCAGCAAAATTTCCGGTTCAAAATCTGGGATGAGAAATAGAAAACCTGCCCATACAAGCAGGTGTTGAGGCATTTTCAGAGAGTAAATTACTTTGCAGTCCCAATCTTCGCTCCATTCATTCAACAAGTATTATTTGAAATGTGATTTCTTATAAGTCTAGAGATAACAACAATGAGAAAGACATGGTTCCTCCCTAGGGAGGGGAGTACTTCCTTCCAATGGGAGGGACAAACAGCAAAAAAAAAAAAAAAAATGGGGGTTACTAGAGTGGCGGGTGGTGGTGAGCGCGTGGAGGAAAGTTTTGCTGGGGCTGCTGTAGTAAAGAGGGGGCTGGAGGATGCATCTCTGAGGAGCCATGGCTAACCAGGGGAGGGTATTCTAAGCAGAGGGAACGGCACATACAAGTGTCCACACACGCGTGAGCTTGACGTGTTCGAAGCAAAGAAGGAGATGATGTCAGAGAAGCAGCCGGAGTCCAGGACCTAAAAGCCAAGTGGGTGAAAGAGCACCTCTGACTTGTGTCTGAGTCTGCTGGTGAGTCCCCAGGGAGCAAGGGTAGGTTTCCAGCTACATATCCGAAGGACCACTGACTGGACTGAAGTAGAAGGCAGAGAGACAAGTCCTGGTCAGACGGCTGTTCACGTAATGCAGGAGAGACATGATAATCCCCTAAGCTTGGCCGCCTAGCAACGAGGTGATGAGAAACACTGATTGTACGTGTGAATTTTAGGAGACGCTAATAGGAATAATGGTCCATATAGGTGTGGAGCATGAGAGAATGTGGGACCTGAGTCCCTCTGGGCCCAGTCTGTTTGGGCCACCATAACAAAATGCCATAGACTGGGTGGTCTATAAACAACAAACACCTGCTCCTCACCAGTGAAGGTGCTCAGCCATGTCTGACTCTTTGAGATCCTATGGACTGTAGCCTACCAGGCTCCTCATGGAATTTTCCAGGCAAAAGTACTAGAGTGTGTTGCCATTTCCTTCTCCAGGGGATCTTCCTGACCCAGGGATCGAACCCAGGTCCTCCACATTGCAGGCAGACACTTCACCATCTGAGCTACCAGGGAAGCCCCCATTCCTCACAGTTTTGGACGTTAAAAGTCAAAGATGAAGGAGCCAGGAGATTTGAGCCGTGGTGAGACCTGGCTTCCTGGTTCCTAGAGAGTCATTGCACTGTGTCCTCGTATGAAAGAAAGGACTAGGGAAGCCTCTGAGGCCTCTTTCATAAAGGCACTAATCCCATCCATGAGAGCTCCACCCTTGAGGCCCAATCACCTCCTGAGGCCCAATCACCTCCCAAGTCCCCACCTCTCAATTCCATCACGTGTGGGTGAGGTTTCAAAACATTAATTTAGAGGTGACTTAAAGAGTCAGTCTACTGCTGTGAGTGACTATCTTACTGAGACGGGAGAACCTTGAAGGTTGGTCAGGTTTGAGGAGGTGCAGGCCAACCAATACACACCCACCCAGAGATATGCAACACACCTTGCATTTTACCACGTGGAACCTTCTATATATGGGCCCCCATGCATTCACACAGCAGCTGTGACTCAAACATACCATTGAGACCTTCAAGTGTCTCCTGGTCAGAACTGAGTCAGCAGAGGTTTGCTGCTCAGTGTGGATTTGCCCAGGCTTTCCAGCTGGCGGAGTGGTAAAGAATCCACCTGCCAATGCAGGAGACAAAAGAGATGTGGGTTCCATCCCTGAATCAGGAAGATGGAGTAGCAAATGGCATGCATATGTGCTGAGTCACTTCAGTCACATCCAACTCTTTGCGACCCTATGGACTATATAACCCACCAGGCTCCTCTGTCCATGGGATTCTCCAGACAAGAATACTGGAGTGGGTTGCCATGCCCTCCTCCAAGGGATCTTCTTGACCCAGGGATAGAACCTGCACCCCTTATGTCTCCTGAATTGGCAGGTAGGTTCCTTAACACTAGCCCACCAGGGAAGCCCAGGAAATGGCAACCCGCTCCGGTAATCTCACCTGGAGAATTCCATAGACAGAGGAGCCTGGCAGGCTACAGTCCGTGGGGGTCACAAAGAGTCAGACATAACTGAGCAACTGACGGCACACACACGTAGATTTGCCCATGTAGCTTATTTCTATCACTTGTTGCCCATTCTAATGTGTAATTTGGAGCCTCTCTTCCCTGTTTGAAATGACCTTTCGGCAGAGAGGCAAAAAGACATTTGAGACAAGAGAGCTTACTTAAAAGGAGCATGATGGGGCGGGAGCAGAGCCTCATCGGGGCCAGTTTGGAAGACTGGGTCCCCCACCCTGAATTTCTCCTATGGCTGTCTTGGTTGGTCTGTATCAGCAGGGCAAAATGATGCCTTGTGGGGGGCCCTAGGCACTTGACTTTCATAAGTCCCTTCTTCCATAAAAAAAATTAAAAATTGTATTTTATGACTGCGTTGGTACTGAGGTGAGCAACTGAACTGAACTGAACTGGTACTTAGATAAATATAATCCTTTATATGCATTTTCACTTATGACGTTTAAAGAAACTAAAACATTTTTGTGGACCCTTAAAAGTATTGTGGGCTGTGCCTGCTATGCCCAATGGGAAAGTCACTCTGTGTACAGGAAGGGAAGGAGGGTAGGTCTGGAGGAGCTCTGGACATCTGGAGAGCTGGGCCCTCATCCTGATTTCTGGACAATGAGCTTCAAGAGCCCTGATCAGCCCCTCAAACTCTCAAGGCCTCTGTCTCCCCAGCTTTTGGAGGGCTGGAATTTGACTATCACTAGGCTGTCTACTGGGCTTCCTCAGTGGTTCAGCAGTAAAGAATCAACCTGTAAGGCAGAAGACTTGGGTTTGATCCCTGAGTTGGGGAGGCCCCTTGGAGAAGGGCATGGCAACCCAATCCAGTATTCTTGCCTGATAAATCTCATGAACAGAGGAGCCTGGTGGGCTCCATAGGGTTGCAACAGTCCATAGGACTGCAAAGAGTTGGACACAACTGAAGTGACAAGCATGGCACAGCTGCCTACTAAGCAGTAACTTTCCAAGATTCTAACTAATGTGCACAGACTTCGAGCTTCATTTTTAACTTTCTGACCCCAAGGGAAGGCTCTTCCCCTCAACTACAATATTAAACTTGTTTTTGTTTTCTGGATCTCCTTCTCCCATCAAATCACGTGCTGGTGTGTTCAGCCACTGATTTCCAAAAAGCGGTCATAAAACCATAATGAGTATGGAGATACCAATGTGAAAATGACACAGAGAAAGCCATAAACATTCAAATAAATATATAAATATAAACAAGTCTATAAACCAAAGCCTGGAGGTATTTTAAACACATAATGTAGCATTTATATCTCTTACTTTGTGCAGCAGAACTTTCAAAGGAAATTCATTTAATTCTATTGCTCACACCCCTAACCCCCATCCAGGAGTAATCGCTAATAACCAGTGCAATTACCGCCTCTTTTCTGATCAAGAGTTCATTTCAAAAGCTCATTCTTGAATTCATTATCATGATGGAAATGAGCTGAATCGCAGTGGATGTGACCATATGACGATCCCCTTGCTCTCCTTCCAGTTGGATTCAGTGAGATGCCTGCCACAGCCCTGGCCCTGACCTGCCCTGTCTGTTGCAAACATAGCTAGTTACCTGTCAATACCGGGCCCGATTTAAAGAAGCATGTCTGGAGTTAGGAAAAGAGCTCTATTTTGTTGTGAGCTCGATGGGTGGAGGGGCGCCCCTGGGGAACTTGACTGCAGCCTTGCTGCTCCAAAGGAGCAGAACCTGACAGTTGGTCAGCATCTCCAGCTGGAAATGGACAAGATCACACTGAGCACACCCCCACTGGTCCCCACTGGCCCAGCACTTTCAGGTGCTTGCTCATCCAAAACCCTCCCCACAGCCCCAAGGCGATGCAGGTCAGATACAGAGCCTGTGGGGCTTCGTGCAAAATGAAACTATGGGGCCCCGTCCAAAAAGCAGGAGAAATCTAAAAGGAAATTTACTCAAATATAAAAGTTTTCCCACTCTTCCTTGGAGTGGTTTTCTCGCTCTCTCACCTTCTTGGCCTGTCATGGTGTTTTTATCTGATACTATAATGTTGCACCAGCCAGGTGAATGCAGACTCTCCCAGACACCAAGGGTCCCACCCTGACACTCAGCATACAGATAAAGGCCCACTGGCTACCAGATTCCCAACCCCCAACCTTCAGATGCACACACCTGCCCCAGAGTTGAACCGAGCTCTCGACCCCAGCCTTTTGTGAACAGTGACCCCTCAAGGAAACGGCCACCCCTGGGCCAGGATTCAGTTGGTACCAGGAATGGCCAAGATGCCTCTGGGGCACCACCCAGCTCTGACCTCCCACCTCTGTACCTGGGCACCTAGACACACCTGTGCAGAGAAGGCAGCAGACATCCCCATATGCGGGGCAAAGAGGGAGAAGCTGGGCAAAGCCATGGGTACCCAGAGACAGGGGAGCAGTGAGGAGAGACCAGGGGAGGCAGAGGGAGGTAGCACCGAGTGTGAGCTGAGGATCCAAGCCTTCCCACCTCGTGACCCACTCTTCTATCAGACTTCACTCACAAAGCACAAATTCAAGATTTTTAATAACTTAAGGTATGTGAGTTATGAAGAGTTTCAAGATGGCAATTATAGAGCATCAAACCTCAAGCTCAAAGCACATACCCTCGCATTGGTCGTGTGCCCATGAAGCTGACTCCGGGCCAATATTAACCACAATCCTCATTTTGCACATGAGAGAACTCATGGCCAAAGTCATGGTGCTGGGAAGTGGGGTGAACACTGAGACTCAGACTCAGTCATCTGGCTCCAGAGCCCCATCCTTCACCTCATCACTACGCTGTCCTTTATCCCAATGAATCTGACTGGTCCTGCCCAGGGGTATCAGTACCTTGCTACGTCATCTTATGGAACAGGCGAAAGAGAGAGCACACCCCAACACACACCGTCTTATGGAACCAGGCACCCACTGGCTGTGTGACAATGGACAGACCCTTAGTCTCTGTCAGCCTAACCTGCCACATGCGGGTGTTGTGGGGAAAAAACACGGAGTCATCAAAGTCCATTGTATAGAAGCACCAGGGTCACCTAAAATAGAGAAGACAGGCGAGATAAACCGACCAGAACCATCGCCTCCTTTACGGGACTTTCCCCAACCCCTTGCCAGGCAACTGACCCCAACCTTGAATCTGCAGAGAGGACAGTGCGCATGTTTTGTAATGGAACTGCTCAGTGGCCACACAGAAAGGGACGAGGTTGGACCAGTTCAGCACTCAGATCACTTTAGTAATGTTTTCTGAGTCTGGGTGCAAGTGCTTTGATCTCATCGGCTAATTCCAGCAGAGTTTTCTTCTGTATTTAGTGCGACGGGCCAGAGATCCAGAGGATGCCCCCAGCCCAGCTGACATCTGTGCCACTGAGCAGATGTTTGCTGAATGGATGCCATTGGAGGAAAATTCTGCATGAGGTTTTCCCTCAAATGCATCGATCAGACTGACCCATTAGTAAGCGCTGCTTGGGGAACGAACATCAAATCTGTAATATTGATATCAGCCAGGGTTTTTGGCCTTCCTCAATCAATAGAAATTGACTAGAGGTCACACAAGAAATCCAGGCAAGACTTCATTTGGGCCCCTGCTGCAGCAACAGGGAGCAAGAGCAAGTAACAAGTTCCCTTGTTTGTGGGCTCCCCGAGGGAGTGGGCAACTTCTTCTTTATATGGGGTGAGGGTAAGGGTGTGTCCACGTGTCGGGCTACAAGGGTGGCTTCAGTGGTTTGTCCACCCCTTTGTGGTATAAGGTGCAGGGGGTGTGCTTAGTACCTGGTTTTGTTCCTGACACCCAGTTTTTGCTCCCAGCTCTTCGGAAGTGGAGGGTTTGTTTCTTTGGTCTTTTGGTATCTTTTGGTCCAGAATGTGCCCCAACTGCACAAGCCTGCAGTTATTTTTAGTCCCATATAGTTTCTTTGCATTTTGTTGCTCAAGGAGACATTTGTGCAGGTGCAAGAATTGCAGCACTGCAGCAAAGGGTCCAGGCTGTCTCAACTCGATGAGACACAGCCTTGGTGACCCTCAAGCTCTTGAGTCTTTCCTGCTGAACTAAAGCGCGTGACATGTGCTTCCTCGGACAAGGTCGGGGGCATTTCATTTGGTCTTATCAAAGAAGCTGCTACTTTGGCAGGGCTGTCTGAAGGATCTGAACGGTCAGAGTATCACTGGCCACTGCGGGAACTCTCTCTAGGTGAGGGTGTGCGTGGCCGTACAAGATGCCCAAGGGTCTCTGTCATTCTGGGATCTGGGGGCCTGTTCCAGGAGTGTCAGTTCACTGCCTAGAGCAAGCCAAACACACCCAGAAAATTGCCAGAACTTCAGCTCCAAACTTCAGCCAAGGACGTTTAATTCATAAACTCTGCAAAGCTGCGGATGAGGCCTGTGACGGTCAGGGGTTGTTGGGACCGTGAAACAAGGCAGCACGTGTGAAGTGCTTGGCACAGGCCTGGCTCCCAGTACCTACTGAAGTGCCAGTCTCTGAAGGGAGTGTAATCTGTCTCGGGGAGGGCTAGTGAGCGGAATGATTTGCCACTTCTTCCTGAAGGGTATGGACTTCTCTGGTGGCTCAGACGACAAAGCGTCTGTCTACAATGCAGGAGACCTGGGTTTGATCCTTGGGTTGGGAAGATTCCCTGGAGAAGGAAATGGCAACCCACTCCAGTACTCTTGCCTAGAAAATCCTGGTGCAGGATTACTGGTGCAGGTTACTGTCCATGGGGTCACAAAGAGTCAAACATGACTGAGCGACTTCACTTTCTTTCCTGAGGGGTATTAGAGGCTATTATTTGCCCTAGAGAGAGACAGTATGAGGGCATTAGACACTCTGATAAAGGAAGTAGGAGGGTAGAAAAAGAAGTTTGAGGCAGGCTGAGGAGTGCAGATCATGGACACTGAACATTCATTTTAGCAGTAGACATGGCTTCTCCACGGTCTGGCTCTGGACACCCTAAGGACAGAGTTAGTGTGAGGTCTCTGCTGTAACATAGAAAACATCTACCCTCAGATTCATTTCTGCTGCCACCAGCCTCCCCAGAGACTTAAAACATGGAACTCTAATGGGGCACATAGATTTCTGTTCCCTGGAGAAACTCAGGTCCTTACAGAGATCAGAAGACATAAAAAAAAAAAAAAAAAAAAATCACTCAGGGTCTTTCAAAGAGTTCTCCTCTTGATTTTTCGTTTCTTGAGGCCAAACAGCTTGTACTTCCTCCTTGAAAAAGGCAGACTGAGTGCTTTCTCCAGAGCAAAAATCGGTTGACACTCCCCGCTGATGGATTCAAACATTTTGACTGAACTCATTCAAATTCCCGTCAGTTGAGTCAATTGATGTCATATCAAATAACTGTCAGCACAACCAGCCAAGTCGATTAGACACCTGGTCTTTTTAGTTAGCTGAACTTGTTATGTCTAAAAACAAAAACAAAAACAAAAATCAAGATAAAAATAGCTGATCGATTTAGTTAGCAAATGACTAATAAATTCTATCAAAAGCGGACATTTTTGTCAAACTACTTTGATTTTTTTCACTACTAATCTACTACATCTACTGAAATCCATCAGTTGTGTGTGTTGCGGGAGGGGGTGCAGTATTGAATAGATATGTCAGCTTGCTGAATAAGCAGGCAAGTGAACAT
Organism: Capricornis sumatraensis; assembly: GCF_032405125.1. Lineage (NCBI taxonomy): Eukaryota > Metazoa > Chordata > Mammalia > Artiodactyla > Bovidae > Capricornis > Capricornis sumatraensis. Next base: position 47,996,273 of record NC_091089.1, read on the forward strand.
CAGAAATGAAATCTTCTGAAAGATGCCATCAGAATGGCCACAATATCATGCTCAATCATCCACAATAACGATGAGAAATGGGATCCTGCAAGAGATTTGACAGATAACCCCTAATCACACAACAATTTTGTGTTGAAGACCATTTATCCATTTTCCCTAGAAATTCCCCTTCCTGTCTCTCATTTGTCCATAACTGATAAGAAAATGGGGTGATTGCCTAGACTCTGAATGTGCCTGGATTGCCCATCAACAAACAAGCCAATGGCAAGTGCACCGAAAACTGGAAGTTAGAATTTACTGGGCCTCCTTGAATGTTCTATCACACTGAATTAATTCTGAAAGATGTGATTCCTACCCAAGTCCGGAGGATTATGAGAAACTCAGTGTTGGAAACAGTCCATTTTTGACCTGAAAAAGTGAAAAGTAAAAGTGTTAGTTGCTCAGTTGTGTCCAAGTTTTGGTGATCCCATGGACTGTAGCCCACCTGCCTCGCCTATCCATGGAATTCTCCAGGCAAGAATACTAAAGGGTTAAAATCAGGTTCTTTCTTGGTTACAAACAAAACCTTTAACGCTGGCCTTTGGCACTCTGCTTCTCTGCCTTTACTCCCCTCCCTCCCTAGCAGCTCCCCACCTCCTCCTAGATCCCCTCCCAGGATCCTGGAGCCCTAATACTGTCTGAGAGCTCTCCCCAGAGGGGAAACCATTTACTAGGCCAAGTCACACTGAGGGATGTTTGACTCACTGTGCTCTTTCTAGAGCTGCCTGTTTTTGAACAGAAGGCACCCGAAGAGGTCTGTGTTTAGCTCAGAAGAGTAAATCACTAACGACATACAGTGGTCCCTCCATACTAGCAGGGGATTGGTTTTTGGACCCCAGTGGATACCAAAATCTGCAGATGCTCAAGTCCTTTATGTAAAATGGCATAGTACAGTCTGCTCTCTGTATCTGTGGATGCAGATGCCATGGTATGGAGAGCCAACTGTAATTTCAGAGTCCAGGTGTCAGCAGACATGGTTTTAACAAAACCAGGTATTGTGGAGAGACATCTTGCTTAGAGAATCAGATCATATTCCCTCTCAAGGATATTCATACAGAATTAAATGACCCACTTTGGTTTGATTCAAATTTTCCACTAGTCAGATTTTCCTCCTGGTCATAGACATTGCTGCAATGGGAATAAGCTGATTATTTATTGCTGGTCACATACCACCTACAATTCACTTTTCCAATTTTCCTGTGCTGCCTATACAGTGCCACTTTGTCAGTCCCTACAGTTTATTGACTGTATTCTGATGGCTGGGGTAAACAAATTACTTCAACAATGGCTGTGGTTCAAAAAGGGCATTGCTTGCTGGGTTCTAAATGATGGACAGGTGTGAGATCCAATTGGTCCTAATGTCAGGAAGCAATTCACCATCACAGGGGGCAGGGTACTGTAACCCATCCTATTAGGGACATAATTTTGAATGGTACATAATATCTACCTTTTTTTAAAATTTGAGTATCAGACAATATCCAGATCAAATGATTTTGCAAATAAAATATTCCAAATTTTCAAGTCTACTCTTTTAGCACACACTGAGAATATACTGCACAGAAAAACTCCACTTTATAAATGCAATAAAAGCACCCAAAACCAAGAAGTTCACATTATTTCATTAAGCCAGGGTTCATTTATTGAATCTAGAGCAGATTCTTAGAGCATCTACACCTAAGTCTATGTGTAACTCAGTGGTCTCTGAATTTCTTCACTACCCAATTATGCCAGAAAATATTTTTGAGCAGGCACCCCAATATGGTTATTTAATTATAATTTATATTCATTCACATATAGAAGCCAATATGTCAAGGCACCATACATACTTAGGTGAGGGTCATTTTTAATGACAGTGAATGTAAATCCTTTATAAAGTCAACTTCATTATTTTGACCCTTTTTTGGCCTAATTCTCATCTTGGCTAATTAGGTTGCCATTGCCTTTACTTCCTAATGTGGCTGATAATGAGTTTATAATCAGAACTGAGGAAACAATAGTCCCATCCCTTTCTTGGAATTTATGTGGGCTTATCTTATTCAATCTTTCTTTATAAACTGAAGTCTCTGTGCAGGTGTCATTAATTAACTGTCCATTTTGTGTAAATCCCAAAAAAAACCACATAGAACTTCTAGTATTTTCTAGCCACATCCGAATGGACTGTCTTATGTACCGCTCAGTATGAATACCCCCATTTAGGAACCACTGACTCTAGTTGACCTTAAAACTCAGCCTTTTCTGGAGAGAAGGGTAAAGAGGGTCACTGAGACCAAACCAGACTGAAGGTCCTGCCCAGGAGTTTTGGCAACCTGGGGGCACTGGGAAGCATTGAAGAGTCAGAAGAGGATATGACCCTATTTGCATTCTTATAAGATTATGCTGGATGCATCTAGGAGAATGGATCGTGGAGCATGCACAGATATCAGGAGGTGTAACAGGAGAAGTGATAAGGTTGCAGCCTTTTAAATGGAGCGAAGTGGGCAGATTCTCAAGATAGTAAAGATTTGGTTATTAATTAAACCTGCCCAAGGTTAAACAGCCAGTAGGCAGCAGAGCTAAATTTAGATCCCAGGTCTCCTCGCTCCCAGTACAGTGATTTTTCTTCTGATTTGCCATGTCAGAGAACACCTGGTCCCTCTGTTTTATCCTCCCTGGGGGAAGCTGGTGATCGGGAGCTGAGCCCGGACAGCAGCCTGCAGTTTCCAGGGGGGTGATGAAGGAAGGCAGCAGGAAAGGAAAAGCATTACCTTCTCCAGATGTATTTGTCTTTACAGGATCCATGAGGGGGCTCCATGAGAGTCTGTGTTCTGGGAATTAAATCCCATATTGAAACAACACACTTTCCAGTGACAGCAAACAGAAACTCCAAGGAACTGTTCATTCAAACCTGCTGCTGTACCTGCTAAGTCGCTTCAGTTGTGTCCGACTCTGTGCAACCCCATGGACAGCAGCCCTCCAGCCTCCTCCGTCCACAGGCTTCTCCAGGCAGGAATACTGGAGTGGGTTGCTATTTCCTTCTCCCATTCAAACCTAGGCCTTACTGAAAAACATAACCCACCCTGCTGAAGGGTGGAAAGTGCTAGGTACAAGCTTGGGAGAAGGAGAAATGGGCTCTTTTACTCACTTCCACCTGGGTGCCCTCATCTCTCCTCTGGCCTGTCTGAAATCCTTATGTAAAAAAGTTACATCTTCCAAAAATTCCTTTCTTATTTCCCTTTCCCTTCTATCCCCTGCTCGAACTTTGAACACTGAGTTTTTTCTTATAGCGTTTATCAGTGAAGGTTCACTACACGAAACAGAAAACCCTACAGTCATTGTAAGCGAAAAGGGATTTAACATATGTATTTATTTAGGGCATACAAAATTTGAGGCAGAGTTGTAGGAGGGAGCTCTCTAGGTTAGGCCAGAAATTACTCCTGGACATTACAAAACGGATTTACCTCTGAGACCACCCCCGAAACTTGAATTCAAGAACCCACAACTGTGTTCCAAAAATCAGGATGCCAGAATCACAGTCACTACACCTACTGCTTCTCAAACCCCCAAAGCTGGCAGCTGAACCCCCTGCGTGGCAGAAAACATCGTATGTTCATGACCTGACTTTCATCAGAAAACAGTTAAAGACTGCTACACTCCTACCTTCTAAATTTTTCCTAAATACCTCTAATTGGAAAAAAAAAAACAAACTGGTTTTCTTCTAAAGCCTAGCTGCAAGGGAAGCTGAAAATTTTGATTTTAACTTTTCAGGCTATTGGGTAAAGTAAGGTACCCTAGAAAGAAGACTGGGAAAGCCAAGCTACAGTTTCCACCCTACCATGGGAGTCTTCCAAATAATGCAACCTATATCATTTTTGCATGTCTAACCATCCCTTAGTTCCCAGAGAACAGAAATCATATATTTCATCTTCCTCATGGGTATAACCTGACAAATGAGAGGCTCTTGTTAAGGAAAGCCAAATAATCAAATGATGGAGCACTTTAACTGTGTCAGTACTTTCTCACTTTGCTTTCTGATTCTACTCCTGGACTTAAGTGTTGTCTCTGCCTCCTTGAAGGTAATACCGGTTAGTACTTCTCAGGTATGTCCCTACAGAATGAGCCACAGGGCTGGATATATATATTACTCAATTAGTGGGTTGATTGTACTTCACAGCTGATTCCCAGTCAATATTTTTTCCCAGAAAAATTTCTGCCCCATGAGGTTCAACTGATAGGAAACAAATTTCCTGCAAAAGTGTGAGGCAAACGGATGTTTTTTTATAGGTCCTATCATTACATTTTTGCAGCAGACTACCTCCGAGCTGGCAAGCAAGTACCCTCTGCACAATTCTACAGGGTTGCTATAGGGTTAAATAAGATAACATAGGGTAACAATACCTACCACGTTGTAGGTATTCAATAGATAGTGGTTCCTTCCTTCGCCCCAAGAACCTTTTCCTCTATTAAACAATATGCCTTTCTATATTCCTGCTAATAGACTGGCTAATCAGATCCTTGAAAAGGTATAAATGGCTGGTGTATTCATTACCTAATGATGTGGAACAAATTCCCCAAAACTTAGCAGCTTAAAACAACAATAAACATTTATTATTCTCAGAATGTCTTATCCAGGAATCCAGGAGCAGCACAACTGTGTCACTCTGACTTAAGGTCTCTAATAAGACAGCAGTCAGGATGTCAGCAAGGCTCATCTGAAGGCTTGGCCAGGGCTGGAGGACCCACTCTCAAGGTGACTTAGCTGGTGAGCTGATGCTGGTTGTTGGCAAGAGATCTCAGTTCCTCTCCATGAGAAATTCCTAACGTTGCTTGAGTGTCCTCATGACGTGGCAGCAGTTTCCCCTAGAGCAAGTGAGACAGAAGTGCAAGGCTGTCTTTTATAACACAGCCTCAGAGGTCATAGACCATCATTTCTACTATGTCCCGCTGTTTATGCAGATAAGCTCCGAGATACAAGTAAGTGAAGAGCGTTGAGCCCCACCTTGGAGGCTGAGCTGCCACATTTGATAAGAGCCTAATCTATTAGCTCTTTTTTCTCTGGATAGATAAATAAAGATAGATGATGAGTTTGAATTACAATTAAAGAATAGAATGAAATGGTATAAACCTTAAGAAGGCAAAAAGAATAATGGTAATAAAATTAGTAAACACTGATAAAAGTATAAGAAAACCAATTTCCTCATTTTTCTTTGAGAAGATGTAATCAATATTACCTAAGTATGAAATCTGGAATTTTTTTTAACAATACTGAATTCATGAATTTTTTCCAAGTAATTTTTCTGTTTTATTAGCCTTAAAGATTATAAAAAGCAAAAATATTTCCCGTGATAAATAAACATTTATCTGAAGTTTAGCAATTTCTTTAATCCATTTTTCTTTTGTTGATGTCACAAAAAATTAAATAGAATACTTTTAACTTTAAAAAATAGGTTGTAAGGCATGATCCTATTTCTAGAAAATTATTCTTGTCTGTCCATTTCTCTGGCTACTTGTGAATATAAGAGTTGTTTGGAAGGATAGTCCCCCAGTGTTTATGATGACCTTTTCTGCATCTGCACAATGGAATAAGTATTTGCTCTCTTTTTGTACTCATCAATAGTTGAAGCTTTCACAATGAGTATATATGATTTTGTGAACATGATAAAGAGGGGCATAAATTAAAAGAATATGATTGTTGGGTGGGCTATATTGTCAACTCATTTTTACTGTGTATTCGCAAAAATGTGCATATCTTAACACTTCAGAATCCCTTGAAGATGTTATAGATGGGTCATCAGTTTTAAGAGGCATTTTCCTAACTCTCAGCCTCGTGAGATGTAATACTGCCAAAGACAGTGGTGGGTTCCGATCCCCAGTGAGCCATTTGTCTTCTCCCAAATCAGTGATCCTCATGTGCACCGCTAATCAAAGCTAGACCCCTTCTAGAGGGAAACCACTGATCAAGGGGGTCTGTGGAAGCCTAGAATCCTGAGTAAATCCCACTTCTTAATTCACAATTGGTTGCATGAGCTTTGTGCATGAAGGAATTAGGAACATTATCAAAAAATGAACACAATCATCATGTAGAGAAAAGCCCTAGGAGAAAAGAGAAGTGCCTAGAAAACCTGAAAAAGGAAAGAAAACAGGCTATGAGATCCCGTCACACCCAATTCAAAGGTCTCTTAAAAGCTGATGTTAGGGAAATGATGATATTAAAAATTTCTACCAACAGACAAGTTTCTGGCTTCCATGACTTTTTTCACCCTTGGTCTATGATGGTTTCTCACTGAGCATTTGACTGGGACAACCGCTTGTCATATAGGCTTGTCCTGAATATTGAAGGACTTTTAGCCTTCCCAGTTTTTCTCCAAAACATTCTGGTGATGCCTCTCATCACTGAGACCACCTCCAAAACCTACCCTACCCTCGTGGCAACCAGACAGTCCCGTCCCTGGGCCTTTACAGGTGATCTTCTGGCTTCCATTAAGTCAAGAAGAGCTCTTTCTCACTCACTGTTGAATCTCCAGTGACTGGCCCACAGTAGGTGCTCAACAGACACTTTCAAATGAAACAGCAGTATTCAGTATAAGACTTGCTGCAGAGAAACTTTGAAAGATTAACATATCTAAATATTTACACTATCAATCCACTCTCTTAAAATCCCTGGTGGTTGGAGTCTTTAGAATTTGTGGACAACCCCAGAACATGCGGGTGAAGGGAGGTAGGAACTGACGGTGGTTGACACCTACCAAGTTCTGGGCAGTGCACTAGGCCCTCTGCACGTGGCCTTGCAAGGCAGTCACCAACATCCTGCTTCACAGTGAGGGCAGACCAGGTCCGACGTGGCACCAGGGTGAGCGGCAGAGCTGGAGTCTGGCTGAGCTCCAGATTCCGTGCACTTTTTGTTCCGTCCCAGTGGAACTTGCTCATTACCCTCACCCCTCCTCTCAGACACTCAAGAGAAAACACATCTTCGGAGATTTCACAACAAGCTCAGTTTACTTTCCAGTGATGTCCAGACAAATTCCATCCCTTCAGATTTTTTGGCCGTTTAAATATAGCCAACTTAGCTCTCCCATTACCTCAGTCAAGCCTCATGGGGTCAGAGGACAAGCATCTTGGCAAATGTGTTCAGCCACTTCCAAATGCACACATTCCTTGTCACTCAACTGAGGCAACCCCAAGTGACTTCTTTGGGCATCTGAAGAAAGCTCGTTTTGTCAGTCTTATTAGTCATAAGGGGGGAGCAAGGGCAGAATGAAGCTGGAATTGTTGAGCTCTGGTTTTCCTTCTTAGATAGCTGGCCCAGGGTCCATTTCTGAGTTCAGATGATATGCCAGGAGCCACGCATAGGCCAGTGAAGAGAAGTGCTCAGTTCCTCTCCTCCATCCTTCACTCAACTCATGCAAGTGGGAGGAGGGAGGAAGCCAGGCCAGGGGTGTGACCGTGTGAAGGTCGTTGCCCCTTCAGAGCAGAGACAACTGGCTCCTGGGCGTCGATTGGCCTCGTCCCGTCAGTCTGCCTGCTTCCTCGGCCTTTCCTTTACGACCAGCGTGTCAGTGTCTCTTGCGCTGTGACTTCACTTTCTCATCGGTCCTCGCCTCAGTCACACTTTTTCTCCCTCTTCGTCTTCTTCCTTGTGTCTGGAATTCTCCAGTCCTCCACTTTTGCCTTCCCCTCTGCCCATCCCAACAGTATTTCTCTTCTCACTCTCTCCACGAAAGGTCCCTTTCCATATCAGGTGGGAGTCTCTCTGTCCTCTCCTCTCTGAGAGTCCCACTAATCACTTGATCCCCCAGGGGTCTTCCCTGGTGCCTCCTGCTGCCTTCAGCCCCCACTGAAGCTTCTGGCAAGGCTCCATGAGGACACCACCACCAAAGCCCCCTAACTTCCACTAACCCCGGTGTGGGGCCACGCTTCTGTTCTCTTTAGGGCTGGTCAAATCAACAGCCCTTCTGTGTCTCCCCTCTTTATGACTCTCATATAGATTTACACGGCAAGGTGAGCATTGGATTTCAATATTCCAACAACTGAATGAGCCTCTGTTTCCATAGGCAGTACATGTTTATTTCTGAAATCGTGCCACCCCATAACTCGCTTCCTCGGGAGTAGGCTGTTGCTATGACCTGTGCAGGTTGCATTTGGGAAGCAGGGACTTAGCTTCTCAGGTCAAGACACACACACTGGAAAAGACGGGTGTTTGACATGCCCTTTCATCTGGAAACAGAGGACGTAGATTACGTTTAACTCTAAATAACCTCTGTTTTGATCTGGTTTTGCTGTTCCTATATCTATCTGGTTTTGCTTGTTTGCTGAATGCTTGGACCCCTCAACAGAGGTTCTGAAATGAATGAAGATTTTTCCAGGCCCTCTGCCACCATGCTCAGGTGAGACCCCTTCACTTGTGCCCTTCAGACCTGAAAGAGCAGACCTGGGGCTCTTGCTCAAATGCAGATTCTGCTTCTGCAGGTGGGGCTGAGCTCCTGTATTTAGAACTGGAGCTGATGCTCATCACTCACTTTGCCCAGACAGCAAGGATAGGCACAGAGAACTAGGTCAGTGCATCTCCATCTGCGCTACAAGTCAGTAACCCTGGGGCGTTTTGAAGCATCTCACGCTGGACCTCCAGACCACTCAAGTCAGAATCTCTGAAGAAGGAGCCCAGGCAGCAGCATTTTTAAAGCTCCCTAGAGGAAGATGATGACCATGTGCTGTCAAGGTTGAGGATCTTGGCTCTCAGGGTTTAAAGGAAGGAGAATTCACATCTGGCTGAAAGGAAAGGGGAGGTGCTTTGAAAACAACTCTTCCCTACTTAGTTCCCACCAAACCAGCTGAAAACAGTGGCTTGGGTTCATCATGTGCAGAAAATGGCTTATGTGAAGCTAATTGTGAAGACTGGGAGACTGAGGGAAAGCCAACTCCTAAGCACATTACTGAGAAGCACTGTCTGAAGTCACAGAGGATGGACAGGCAGGAGGCTTCCCTGGGAGAATCCAGCCCAGCTGATCCTTCAGCTGATGCTTAAGAATGAACCATTAACTGACTCCTCACCCCCTCTTATCAGCACCCCTCACCCGATTCTAAACACCTCCACTCTGTCCACAGAGGCCTTCAATATTCACCTGACTCTGTTTTACCTGAGTTACGAGGCTCCAGGGACAGCACCTGATGGGATCTGTCCTAGTTTCTGCAACCTCCCAGGGACAGCCTGACTCCCCACTCTAATCAGTGTTGCTTTTAGAAAACAAACATCTGTGCAGGAAAGAAAATTATCAAGGTTTTGTTGAAAAGAAAGGGGGTAGCTCAGAGGCCTTATGGACATGCCAAATGAAGCCCTTTGGAGAGCTCAAGTACAGAACTCTCTCCCTGCCACAGGGCTGGACTACATGCCACCCTGGTTACACAGAGTGCCAGCTCACACGGTGGTCCAGCCTGAAAGGAAGCGTGTGTTTGTACACACTGCATTCAAAAACCTAAACCATGTACAGCCAGGCCCTTGGTCTCTGCCTGGGGGCAGAGGGCCATCCTTAGAGAAGAGTCCAGGGGTTGTCAGTCCAGGGTTGTCAGCAGGGTTGACAGTGATGCAGGAAGAACCCAGGTCCGGGCATTAGGCGGCAGGGTCAGCCCCAGCTCCCGTGTCCGCCCCATGTGACTTCACGTAGCGACCGTCACTGCTCTGGACCTCTAGTGAGAGGAGAACGCTGCCCTACCACTCTCCCCACGCTGTGGAATCGTTTGAGGAGACAAATGCAGGGATCGTCAGGAAGGTGCTCTGCCAAGTATGAAATGCTGTGTGCGTGAAGACTTACAGCAGTGCAGAATTGGCAGGGCTCATAGTGTGAATGCTATGTGTGTGAGAGAGAGAGAGAGAGAGAGAGAGACGTGTGTAATTCTTGTGCTATGAAACAGATCCCAACCACCACACAGGTCAGAGTGCCTCTGGATGGTCAGGAGGGCACCATGGTGATGACCCGGCCAAGCTCAGGACAGGATCAGGGCAGATAATGAAGAATTACACACATGCCATAGAATCGAGCCTGAGGAGGCCGTGGGGCTGGTGGAGACCTCCCCCAGGACAGGAGCGTGTGCTCAGGTCCAGCCCTGAGGCTTAGCCATGGGGAGTAAGGACAGGTGCCACCTTCAGTGCTGCTTAGCGTTTCCCCAAAGAAGCCCCAAGTGATGGGGGCACACGATACCTCCTCCCAGGCAAACACACCTAAAGCAGCCTTTAGGTTGCTACAGACTTAGAAATGTTTTGTTTTTTTTTTTAAGTAAAAATTTTGCACTGTACTTTTTTATATGCCATGCTTGCTTAAATATACAGCTGTTTCCTACCCAGACATCCAGAGCAGCGTGCTGTCCTGTACTCTGGGCCCCCGTCACTCCCAGGCCCAGAGTGTCACGTCCAGAGGTAATGAGACACCCAGGCCTGGAGCAACTTGGAATCTTTTTGAGCTGTGGTGTGACCTAGTGTTTTAAGATCCTTTGTCCATCACCAGTGGGGAGCTGGCCTGGCCCAGAGGGAGAGAATAGACTGACTTAGACAGAGGCCTCGAAGGAAACAACACTGGCCTGGTAGTCACTGCTGTTGGCACGGTGAGGCAGGAGTTCCATACCTGGCTCATGGAAGGGCCATCCCACTTGAAAAGTGTCAGCTGAGAAGGGTGTGGTGAGCGCCTCTGAATGTCCTTCCAAACACAAGCTAATACCTAAGGAAGAGATCAAAAGTCTGGTCTCTTACCTCTGCCCCACGTAGAGTCTTGAGACTTCCAGCAGAGGGCCCTGGTTAAATCCCCAGTTGCAGGCTCCAAGCTTGGCCCTGAGGAAGAGCCTAGAAAGATGCAGCCCCCCAGCATGCTGGCCAACAGCCATCTAACCCCAGACAGTCTGCAGAGGGCCCAGAGAAGCTGTGTCTCCTGACTCCCGTCCACCCGGCCTGACCCTCTGGCCCCAGTGAGTCAGGCTCCTCTGAGCCCACATCAGACTCACTGGGCTGGAGCTGCCAAGAAAAGCTCTGGGCCGTCCCTAACAAGAGGGAGGGCTCAGCCAACCTCTTACACAATCGGCCCTGAGAGCAGCACCTCTCACCTTGGCCCCACAGCTGGCCAGGCCCCTTCCCCCCTTCCCCAGTTTATCTGTCTAGAGACCAGGCCTCTTCTGGCCTTATCCCCTCCCTGGTCTCCCTGGGGATGGTCCACCAGCCCATGGGCCTATTCTGTCCCCATTCCCATTTCCACTGAGCCCCGCACAGCTGATTTCTTCCTTTCAGCAGCTACCCACTGGCTCAGGGATCACCCCAGAGCCCCTGGCCCAGGGACCAGCCTGACTCAGCAAGGATGAGTGACATCCCTGCCTTTGGTCCCTCTGTCACTGTTTCAGGACAGCAGAGAGTCTGGGGCCTTGACTGGTAAAAAAAAATGGAAGGAAGCTCCAGAGGTCCATCCCAGAGAAAGGAAGGCTTGGAATCAACATCTGAAGTGCACTCATGTGAGACAGGAAGGGCATGTGTCCATGCCCACAGGATGGACAAAACTGGAACCCACAATGGGTAAAACCCAGGGGCTCGATGTCAGTTCCATAGGTCCAAGGGTTTCTGGTAATCAGAGGTATTCACAGTCAGAACAGCCCACGTCACAGGGCCAGGGGACCCCTGCCAAGAGTCAGAGGCACTCAGCTCCTTCATTGTTTGAGAGAAGCATCAGTTCAGTTCAGTTCAGTCACTCAGTCGTGTGCGACTCTTTGCGACCCCATGAACCGCAGCACGCCAGGCTTCCCTGAGTCCACCCAAACCTATGTCCATCGAGTCAGTGACGCCATCCAACCATCTCATCCTCTGTCGTCCCCTTTTCCTCCTGCCCTCAATCCTTCCCAGCATCAGGGTCTTTTCAAATGAGTCAGCTCTTTGCATCAAGTGGCCAAAGTATTGGAGTTTCAGCTTCAACATCAGTCCCACCAAAGAACACCCGGGACTGATCTCCTTTAGGATGGACTGGTTGGATCTCCTTGCAGTCCAAGGGACTCTCAAGAGTCTTCTCCAACACCACAGTTCAAAAGCATCAATTCTTCGGCGCTCAGCTTTCTTCATAGTACATCCATACATGATAGCCTTGACTAGACAGCCCTTAGTCGTCAAAGTAATGTCTCTGCTTTTCAATATGCTGTCTAGGTTGGTCATAACTTTCCTTCCAAGGAGTAAGCATCTTTTAAATTCATGGCTGCAATCACCATCTGCAGTGATTTTAGAGCCCAGAAAAATAAAGTTAGCCACTGTTTCCACTGTTCCCCCATCTATTTGCCATGAAGTGATGGAACTGGATACCTTGATCTTAGTTTTCTGAATGTTGAGTTTTAAGCCAGCTTTTTCACTCTCCTCTTTCACTTCCATCAAGAGGCTCTTTAGTTCCTCTTCACTTTCTGCCATAAGGGTGGTGTCATCTGCATATCTGAGATTATTAATATTTCTCCCGGCAATCTTGATTCCAGCTTGTGCTCCCTCCAGCCCAGCGTTTCTCATGATGTATTCTGCATATAAGCTAAATAAGCATAGGATATGCCTTTTGTTCCTAAGGTTCTAGAAATTATGGAAACTCTCCTTTTCCATAATTATATCAATTGCAAAGTCTTAGGAAAAATCAATCAAGTCAATAAATAAAACCTACCAATCACTTTTCCTTCTCCAGAACTCTGCAACCTCAGTAACTCAGTTGGGTGAAAGATGATGTAAGACCATTTGACGTTCATCCCCCACGACAAGGTCACCAGCAGATTTAAACCCAATAGGTCTCAGGGAGGGGGCTCTTCGACTGTGCACTGATTCACACCAAAAACTCAAGAAGCCCCTGCAGCTGCAGGCTCTTCTCCTAACTGCAGGAATGCGCCAGGGAGGGTGCAGCCTCTTCCCCCTGGGCAGGGACATGTTCTTGCATTGCTACCAGAAACTGTCTTTTAGAGAAAAGAGCCAGAATAATTTCAAACTCAGTACAAGAGAGTGAGCGCCATGTTTTCTATATTGGGAAGGGAACTTGGGTCCAAATATATGGACTGAGGACTCTTCACAGTCTAGCGTCTAACACCCAGCTTCGCCTTTCCTAGTGGGCTGCCCCCTGCTCCAGCAGGGCTCACAACTGGGATTTCCTGGCACAAACCAGGCGTGTATTTTTTTCAGGCATTTCCTTGGCTGGAGTGTTCACCTCCTTCTTGCTGGTTCAACCAAGTCCTGACATAAAAGCCTGAGCTGGTCTCCGCCAGCTGTGGGAGGCTGGGCACTGCCCTGCACTCCGACAGCCGCCCCTCTGCCCACACCACCCCCAACCCCGCCACTTTGCCCCACACGGACAGTCTGCTCCCTTTCTCCTGTCTCTGGAGCTCGGTGCTCTCTCTGGGAAGCCCAAGGCACACAGTAGGTATTCAATAGGGAGCATCTTCACAGAGTAGTGACGGCCCAGTCTGTCGGGGGAGCCCCCTTGCGGGAACACTTGGAGAGTCCGGCTTTGGGGAGAAATAGGAGGCCAATGCAAACAGCCCTTTGTGTCCACATTTCTGAGGGAGAGGAGGAGGTTCAGGCAGCCAAGGAGAGCGTTCTCACGCCAAGCAGATAATTATGTGTTCTTGGAAGCAGGTTTAATGGACTGGCTCAGAGCGGAGCTGGGAATGGGCTCTGAGGCCTGCCGCCTTCAGACGGGACGTGGCTCGGGCAGCCATTTCCCCGTCCAGTTTTAACAAGTGGCCGACGCCTTATGGAAACTTTTGAAAGGCGCTCTGTTTCAGAGCAGCCAGCTTGCACTTCATCGGGTTGCTTTAGCCATCTTTCCCTTCAGCTTGGGAGCACAGGAAGAGAGGAAACTGAAAAATCACTGAGTGCCTACTATGTGCCAAGAACCAAGTCAGCAGTTTCACTGTCCTGGGAGCCCTTTAAAGGGGGAGAAGCAGAGGCCCACAGAGCACCTCGTGGCAGAGAAGAAAGTGAAGCTGGGCATCTCAGCTTCCGCAGCCTGTGCTCTTTCCAAACACTGACCTTCTCTTTACAAGACCTTTTTTTTGCTGCATGTCTCGCCCCTACCCCAAAGCCAAAATTCCCCCATTTGAGTAGGATAAACATTCCCATGGCAAAGGAACGCTGTGTTCCCCAGAGGAGATGCAATCACGTTGTTCCTGCTGAGGTTATGTGGGCTTATGAAATAGGACACTGGGCTGAGGGCCTGGCCCCAGGCTGGAGGGTGGCCCCCCTTCTCTGCCTCCCCCAGCTGTGCCCTGCAAGGCAGTTGGAGTAACAGAAGGAGCCCAGGGTGGGAAGCTGGGTCTAATCTTGACTCTGTAGCAAGCTGCTGGTTTCCCTGGGTCTCTGCTCCCTGCAGCCATCCCAAGGCAGCAAGCTTGCTTCAGAAAGTGCAGAGAGCTACATCCATGTGAGAAACAACTCTTGGTCTGCTATTCTGGGCCTTGACTTCTCCATCTGTAAATGGGAATATTAACTGCACTTGAGATACTCAAAAGAAGAGAAGATAGAGCCTTTTTGGAAAGACTCTGGAGAGTACTTCCATTGTGCAATCATTCATTCTTTTCGTGCCCGACTCTTAGCGACCCCATGGACTGCAGCCTACCAGGCTCCTCCGTCCATGGGATTTTCCGGGCAAGAGTACTGGACTGGGTTGCCATTGCCTTCTCCGTCTTTCCATAATTATTAAACATATATTGAGGGTTTATTATGCCTCAGGCTTTTTGCTGAGCAATGCAAATACAGAAATCAACATGGTAACAGGCCCTGTTCTTAAAGGTCTCGTGATTTATCCACACATTCTTCATCAAAAAATATATAAATGTTTGACGTCCCACAGCTAGAAAATAATTCCTACTCCGGTCTACTTGAGTTGCATCACTATGACTTTTGTCATCTGTCCTTGATTATAAAATGTACATCTTTCTCATATTGTAACATTTATTAAATCAGAGTACATCTTGCAGTTTTAATTGGCAGCATTTTCTTCTTTCATGGTAAGACACAAAACAATAACCCAATGTTCAGTTGATAATATCTTAGATGCAGTGAAATATGTTTAGGGAAAAAAGTTATTTTCAACTGGATTTTTAATGTAATTCACAGGCACTGAATTTAACACAAGTTCTTTCCAGAGCATTTCTAGTAAATCCAGATATATAGTGTCATGAAGATCATGTGTCTAGATAGCGCCCATCACTTCTCATCTGGATGACTTGGAAGGATTCATACCATGCCGTGTCACCTCTTGGCCACCAGAGGGAGAGAGTGCATTGAAAAGGGACAGATTCTCAGGCCTGCTGGCTTCCACTCTGCTAAACCTTTCCAGCGTGGCCCCACCAGGGCCGTCTGAAAGTCACTGAAATTCCACCTGCAGTCAGGAAGGAAAGGCCTCTTCCAGAGCCATGGAAGCACCAGAAAGAAGAGTTGATCGTATATGAATGATATTTGCAGACCTATGCTAAAAGCCAGCCATGGTTTAGATGAGCTATTCCTGGGAATGGGGATAGGCTCTAGAGAGGGCAGAGTTCGGCAGTTCTGCCTTGAAGTACAGGTGGCCCCTCAAGTTCTCAAGACCTGAGACCCACAGTGATTTATAAAGTTACCCTACTCTACCAGTTACCTGTAGCCTTCCATCCTTTCTTCCCCCTTTTCTTCCTTCCCTTTTTCTCCTTCACTGAACTATTTATTGGACACCTACTACTTTATTTTTCTGGGCTCCAAAATCACTGCAGATGGTGATTGCAGCCATGAAATTAAAAGACACTTACTCTTTGGAAGGAAAGTTATGACCAACCTAGACAGCATATTAAAAACCAGAGACATTGCTTTGCCAACAAAGGTCCGTCTAGTCAAGGCTACGGTTTTTCCAGTGGTCATGTATGGATGTGAGTTGGACTATAGCGAAAGCTGAGTGCCGAAGAATTGATGCTTTTGAACTGTGGTGTTGGAGAAGACTCTTGAGAATCCCTTGGACTGCAGGGAGATCCAACCAGTCCATCCTAAAGGAGATCAGTCCTGGGTGTTCATTGGAAGGACTGATGTTGCAGCTGAAACTCCAATACTTTGGCCACCTGATGCAAAGAGCTGACTCATTTGAAAAGACCCTGATGCTGGGAAAGATTGAAGGTGGGAGGAGAAGGGGATGACAGGGGATGAGATGGTTGGATGGCATCACCGACTAGATGGACAGGGGTTTGAGTGGACTCCGAGAGTTGGTGCTGTGGTTCATGCGGTCGCAAAGAGTTGGACACGACTGAGCAACTGAACTGAACTGAACTATGTGCCAGGCTCTGTGCTAGGAGCTAGGAGATACAGCAGTATAAGGAAAACTACTGGGTCCCATGAGAACATGTGATAGCAAACCATCAAAGAAGGCTTGTCCAACAGATGACAATTAAGACAACGACTGAGGGAAGAACAGGAGTTATCCAGGTAACGGGCTAGTGAGAAGCCTTCCAGGCAAACGGACCAGCATTTGCAGAGACTCTGAGGTAAAAAGTGCTAAATGGAGGCCAGTGTGGGGCCCAGAAATGAGGAGCAGGAGAAGCACAGGACAGGCTAATGCACAGTGGAGTCAGTGATGCAGAGCTTGAGCGCCATGCTAAAGATGCGGCTTTCCATCTGTAGCCCCTGGAGGGATTTAAGCAGGAAACATGAGTGGACTTAAATGTTAATGTGACTAATTTGACTGCTGTGGGGCACAGCTTGGTGGAGAAATCTGAGAAGAAGTGGGAGTAAGCAACTGGCAGTTATTTGGAGAAGTGGCAAGAGGTGATGGTAACTAAGTGGTGATATTGGACATCACAGTGTATTTTAGAGAAAGTTTTGGATTGGAGAGTGGGAGAGAAGGGAGTGTGGAGTTTGACTCCTGAGTTGTCTAAAGAAGAAACTTGGAAGGGAGACAGGAATTTTCCTGGGATGGGCCCTTTGGAGAGAAGAAGACAGGACTCAGGAAGGAACATTATGAGTTGTCTCAGTGTATTAAGTCTAAGCTTCTGTGAAGTAAAGAATTAAATCTGCGAATCTAGTTCTCAAAGCTAGGCTGCAAATGTTAGACTTGGGGGCCATAGGTATGTAGATGGGAGATAAAGCCACAGCAGCAGGAACCAATGAGGAAAACTTTCGATCCTACTGAGATACAACTCCATGCAGACCCAAAACCACCTCCCAAAGAAACAATAAATTCAAGTAAGACATAACTGAGCTGGAGGAGACCAAAAAAAGAATGGCAGAAGCAAGAAGGAAAGAAGTATAACTACCATTACACAGCCAGACTCAAGTGGAAACTGAAGACACTGTGAAGAGGTTGCTCCAACACCAAGCACTGGCATAAGCCCTGGCCCAGTGATGAAAGGAAAAGTGTCTCACATGGAGGAATCAGTGCACACAGCCTCCAGTGGGTCACACAAGAGCCACTTACTGCTCCTGGGGAGGGGAAGGAAATAGAAGCTGGAAAGGGCATTGAGGGCAGAGGGGAGAGAAGGGCACTGCAGGCCAACAGACAGCAATATAGGCTGCATAGCAACTAAGGAAATGAACTTCTCCTGGAGCCCTTCTCAGCTGGAAACCCAGGTCTACATGTACGTATCAAGGGCAAAATTCATGTGCAACTAATCACTGCAATAAAACAGCGGGCAGAACAGTACCATCGGCAATATGAAAGATAGAGAAAAAATATTTTAGTGACCAGGAGAAAAGAGATATATTCTTACTGAGTGGTCAGGGAGCTCTGCACAGCAGAAATGGGCTTTCTTCTGGACTTGAAAGAATGGGTGGATTTTGAACAATACAGGTCATGTTGGTGGAGGAATGGCTCCAGGCCCCTCTGGTAGCACAAGTGACTGGAACAGTAGGTCCCTTGTTTCAGAATAGACCTCAGAATAGACCTCCTACGGCCCCCATCTAGCATCAGCCAAGTTCCTGGGGCTCCATCCTGACTCACTTGTTCTTTCCCTTCCCTTTTACCAGCTGCATGACCGATGAGCAGCCAAAGCCTGAAAGAGATGTCTGATGTTCACACTCACAGCAGCCCTCTCCTGGCAGAGCCTCTGTCCAGTAGATACAGACTCTACGAATTGGAGTTTCCCAGCCCAAGCTGCTCGCCCAACTCCCAGGATGCACACCCAGCCCTGCCTCTTCTAGAAATGCCTGAAGAAAAGGTGAGGAATGTCCCTCCCAGGATGTTTCCCAAGTCGGGGTGGGAGGAAGGGTGGAGCATGCACGACCTAATGCCTATAACTGTCAGACTGGGGGAGATTCTGCCCACTCCCCAATACAGCTCACATCCACAATCAATCCCTCCTGACCTTGGACAGAAAATGTGACTCTGTGTGTGACATGATGTTAAGGACAAGTAGAGAATGCATACTCGATACACACAAGTCTTCCAACCAGTCCCCCAAATCTTTCTCCTTGTATCCGCTCCATGAATTACCCTACTGTCTTCAAAAGGAAGCCCTCTTTCAAAGCAGGCCTTTAGTATTCCTTGGACCCAGCACCATCAAAGCAGCATGACTAGCTACAACTCAGTGGCCAAGGACCCAAGACTGTTAAGGTTATTAATTAGATGTAATTCAGGTACCATAAAATTCACCTCTTTAAAGTATATAATACACTGGTTTTTCACGTATTTACAAGGTTGTGCACACATCACTATTATCTAATTCCAGAATATTTTTATCACCTCAAAAAGAAAGTCCATACTCCTTAACAGTCAGCCCTCCTTTCATCTTCCCCACCTCCGAGCCCCTGGCAAAACGACCAGTTTACTTTCTGGATTTATAGATTTGCCCATTCTATATATTTCATGTAAATGGAATCATATAATATATGCCTTTTGTGATTGGTTCCTTTCATTTAGCATAACATTTTGGGTTCTTTCAGTAATCATTCCCTTTTATGGCCAATAACATTTCATTGTATTTTCAGTTTTTGTTCAGTCATTAAGTCATGTCCAGCTCTTTGCAACCCCATGGACTGTGACATGCCAGTTTCCTCTGTCCTTCACTAACTCCAGGAGTTTGCTCAAATTCATGAGCACTGAGTCAATGATGCTACCTAACCATCTCATCTGCTACCACCCTTTCACCTTTTGCCTTCAATCTTTCCCAGAATCTGGGTCTTTTCCAAAGAGTCAGTTCTTCACATCAGGTGAACTGACTCATCTCAAAGTACTGGAGCTTCAGCTTCAGCATCAGTCTTTGCCATGAATATTCATGGTTGGTTTCCTTTGGGATTGACTGGTTTGATTTCCTTGCAGTCCAAAGGACTCTCAAGAGTCTTCTCAACCACCACATTTCAAAAGCATCAGTTCTTCAGCTCTCAGTCTTCTTTGTGGTCCAGCTCTCACATCCTTACATGACTACAGGAAAAACCATAGCTTTGACTGTACACATCTTGGTCAGCAAAGTGATGTCTCTGCTTTTTAATATGCTGTCTAGGTTTGTCATAGCTTTCCTTCCAAGGAACAAGCATCTTTTAATTTCATGGCTGCAGTCACCATCTGCAGTGATTTTGGAGCCCAAGAAAATGAAATCGGTCACTGTTTCCACTTTTTCACCTTCTATTTGCCATGAAGTGATGGTACCAGATGCCATGATCTTCATTTTTTTAATGTCATTTAAATCCAGCTTTTTCACTCTCTTTTTTCACTCTCATCAAGAGGTTCTTTAGTTCTTCTTCATTTTCTGCCGTTAGAGTAGCAGCATCAGCATATCTGAAGTTGATAGTTCTCCTGGCAATCTCAATTCCAGTTTGTGATTCATCCAGCCTAGCATTTTACATGATCTAATCTGCATACAAGTTAAATAATCAGGGTGACAGCATGCAGGCATGTCATACTCCTTTCCCAGTTTTGAGCCAGTCAGTTGTCCATGTCTGATTCTAACTGTTGCTTCCTGTTTCCCAGGAGACAGGTAAGGTGGTCTGGCACTCTGATCACTTTAAGAACTTTCCACAGTTTGTTGTGATCCACACCATCAAAGGCTTTTGTGTAGTCAACAAAGCACAAGTAGATGTTTTTTTGGAACTCCCTTGCTTTCTCCATGATCCACCGAATGTTGGCAATTTGATACCTGGTTCCTCTGCCTTTTCTAAATCCAGCTTATACATCTGGAAATTCTCAGTTCACATACTGCTGAAGCCTAGTTTGAAGGATTTTGAGCATAACCATGCTAGCGTGTGAAATGAGCACAATTGTACAGTAGTTTGAGCATTCTTTGGCATTGCCCTTCATTGGGATTGGAATGAAAACTGACCTTTTCCAGTCCTGTAGCCACCACTGAGTTTTCCAAATCTGCGGACACACTGAGTGCAGGAGTTTCACAGCATTATCTTTTAGCATTTAAAAAGCTCAGATGGAATTCTGTCACCTCCACTAGCCTTGTTCTTAGTAATGCTTCCTAAGGCCCACTTGACTTCATACTCCAGGTTGTCTGGCTCCAGGTGAGTGACCATGCCATTGTGGTTATCCAGGTCATTAAGACCTTTTTTGTGTAGTTCTTCTGTGCATTTCTCTGCCTGTTCTCAGTCTCTGCTGCTTCTGTCCTTACCAAATAGGTCCTTACCATTTTTGTCCTTTATGGTGCCCATCCTTCCATGAAATATTTCCTTGATATCTCCAATTTTCCTGAAGAAATCTCTAGTCTTTCCCATTCTATTGTTTTCCTCTATTTTTTTGCATTGTTCCTTTAAGAAGCCTTCCTTACCCTCCTTGCTACTCTCTGGAATTCTGCATTCAGTTGGGTGTATCTTTCCCTATCTCCCTTGCCTTTCACTTCTCTTCTTTCCTCAGCTATTTGTAAAGCCTCCTCAGTTAATCACTTTGCCTTCTTGAATTTCTTTTTCTTTGTACGGTTTTGGTCACTGCCTCTTGTACAATGTTATGAATCTCTGTCCATAGTTTTTCAGGCATTCTGTCTACCAAATCTAGTCCCTTGAATCTATTTGTCATCTCCACCGATTTAAGTCATATCTGAATGGCCTAGTGGTTTTCCCTACTGCCTTCAATTTAAGCCTGAATTTTGCAATAATGAGCTCATGATCTGAGTCACCGTCAGCCACAGGTCTTGTTTTTGCTGACTCTGTAGAGCTTCCCTGTCTTTGGCTACAAAGGACATAATCAACCTGATTTTTATGTTGACCATCTGATGATCTCCACGTGTAAAGTCGTCTCTTGGACTGTTGGAAAAGTGTATTTGCTATGGCCAGCGTGTTCTCTTGACAAGGCTCTGTTAGCCTTTGCCCTGCTTCATTTTGTACTCTAAGGCCAAACTTGCCTGTTTTTCTGGGTATCTCTTGACTTCCTACTTTTGCATTCCAACCCCTAGTGATGAAAAGGGGTTGATGAATCCTTTTGGTGATGAAAACCTTCTTTTGGTTTAGTTCTAGAAGATATTGTAAGTCTTCATAGAACCAGTCAAATTCAGCTTCTTTGGCATCAGTGGTTGTGGCATAGACTTGGATTACCATGATGTTGGATGGTTTGCCTTGGAAATGGACTTGAGGTCACTCTTTCATTTTAAGGTTGTACCTATTTTGGGCTCTTTTGTTCATGATGAAGGCTACTCCATTTCTTCTAAGGGATTCTTGCCCACAATAGTCGATATAGTGGGCATCTGAACTAAATTCACCCATTCCCATTCTTTAATTCGCTGATTCCTAAGATGTCAATGTTCACTCCTGCCATCTTTTGCTTGACCATGTCCAATGTATCTTAATTCATAGACTCAACGTTCTAGGTTTTTACAGCATCAGCCTTCACTGTCACCACCAGACACATCCACAACTAAGTGTTGTTTCTACTTTGGCCCAACCACTTCATTCTTCTGGAGTTATTAGTAATTGCCCTCCACTCCTCCCCAGTAGCATATTGAACACCTTCCAACTTGAGGGGCTCATCTTCTGGTATCATATCTTTTTGCCTTTTCATACTGTTTATGGGGTTCTCAAGGCAAGAGTACCTAGAAGTGATATTTCTGGGTTACATGGTAAGTCTACATTCAACATTTTAAGAAACTGACAAATTGTTTTCCAAAGTGGCTGCATTAGTGTTTATTCTCACCAGCAATGTACACATTGTGCCATTCCACCTCCTCAACAAACTGTGTTGTCTTTTTTATTATAGTCTAGGTAAATGTGATGGAGAAGGCAATGTCACCCACTCCAGTACTCTTGCCTGGAAAATCCCATGGACGGAGGAGCCTGGTGGGCTGCAGTCCATGGGGTCGCGAAGAGTCGGACATAACTGAGCGACTTCACTTTCACTTTTCACTTTTCCTGCATTGGAGAAGGAAATGGCAACCCACTCCAGTGATCTTGCCTAGAGAATCCCAGGAACGGCGGAGCCTGGTGGGCTGCTGTCTATGGGGTCACACAGAGTCGGACATGGCTGAAGCAACTTAGCAGCAGCAGCAAGTAAATGTGAAGGGACAGCTCACTGTGATTTAAATTAGCATTTCCCGAATGGCAAATGGGGCTTCCCTGGTGGCTCAGTTGGTAAAGAATCTGCCTGCAATGTAGGAGACTGCTTGCAATGGAGGAGACATGAGTTCAATCACTGGGTCGAGAAGATCCCCTGGAGGAGAAAATGGCAACCCACTCCAGTATTCTTACCTGGGAAATCCCATAGAGAAGCCTAGTGGGCCTCTGTCCATGGGGTCACCAAGAGTAGGACTTAGCGACTAAACCACCACCAATGGCAGATGATTCTGGGACATCTTTTCATGTACTTACTGGCCACTTGTATATCTCCTTTGGAAAAATGTTTTTTCAAGTACTTTGCTCATTTTTAAATTATGTTACTTGTCCTTTTATGGTGGAGTTGTGTTCATTCTTCTTATATTCTAGATATTAGACCCTTTCCAGATATATAATTTACAAGTTATTTCTCCCACTGTGTAGGTTGTCCTTTTACTTTCTTGATAATGTCCTTAGAAGCACAGAGTTTTTAATTCTGATTAAGTCCAATTTATCTATTTTTTTCTTTGATTGCTTATCCTTTGATGTCATATCCAAGAAACCATTTTCTTATCCAAGGTCAAAAGATGTACACCAATGTTTTAATTGAATGCTTTTATAGTTTTTGCACTTACATATAAATCTTTTATCCATTTTAAGTTACTTTCTCTATATGATTTTAAGTAGGGATACAATTTCAGTCTTTTAACTAGTGAGTATCCACTTGTCCCAGCACCATCGTTAAAAAGATTATCCTTCCTCCACTGAATTGCCTTGATATTCCTATCAACAATCAATTGACCATAAATACATGGGTTTGTTTCTGGGCTCTAATTTCTATAGGTCCGATTTATATGTTTATTCTTAAGGTAATACCACACCACCTTGAGCAATGGAGATTCATAGTAAGTTTTGAAATCAGGAAATATGAGTTTTCCAACTTTGTTCTTCTTTTTCAAGATTGTTTTATCTAATCTGAGATCCTTGAATTTATATTTTAGGATCCAAACTTCAATCTCCACAAATAAATAAATAAACAAAAAGGCAACTGACATTTTGATAGGGATTGTATCAAAACTATAGACCAATTTGGAGAATATTGTATCTTAACAAAATTAAGTCATCCAGTCAGTGAGCATAAGCTATCTTTCTTTTTATTTAAGTCTTTAACTTCTTTCAGTGATGTTTTGTAAGTTTGAGTGCACAGTTTTACACCTCTTTTGTTACATTCAGTCCAAACTATTTCATTTTTTTTCATGCTACACAGATAGAATTGTCTTCTTAATTTTATTTTTAAATAAAAATAAAATCTGTTTTTGTATGTATACTGATTATCTACCCTGAAAACTTGCTGAATTAATTCATTATCTCTAACAGTTTTGGGCTTTTTTTTTTTGCAGATTTCTTAAGGTTTTCTGTACAAAAGGATGTCTTCAAATAGAGATAGTTTAAATTTGTTCTTTCCAATCTGGTTCCCTTTGTCTTTTCTGTTTGTTTGTTTGTTGCCTAACTACTCTGGCTAAAATTTCTAGTACAATATGGAATAGCAGTGACAAGAACTCACATCTTTGTCTTGTTACTGATCTTAGAGGGAAAGCATCCCGTTTCACTATTAAGTGTGATATTAGCTCTGAATTTTTTAATTATTAGGTCGAGGAACTTCCTTTGTATTCCTAGTTAGTTGATTGCTTTTATCAGAAAGGTTGTTGAATTTTTCAAATAGTTTTTCTGTGTCTGCTGAAATAACCATGTGAGTATTTTTCTTTCTGAAACAATCTATTGATAGTTTTTATAGGTTGAAACAGTCTCAAATTCTTAGAACTCTCTTTGGTCATAATCTTTTTTACATCTACTGGATTTGTTTTGCTAGTATTTGTTAAGGATTTTTGCATCTATATTCATAAAGCATATTGATCTATATTTTCTTTCTTGTCATGTCTTTGTCTGGCTTTGATATCAGGATAGTACTAGCCTCATAGATTATCTTAAGAAGTGTTCCCTTCTCTTCTGCTTTTTGGAAGGTATTAGAATTAATTCCTTAAGCATTTGGTGCAATTCACAGATGAAGCCACAATTTCTTTGTGGGAAATTTTAGGTTGGTTTGACTTTTACATATTTTACAAATATCCTTCTGTGTTTGGTTTTCTTTTTTCTTTTCTTCATTTTTAGCTTTAATCCTTTCCCAGTGGATCTTTTTCACTCCACTGTGGCCAGAAAACATATTGTGTATGATTTCAATCCTTTTACTAATGTTTTTAACCATAAAAATGTTTTACTTATTTGATGGCCCAGCATGGTCTATGGGCTTCCCAAGTGGTGGTGTTCAGTCGCTCAGTCGTGTCCGACTCTTTGTGAACCCATGGACTGCAGCACACCAGGCTTCCCTGTCCTTCACCAATACCCGTCAGTGATGCCATCCAACCATACCATCCTCTGTCATCCCCTTCTCCTCCTGCCTTTAATCTTTCCCAGCATCAGTGTCTTTTTCAGTAAGTCAGCTCTTCACATCAGGTGGCCAAAGTATTGGAGCTTCAGCTTCAGCATCAGACCCTCCTAGTGGCACCGTGGTAAAGAACCCGCCTGCCAATGCAAGAGATGTGGGTTCGATTCCTGCATTCCCTGGAGAACGAAATGGCAACCATTCTTGCCTAGGAAATCCCATGAACAGAGGAGCCTGGTGGGCTACAGTCTCTGGGGTCACAAAGAGTCAGTCACAACCAATCACACATGCACACAGCATCCCCTATATTGGAGAAGGTTCCATGTGCACCAGAAATGGTATATTCTGCTGCTGTTGGGTGAAGTGTTCTACCGATGTCTATTCGGTCTGGTTTATTAGAGTTGTTCAGGTCTTCTATTTCCTTGATCTTCTGTCTAGATAGTCTATCATTTTTTTCAAATGCAGTATGGAAGGCTTCAGTTATTATTATTGAGTCAATTTTTCCTCACATCAATTCTAAAACCTACTGCTTCATAAATTTGGGGGCTTTGTTGTTAAGCATGGAGTGTTTATAATTATTATATTTTCTTGGTAGATTGATCATTTTATTATTAAACTTTTCTTTCGTACTCTCTAGTAACAATTTTTGTTTTAGCAAAAGGTCTATTTTGCTAATATAAGTATAGTCACTCTAGCTTTTGTTTTTTTTAGTAACTGTTTGCACAATATATATTTTTCCATCCTTACAATCAATTTATATTTTTCAATATAAAGTATGTCTCTTTTAGAGAAGATATAGTTGTATAACTTTTTAAATTCTGTTCTGCAAATTTCTATCTTTGAAGTGTGTAATCCATTTACATTTAATGTAGTTACTGGTAAGTTAGGATTTATGCCTGCCATTTCGCTATTTGCTTTCTATATATGATATATCTTTTCTGTTTATGTATTATTTCACTACCACCATCTTTTATCTTAAACAGGTATTTTCTAGTGTATCGTTTTAATTCTTCTGTCCTTGTTATGTATATGTTTTAGTTTTTTGTCTGAGTAGTTGTTCTGGATATTATAATTAAATGTCAATATATAAAAATATAGTTTGGATTAAATTCAACTTAATTACAATATTACACAAAGCTATGTTACTGTGTAACTCTATCCCTACCTCTCTTGTGCTGTTATTGTCCTACAAATGACATCTTTATATATTGTATGCCCATCAACAATAGAGCTGATTGTGGCTCAGACATGAGTTTTTTGTTGAAAAATTCAGACATATTGAAGAAAGTAGGAAAAACTGCTAGGCCATTCAGATATGACTTAAATCAGTGGAGGTGATAAATAGATTAGAGGAATTAGATTTGGTAGACAGAGTGCCTGAAGAACTATGGACAGAGGTTCATAACATGGTACAGGAGGCAGTGACCAAAACCATCCAAAGAAAAAGGAATGCAAGAAGGCAAAGTGTTTATCTGAGGAGGCTTTACAAATAGGAAAGAAGAGAAGTGCTGCTGCTGCTGCTAAGTCACTTCAGTTGTGTCCGACTCTGTGCGACCCCATAGACGGCAGCCCACCAGGCTCCCCTGCCCCTGAGACTCTCCAGGCAAGAACACTGGAGTGGGTTGCCATTTCCTTCTCCAATGAAGAGAAGTGCAAGGCAAGGGAGATAAGGAAAGATAGACCCAACTGAATGCAGAATTCCAGCTAATAGCAAGGCCTATGCCCAAGCCTTTTAAAGCCCCCTTTGGACATCCATTTTTTCCTTTTAAGTTTTTGATTAGCTTCTTGTTTTCCTCAATTGTTATCCACCACCTCAGGCACATTGTTTCCCAGTGTTCTCACTGCCTTAATGGAGGAGAAACTTTGAGGGGGCCTCAGTTCACCATTTCTACTGACATCCTCAAGATATTTAAGTTTTGATGCAGGGACGAGGTTAGAGAAATCTGTAGACCATTAAAGTACAATAGAAACATAATGTGAGCCACACATATAAGTTTAAATATATATTACTATATTTTAAAAGTAAAAAGAAAAGAAATAGATAAAATCATTTTATTGTTTAGACGTATAGCTGATTTACAATGTATTAGTTTCAGGTGTACAGCAAAGTGATTCAGTTACGTGTGTGTGTGGGTGTGTGTGTGTGTGTGTGTGTGGGTGTGTGTGTGTGTGTGTTCTTTTTCTGATTCTTTTCCCTAATAAGTTATTGCAATATTTTGTAAAATATTGAGTATGGTCCTTGTTGCTTATCTATTTTATATATGGTAGTGTGTATATGTTAATCCCAAACTAATAATCCCTCCCTCCCCTTTCCCCTTGGTAACCATGTTTGTTTTCTAGGTCTGTGTGTCTGTTTCTATTTTGCATGTAAGTTTCTTTGTACTGTTTTTTTTTTAGATTCCACATATAAGAGATATCATATGATATTTGTGTTTCTCTGACTGGCTTACTTCATTTAGTATGATCATCTTTGGGTCCACATGTTGCTGAAAATGGCATGATTTCATTCTTTTTATGGCTGAGAAAGAGTCCATTGTATAAATATACCACATTTTCTTTATCAATCCAATTGTCCAACTGATGGACTCTTACATTGTTCCTATAGTCTGGCTATTGTAAATAGTGCTGCAGTGAACACTGGGATGCATGTGTCTTTCCAAATTGTGTTTTTCCCCATATGTACGCCTAGGAGTTGGAATGCTGGATCATATGGTAGCCCTGTCTTTAGCTTTTCTACATAGTGACTGTACCAATTTACATTCCCACCAAGAGTGTGGGAGGGTACCTTTTTCTTTACACCTTTTCCAGCATTTATTGTTCATAGACTTTTTGATGATGGACATTCTGACTGGTGTGAGGTGATACCTCACGGTAGTCTTGATTTGCATTTCTCTAATAATTGGTGATGCTGAGCATCTTCTATGTGCCTTTTATCCATCTGTATGCCTTCTGTGGAAAAATGTCTGTTTAGATCTTCTGCCCATTTTTTCATTGGATTGTTTGTTTTTGTGATGTTGAACTGTGGCTAATCTAAATTGAAATGTGCTCTAAAATATATTTATCTCTAAAATAAGCAAACAGTTCATACAGGTGAAATTAGTTGAGTAATATGTTTTATTTAACTTAATATGTATGAATATATTATTATTTTAATATATAATCAATAGAAAGCATCATTGAGGTCTTTCATACATTCTTTTTTCATACTAAGGCTTCAAAACCCACTTAAGCACATCTCAGTTCAGATTAACCACATTTTAAGTGCCAAGAGCCACATGTCCTACTGGCTACTATATTGGAAGACATAGTTTTAGAGCAAGGAGTCCTGACCCAAGGGTTCATAAATGGATGGAACTTAGATGGAGAAAAGAATTTATCTTTATTTTCACTAACCTCCGAGGAACTTTAGCATTTACTTCGATGATAAATGCAAGCAATAAACAACAGCCACATTAGTAGTACCTGGGATTTTTGTCGTTGCCAGAGATTGGGTTCTCCCAGGAAGCTGACTCCGAGGTGGAGATATGGATCTAAGACGCTTACTGGGGTCTGTCCTTGGGTCAATACTTGTAGAGAAGTGAAAGCAGCAGGACTGGGCCGAAGCTGGGCTGTGATGTAGTCAAGAGCAAAGGTCGTGGGTGATCCTGCCGTGAGTGCTGGAGCTGGAATGGCCCTATGCAGTTGTCCTGAGTTGACATCCCACATATTCACTCATCTCTACCTTGGGATTATAATCGGTATTGGTATTGGATCTACTGCCCCTATATGTACATCGAGTTTTTAAAATATTATGATAACCACATTTCAATATAATTGGTTTTCGTTGCAATCTCATTTTATGCATTTACAAACATTCTAGAGAGAAGTCCACAGGCTTGCCAAACTACCAAAAAGAATCCACGGACACACAAAGTTAAGAACCCTGCTATGAGGAATGTGTAGTGGTCCTGGGAGGAGCAGGCCTGCATGAAGCGCTCTAGACAGCATTGCGCAATGGACATGTATCTCATAATCCCCTATCTTTATCAAAAAAAAAAAAAAAATCTGACGATCTTCCCTAGCCCCAAACACCCCTGATCCCAAAAAGCTCTGTTATTTAATGTTTTATCATGGTTCTTCCTGAAAGGATCTCCGGTCATCCAACGAAGAAAGCCACATTGTGAAGATTGAAAAACCCAATGAAAAGGATACAAGAAGAGAAAGTGGGGCAGCCCCTCAGGGCTCTGCCGGCCAAGGGGGCATCGGTCTCTTCCAAGCAGTGGGCTACCTCACAGGCGAGATGGAGGAGTACAGGAGCTGGCTGGAAGGTAGGCAGATGTCCAGGGACGAAGCAGCCAGGCCAGGCCAGGGAGCCGGTGCTCCCCCTGGCTTGGACTGGGGAAGCTGCTCCTTCACTTACCCATGGCAGGTCCCAGCCCCAAGCTGGCTCCAGTGAGCATAATGTATCCTACCATCCGAATTTCCATGATTTCAGAGTTCAGTACATTTCACTGATTTTAGCTCTTGGCCAGTGCGTCACTCCTACCTGGAATAGATATAGGGCAACCATAGTGGCAACATGTAAGCCATTTTCTAGCAAACTAAATGGTCATTCCTTCACTTATTCCACAGTCATTTTTTCTGTGCCAAGAAAATATTGGCCTCACCCTCCCCAGTGTTCCAGGTTCTTTCCTTATAACATCATTCATCTGCCAGTTTCCTTAACTAATGTTGCCACAAATACCCCCCACCCTCCTCTCCCTCACCTGCCGCCCACTTGCACAGGTTGTCCTGGAAACCAAGCCAGGGAATGAGACAGAACATATGTCAGTCTTCAGTGTCAATGCATAACTCAATGCTAATTTCACAGCTGGGCTAAAATCGTTTCTTTCCCAGCTTTTTTTTTTCCCTCCAGACCAGCTTCTTTCCTGCTCAGATACCAGCCCTCAACTGAGCCATAGAGTTCTACACAAAAAGAGTTTCCTTCCCTCCCCACCTCTTCCTTTGGACCAATAAATTTCCCTTGGAATGATCCTTGGGCTTCCTTGCCAGCCAAGCTGATGGCTGGAACAGCGTTGAATTGGTCTCAGCGTGGCACTCAGTCTGTACGACAGAACGGACAGCCACCGTGGACTGACTGCCAGGCCACTCAGAGGCTCAGGCTGAGCACCCGGAGGAATGAGAGAGGTCCCCACTAGTGCGGCCCTGTCTGCTTTGGTTGCCACGCCAACCAGCGGCCCGGCAGGGAAGCACAGGCTCAACCCTGCTGATGACTCTGCCTATCTCTTTCAGATAAACCCCTGGCCTTCCAGTTCACAGACTGGGTTCTGAGGGGGGCCGCTCAGGTGATGTTTGCCAACAACCCTCTCAGCGGGTTCGTCATCTTCATAGGGCTCCTGATCCAGAATCCCTGGTGGACAATTACGGGAGGTCTGGGGACTGTGGTGTCAACTTTAACTGCCCTCATCTTGAGCCAGGACAGGTGAGTTCCTCTCTGTGAGGGTCTTGGTTTCTCGGAGTAGAAAGGTGGAGAAGCAATTACTTGAGTGACCAGCCAACTGTACCCTAGCATCAGCCAACCAGTTTCCTGAGAATCACCTTTGAACATGTCACTGGAGTTCTTCACACAGTGTGCTCACAGCAAGTGACAGCACCAGGCTCCATCTGACTGTAGAGCCTTCTGGAAACATTCCCTCAAAGGCAGATGTAGCTGTTCTTCCTTCATGGAGCCTACAATGCAGTTGAGGGAGATACAACTAACACACAAGAAATGTCTCTGAATAACACTAGGCAGTATACATACTGGAGAGTTCAGAGCAGGCAGACATCTCTACGTGTTGGGAAGGTTAGAGAGGGCAGCCTTGAACTAGCAGCGCTGATGTGGGAGAGTGGAAGGCCAGCAGGCAAGAGGGTAGTGCCGGGGTGGTTTAGAGAAGGGAATAAACAAGAGCCAGAAAGCACAGTGGCAGGCGGGGGAAGCGGCCAGCTCTGCACCAGGGCCACAAATTCCAGTAACAATAGGTAGCATTTTATTGAACTGACCTTTGCCATAAGTTATGGTTCCCAAACTTTCCTGAGGGCCAGAATCACCTGGAGTGATTGCTAAGAAATGTAGTTTCTCACTTCCCCCCAATTCTTCCTCCTTCCCAGAGATGTTCCCTTTCAGCAGATCTGGATATGGGGGTGGTGTTTTAAATAAGATTCTCCTGGGTTCTTCTGATGACCAGAGAGGTTTAGGAATGCCTATGATCTCAATTTTTTTTTTTTAATTTGGGGTCACAAATCCATTCACATATCATGAATGGTCAGCAGCTTTAAAAAAATTTTTTTTAATTAAAATAACAGCATCAAATAAAACAGATTAGAGTGATCAATACATAGTAAAGGTAAAGGATTATTTTGTGAAATTTTTGTTTCAATCATGTTGTGTGTGTGAGAGAGAGAGAGAGAGAGAGAAACTGGGTCATACTATGAAATACATTCCTTCCTTACTGTGGAGCACTGTCAAAAGATTGAAAAATACCTTTTAGCCTTGTTACCTGTGGTTCTTCCTGTGACTTCACAAAGCAGATAGTGAAGGTAAAAGCATTCACATTTTGCAAGTGAGAGAAAGGAGGCCGGGAGTTGCTGACGCATGGTGCCATGGCCAATGAGCAGCAGGGCTCAGATTTAGACACGTGGCTGCTCCCGCTGGCACATGGACAGAGTGGACAGCAGAGCCAGAGGCCCCTGGTGACCCCAGAGCCTGGGGAGCGATCCAAGCTGCTTGTGTTGTAACCAGTGCCACACTCCTCCAGCCACCCGACATTCCAGCTCCACCAAGACACACGCCAGCTCTAAGCTCGAAGGCCATTCCAGGTCAGATGGATGAGAGGCTGAATTCTTCGGGGTGAAGTTCTGGCGAGTGACAGAAGAAATGCACTCCAGCCAGGATCTGTGTCTTGGCGTCTAGCACTGGGCTCCCTATTCCTTGCTGCCACTTACCTAAAGCCTCCCAGCAGCTGACACATAACTGGCCTCTGGCAGGATCAGCTCTTGTCCTTTCTGCTCGGTCGTTGTTTGCCAAAAATCCCCTGAGGTGAATTCCGTCTAGCCAACCTACAGGTCATCTTCAAGAAGCCCAGGTTCCTTCCTGATCTGACAGTTTGATTCTCCCCCTTCCCTGCTGACCATAATCCACTGGAAAACTTGCCAAGTCATTCAAAGAGTTGCTCCATGGATTTTTTTTTTGCTCCCAATTTTACAAGGGAAACACACACCTTGCCTGCCTAATCTTCCCAATTGTCCTGATTAAGAATCTAAGACAAGAGTGCATTAGATTAAAAACCCAATCCCTCAGCCGGATTCCAAAGCCTTCTCTGACAGGCCTCACCCAACCTACTACCCAACATCACACTCTTCCCAGCTGAGAACTTTTGCTTCTGCCTATCTAATCCCGTTGTTGTCGTTCAGTCACTAAATTCATTTCCGACTCTCTGTGACCTCACGGACTGCAGCCCACCAGGGGTCTCTGTCCTTCACTGTCTCCCAGAGTTTGCTCAAATTCATGTCCACTGAGCTGGTGATGCTGTCTAACCATCATCCTCTGTCGCCCCCTTCTCCTTTTGCCCTCAGTCTTTCCCAGCATCAGGGTCTTTTCCAATGAGTCAGCTCTTCAAATCAGATGGCCAAAGCATTGGATCTTCAGATTCAACACCAGTCCTTCCAGTGAGTATTCAGGGTTGATCTCCTTTAGGATTGACTGGTTTGATCTCTTCGCCATCCAAGGGTCTTTGGTGCTTTGTCTTCTTTACAGCTATACCTGATGTACCTGTACATCTCACATCTGTACAGGACTACTGGAAACACCACAGTTTTGACTATATGGACCTTTGTTGCAAGCTGATTTCTCTGCTCTTTAATAGGTTTGTCATATCTTTCCTTCTAGCAAGCAAGCTTCTTTTCATTTCATGGCTGCAGTCATGAAAGTGATTGGAAAGGGCAGTCCACAGTGATTTTGGAGATCAAGAAAATAAAATCTTACACTGCTTCTACTTTTTCCCCTTCTATTTGCCACAAAGTGATGGAACCAGATGCCATGATCTTAGTTTTTTGAATGCTGAGTTTTAAGCCAGCCTTTTCACTCTCCTCTTTCACCCTCATCAAGAGGCCCTTTAGTTCCTCTTCACTTTCTGCCATTCGAGTGGTATCATCTGCATATCTGAGGTTGTTGATATTTCTACCAGCAATCTTAATTTCAGCTTGTGATTCATCCAGCCCAGCATTTCACATGATGTACTCTGCATATAAGTTAAATAAGCAAGGTGACAATATACATACTTGTCATTCTCCTTTCCCAATTTTGAACCGGTCAGTTTTCCATATCCAGTTCTAACTGTTTCTTCTTGACCCTCATACAGGTTTCTCAGGAGACAAGTAAGGTGGTCTGGTACTCCCATCTCTTTAAGAATTCTCATATTTTGTTGTGATCCATAGTCAAAGTCTTTAGCATAATCAATGAAGCAGAAGTAGATGTTTTTCTGGCACTCCCTTGCTTTCTTCATGATCCACCGAATGTTGGCAATTTGATCTCCGATTCCTCTGCCTTTTCTAAATCCAACCTGTACATCTGGAAGTTCTCAGTCAACATGCTGCTGAAGCCTAACTTAGAGGATTTTGAGCATAGCCATCCTAACCTGTGAAGCGAGCACCATAGCACAGCAGTGGGAACATTCTTTGGTGTTGCCCTTTGGGCTTGTAATGAAAACTGACCTCTTCCAGTCCCGTGGCCTCGGCTGAGTTTTCCAAATTTGCTGGCATATTTAGTGCAGCACTTTAATAGCATCATCTTTTAGTATTTTAAACAGCTCAGCTAGAATTCCATCACTTCTAGTAGCTTAGCCTTTTGATGAAAGTGAAAGAAGAGAGTGAAAAAGTTGGCTTAAAGCTCAACATTCAGAAAACGAAGATCATGGTATCCAGTCCCATCACTTCATGGGAAATAGATGGGGAAACAGTGGAAACAGTGTCAGACTTTATTTTGGGGGGGTCCAAAATCACTGCAGATAGTGACTGCAGCCATGAAATTAAAAGACACTTACTCCTTGGAAGAAAAGTTATGACCAACCTAGATAGCATATTCAAAAGCAGAGACATTACTTTGCCGACTAAGGTCCGTCTAGTCAAGGCTATGGTTTTTCCTGTGGTCATGTATGGATGTGAGAGTGGGACTATGAAGAAGGCTGAGCGCCGAAGAATTGATGCGTTTGAACTGTGGTGTTGGAGAAGACTCTTGAGAGTCCCTTGGACTGCAAGGAGATCCAACCAGTCCACTCTGAAGGAGATCAACCCTGGGATTTCTTTGGAAGGAATGATGCTGAAGCTGAAACTCCAGTACTTTGGCCACCTCATGCGAAGAGTTGACTCATTGGAAAAGACTCTGATGCTGGGAGGGATTGGGGGCAGGAGGAGAAGGGGACGACAGAGGATGAGATGGCTGGATGGCATCACTGACTCGATGGATGTTGAGTCTGAGTGGACTCCGGGAGTTGGTGATGGACAGGGAGGCCTGGCGTGCTGCGATTCATGGGGTTGCAAAGAGTCGGACACGACTGAGCGACTGAACTGAACTGTTCTTAGTTCTTCCTAAGGCCCACTCGGCTTCACACTCCAGAGTGTTTGGCTCTAGGTGAGTGACCACACCATCGTGGTCATCCAGATCATTAAGACCTTCCTCCGGTAGTTCTGCTGCGTATTCTTGCCACCTGTTGTGAATCTCTTCTGCGTCTGTTAGGTCCTCCTTTGTGGTGCCCTTCCTTATATGAAATATTTCCTTGATATCTCTGGTTCTCTTGAAGAAATCTCCAGTCTTTCCCATTCTATTGTTTTCCTCTATTTCTTTGCATTGTTCATTTAAGAAGCCCTTCTTATCTCTCCTTGCTGTTCTCTGGAACTCTGCATTCA
This sequence comes from Capricornis sumatraensis, assembly GCF_032405125.1. Lineage (NCBI taxonomy): Eukaryota > Metazoa > Chordata > Mammalia > Artiodactyla > Bovidae > Capricornis > Capricornis sumatraensis. The sequence goes on from NC_091089.1 coordinate 48,031,099, forward strand.
GTTTGGTATATCTTTCCATATCCCCCTTGTCTTTTGCTTCTCTCCTTTTTTCAGCTATTTGTAAAGCCTCCTCAGACACCACTTTGCCTTCTTGCATTTCTTTTTCTTAGGGATGGTTTCGGTCACTGCCTCCTGAATGATGTTACAAACCTCTGTTCATAGTTCTTCAGGCACTCTGTCTACCAAATCTAATCCCTAGAATCTATCTCATCACCTCCACTGTAAAATCTAATTCTACTTCCTGCAAATCCCTCCTCCTCCAGGGAGCCACCCCTGACTCTCCCAGTGCTCTCTGAACCCTCCTTTCTCTTTGAACAATCACAGAATATACCCCCATACCATATGGGATGGTTCTCTGCTTTCTGAGTCTGCTCTCACTGGCTATGTTGAGAACAAGAATTCCATCTCAGATGTTCCATATTCCACCACAGTGTCTAGCAAAGACTCCAACTTCATTTCTGGAAGGTCAGTGACATGTTCTACACTAAGGCTCTAAGCACCCTACATGACATCCATACACACATCATTCCGGGAAGCCCCAGCTTCACCACGGTCCCCAGAAAACTACTGATGTAGCTGCATATCCTAGTCATGACCTCCACCACTCCCCTCCACAATGCCTACCGGCCTATCCCCACTCCCCCCTACACCCCTTCTCCCTGTCCACCACTCCTTCTTCCCTGCACGCTCACTCCCCAATCCTGACTTCTCCTACCCCACCCCCACTAGTCCAAGAAGGCACCCTACCACTGCAGCCTCAAGTTCAGAAGCACTGATGCCACAGAGTCCTGGAGGAATGTGGTTCTAGTGAAGGTCTTTGGGGGCATTGAGATTGAACCTAATTTTATATTTTTGATGGTCAAGGTAGGGATGTAAGGTGATGGGTTTCCTTTTGACAATCAAACCAGAAGCCACCAAAGTTTTGGTACAGAAGGGTCCAGGGAGAGGACTTGCCATGGGGAAGGGCAACTGTGGAGGCAGGCCTTAGATGCCCCCCTAATTTCATCTCCCCTGAGTTCCTTTATTTGATTCCTGCTGTTCCTATACACCTTCCTGCCAATATGGGTCAATGGTCTCTGCTCAGTTTTCCCAAATCAGCCGTTATTAAAACTAAAAGAGGACTAAATTCTAACATGGAACAGAAATGAGAAATACAGAGAAAATGCAAACACCCTTAATGATTTTTTTTTCCCAAAACATAGGTTTCTCAGGTAGTTATTCTAGTCCTGAGGAGATTCTGAACTCCAATGGTCTTTCCTCTTGCCCTGTTATTTCTCAGCCCCCAGCCTGCTCCCGGGAGCAGCTAAAGACTCAGCTGTCCTGAATCCCATACAAGTGTCCCCACACAAGTGCCCCATGTTCAGCTTCTCTTGTTGGAAACTTGATACGCTTGCGCACCCTCTCCCCTGCCCCCCACTCCAGCTGAGCTGATCTCCTGCTCATTCCACAACAGGAGGTCCCCCTGTTCCAGACCTAAGCTGTGGCCTCTGCCAGGCAGGAGCCAACTCTGGTCAGAGCACCCTTCCTCCATCACAGGACATGATGCTTCCAGATGCCTCTGCCTGTGAAACAGTCAGTACCTGGTAGGATTTAACATGCACTCACATCCATTCAACAACTCCTTGTACAGACACTATTCACTGCTGTTGACACTCACGTCAGATGAGCGTTGGCCCCATGAAGCTTTCAGTGGAGGACAGCGGAGACCACAGCACACAAATCTTATTCTCTGTGGGGGCTTTGCAATGATATTTGCCCAGTCTCATCCCTTGCCCAGCAGAGCAATGGGAAGGGTCAAGGGCAGAGTTCACTCAGATCAGGGAGAGTTTGGGTGCACACAGGCATCTCTGATGAAGCAGAAGGAGGCAAAGCTTGGATTCTAGGGCACCTCTGGTCCTCCTGCCATGCCGGGGGTGGGGAGGCACATGGGCCTCACAGAGAACACCCCTCATCAACTCTGGGGACAACCTCAGACAGGAGAAAGCATTCAATGTCAGAAAGTCACAGTGTCACACAGCACAGTCAAAACATACACTCTCCTCCCTGCCTCCCTTCTTCTTCCTCCTGCCCTGTCTCTTTCACACACGCGTGTGCACGCACACACACATACACCTTCCTGGTGTCAGGTTTCTATTAGATTTCTCTCTATATCAAGGAGCCTAGATTGCCCTGACTTGCAGAGGAGATCTTATACACAAAGTGCGTCATTTAATTCCAGATCAATGAGAGTAATCACGTGTGTGTGTGTGTGTGTGTGTGTGTGTGTGTGATCTAGAAAGATACTAGCAGCAGGGTGACTACCCAATATTCATCAAGTGAGCTGATCTTTTTCTGTGAGCACCAGGAATGGGCCAAGTGAGTGCCCCCAAATTTACACAGTAACTGTGTTTTCACCCCCAGGGCTGCCATCGCCTCGGGTCTGCACGGGTACAACGGGATGCTGGTAGGAATGCTGATAGCCGTGTTCTCTGAGAAGTTAGACTATTACTGGTGGCTTCTGCTTCCTGTGACCCTCACAGCCATGTCCTGGTGAGGCCCCTCCTTCCTTCTGCTTCCTTACCTACAGGGACCCAAGGCATTGTGTCTGACACTGGCATGGGGCCCAGTGTCTTCTTCAAAGGCTGGCTTGTCTCCCAAGAGTCCAGGAGTTCAGTTGTAACATGAGGGGGTCATTTTGAGTTGGGAATAATAGGGACCTTTCAAAGGCCAAATGCCTCATGTTTTTAGTATTGGCTCTTTCTTTACTGTTTATGGCTGTGCTGGGTCTCTGCTATACACGGGTCTCTACAGGCATGATGAGCGGGGGCCACTCTTCCTTGCCATACGTGGGCTTCCACTGTGGCGGCTTTTCCTGTCGTAAAGCAGGCCCCTGAGTGCGTGGGCCTCAGCAGTCGTAGCACAGGCTCAGTTGCTCCACAGCATGTGGAATCTTCCCAGACCCGGGACTGAACCCACGTCCCCCGCCTTGGCAGGTGAATTCTTAACCACTGGACCACCAGGGAAGCCCACCACATAGGTTTTACTGTGCTGATAAACTCCTCTTTATGATAGGCTTCCTAATGAGGGCTAACACTTACCAAGTATTTTCTAAGTGCCTGGCACAGTGCTACGAAGGGAGGACTATTACTGTCCCCAGTTTACAGAAGGGAAAGGAAGGCATGCAGAGGCTGCGTAACCTACCCCAGATGATAAACCCAGAGTCCACACTATTCAACTCCAGGCTACATGGGAATCGTCTATCCAGCGGCCTAACCAAGACCCAAAGGCTGAAATTTCACTTCTAACAAAATCAGAGAGCTTGCTTGGGACAAAAATCTCTCTGTTTAAAGCAGAGAATCTTTGAGCAAGAAGCATCAGTTGAGGTCTTGCTGTGCAATCGCCTCATTTTTCAAAATAAAACAGTCAAGATAAAGGGTGTTAGGAACAAATAGGCCTTTTACACACATGATGCCCAGTTCACTCGAACCTGCAGTGAGTCTGTAGCATCACGCCCACTGCCGCTGGTCACGCCCACTGCCGCTGGTCACGCCCACTGCCACGCAGTGGCTGAGAGCCTCAGGGGAGCCTGTGCCCCCCAGCCCCTGAGCTCTACAGCTCTCCGACATGCCGTCTGATTTTTAACATCTTTCTCTGGTTTCAAAGTCGGGAGTTACTAAAACCCGTCAGTTTAATTTAGTTTAAGTGCTGTTCCAGCACTTTCTAGTAGTGTTTGCAAATAAATTAAGACATTAAGCATTCTGGGCAATTTACATTTCTTCTTAGGATTTCCTCCTTAATGTATCAAGACAAAATGCTAAGGCAGTCATTTCTGTGGTGATTTCCTTAATGCCCCCCACATGCCACGCTGCAGAAGGAGGAGGGCCTGTCTTTATTTGCATCCATTTGGTTTATAACTGCAAAGATTAAGCCCCTAAGACATGGAGCACTGGATGCCAGTGTGTCTGCAGTGCCCTCACCCTACCTTCACTTCCCAATTTAAAATGAAAAAAACAAAACAAAACAAAAAAAATTGAGCACCTCTACCCTGGCACCTCACTGATCCATTCATGCAGTCCTAGAAGCCAGTCCACAGGGCAGAGACTAGTAGTGCCAGAGTTCCCCAGCAAACTACAATTTGCTGAGGGCCTTCATTGTCCGGGGATTGTTCTAGATGGTGGGGACAGCTGTGACCAAGAGAAGGTCTGCATCCTCTGGGAGCTTACATTCTTCTTGGCAAAGAAAGAAATGCATTCATAAATTGTTCATTAAAAGGATCCTTTCAAGATGTGGTAAGTACTTTAAGAAAAGCAAAACGGGGCAAATGGGAAGGAGTGGTTCAGACTCGTATGGTCAGGGAAGGCCACTCTGCAGAGGGGATATTTAAACAGTCACCTAAACGACAAGAGTGTACCTGCCATTTGAAGTCGCAGGCAGAACCAGCAGCATGTGAAAAAATTCCAACTAAAAAGCATGATGTGTTCAAGAAACAAGACCAGCGGGGCTGAAGCCCAGTGCATGAAGCAGGGGTGGCAGGAGGCGAGGGCAGAGGTAATGAGGGCCATGTTCCATACACCACATGACTCCAGGGAGCCTTTTAGTAATTGGAATATTGTGGCTGTACAGTGTTATATAAGTTACAGGTGTGCAATATAGTGATTCACAATCTTTAAAGATTATATTCCATTTATAAATATTATAAGATATTGGTTATATTCCCTGTGTGGCAAATATATCCTTGTAGCTTACTTTGTACCTAACAGTTTCTACCTCTCCAGTAAGCCTTTCGATTCTTACTACAGCTGTGTTAAGAAGCAGTTAAGCAGACGAGTGGAAGGATGTGGATAAATTTAAACAAATCTCTCTCCTCGCAGTGTAGAGTGGATTCTAGCTGGAACAGGCATGGATGCTGGAAGTGTAGTTAGGAGTCTGCTGCAATAACCCACAGAGGACAGAAATGTTTTGACTAGACCCATGTCCATGAAGGTGATGAGAAGCGGCTAGGCTTAGGGTGTATTTTAAGGACGGTGAAGACAACAGGACATTCTGGGAGGCTGTGGAGCGTGATGAGGCAGGGAGGAGAGAAGACTCAGTGTGCTCCTATAATCTGCCTGAGAACTTGGGCTGATGGAAAAGGCAGGGGAAAAAAGCAAGCTGGTGGTGGGAGACAGGACACAAATCAAGAATTCTGTTTGGACACATTAAACGTCAGTCTTCTGAGTAGAGATGCTGAGAAAGACATTGGATGTGCAAATCCGGAACTTAGTGATCTGGTCAAGATTAGAAAATAGTAGCATGTAGAAGATACTTCATCCTGGAGACTAAAGACAGTCACACATAAAGAGAGTGTTCGAACAGAGAAGACCCAATACAGAGCTGTAGGATCCTCCAGCATTTAGATGTCTGGCAGAAGAGGGGAAGACCCGCCAAAGGGGACTTGAGGAGCGCCTGCAGAAGCAACGAAGTGCAGTGTCGTTGTAGCGCTGACAGAAGGGTCTCAATCCCTGATGGAAGGGTTGAAGGTCCAACTGTCAAATGAAAGAGGCAGAGATTGACCATGGATTCAGCAAAAGAGATGGCATCTGTGAGCTGGACAAGAGCCATTTCCATGGTGTGGGCAGAACATATACCTGATGGGAGTGGGTTCAGTAAAGAGGTGAAAGAGAAAGATTGGGGACAGCAAAGGCAGACTAGTCTTGAGTGTTGCTGTGCAGGAGGCAGAGAAATGGGGCAATAGCTGGAGCAGAAATCAGGTTAAAGGGGGAAGATCGTTATGTTAGAAGGCGCTAGAGCACTTTGGCCTTCCCAGGTGGCTCAGTGGTAAAAAATTCAGCTGCAATGCAGGAGCACAGGAAACCCGGGTTTGGTCCCTGGGGAAGGAACATCCCCTGGAGTAGGAAATGGCAATCCACCCCAGTATTCTTGCCTGGAAAATCCCATGGACAGAGGACCCTGGGGCGGGCTACAGTCCATGGGGTCGCAAAGAGCTGGACACGACTGAGCGAGTGAGCACACACACACTAGAGCACGTTATGCATTTATGAGGGTGACCTGGAGAAAAAGGAGAGGTTGAAGCTGCAAAAGAGAAAGGACAGAACTGCAGGAACCAAGACTTTGAGACAGGCTGAATCCCAAATACAGGAAAAAGAATTAGCCTGAGAAGAGAGCGGGAGCACTCCATTATACGAAAAGCAGAGAGGCAGAGTGTGTGGGAACAAAGCAGATGGAATATGATTCTTATGGTCAGGAAGATGAGGCATTTCTCATCTTGTCATTTCTGTTTTCTTAATGAAGTAAAGCAAGGTGGTTAGTGAAACTACAGGGAGACAGAAAGCAAAGATTTGAGGAGAAAGGAGAAAATGTGAAATAGTTGTCTCAGCAAATTGGAAAGTTACTTTGCTAGGGATCTATAGTAGGGATTAGGGCAGGCTTAAATGCCTGTTTGAGACTGATCATCCTTAATTAAAAGTTACCCAATCAACCGCATCACATGAGTTCAAGTTTGGCCCTGCAGCTGTACACCTGTGCACCTGTGGGAGGCATAGGGCATTGGATGCCAGGCGATGGTCCTTTCAGAAGAAACTCAGATGAGGCAAGGTAAATTTCCTAGTGCTACTCACTCAGCCTTTAAGTGTAGGAGTTAGGATTTGCACCTCACTCCCTCTTTCTCCAAAATCCGTGCTCTCTACAAGGAAGATGAAAAGAACACAGGACACAATCAACTGAAGGTTTCATTTTCACATACTGGTTCCCAGAATAGTTCCAAGCACTTGAGCTGAATTCAAGCCTGTGAGTTTCCTACGTCCATAGCAGCCTCCCCCAGAAGGTTACTTCAAGCATATATTCTAAATGTTATCACAGCCCAGGATACATCATGATGTACCTTATAATGACCCAAAGGCAACTCATGCCATTTTGTAAGGATTAGATTTTGTTTTCCTGGTTTAAGAAATCAAGAAATATGTAAATTATTATTTTATAAACTTTCCTACTGAACACAAAGTATAAGACTTTTACATTTTGTTTCCCAAAGATGTAGACTTATATTGAACACTGGCTTATATCTAGTCCCAGGTCAGTGGACCACTAGATTCTCAAGGGAGACAGAATGACTGTGTCAAGGAAAGGGGAACAGTGAGTGGCCCAGTGAGCGGACTAGACAGTGTAGACCGAAGATTGATGACAGCAATTAATCTTTTCTCTCTTTCATCTCCAGCCCTGTCTTTTCTAGTGCTTTGAGTTCCATCTTCAGCAAGTGGGACCTCCCTGTCTTCACGTTGCCCTTCAACTTCGCCGTGACTCTGTACCTGGCAGCCACCGGCCACTACAACCTCTTCTTCCCCGCGACGCTGGTGGAGCCTGTGTCTTCAGTGCCCAACATCACCTGGTCGGAGATTGAGATGCCCTTGGTAAGTCGCCAACGGCAGGTGTTGGGGGCGGCCTGTTTCCACTGCAGCCATCTCAGTCACCACTCTGTGGATTACTCAGGCTCTCAGCTTCTCTGCATCTCCAGTAAATGATGCGTCTTAGCAGAGAGGAGCACGGGAAAGGGTCGCTGCCACCTCCACATCTTCTTTCCATGACCCCCTACTGGAGACCTTACTTGTGCCAGGCTTGTCATCAGACACTGAGCATACACAGAAAATAGGACAACATCCCTGCCTTCAGGACACCTACAATCTACCCAGGGCAACAGATGATAAACAAGGGTACAGATAAGGGTTAGGCTGGCAATATAGAACGGTGGCTTTGAGGGAAAAATATTAAACAAGATGAATAGGTAGGTGGAGGGTCACGGCACTGAAATAATATTTAAAATTAGGAATTTAAAGATATTAGCAATAGGAGAATTTCCTGGATGTTCCGTGATTAAGACTCCAAGCTTTCATTGCCAAGAGCCCAGGTTTGATCCCTGGTTAGGGAACTAAGATCCCACAAGCCACGAGGCATGCCCTCTGCCCCCACCAAAAAAAAAGATATTATCAATAGAAGATGGGGGTAAATTTTTGTGTATTTTCCATTTCAGTGGCTCTCAAGCAGGAGTGATTTTTTTTCCCTCTTAGGGACGGTAAATGTCTACAGAAATGTTTTAAAAGTCAAAACTAGGTGGAATGTACCACTGGCCTCTAGTGAGTAGAGGCCAGGGATGCTACTGGACCTCCTACAATGCACGGCCTTCTCCCCACAGCAAAATTAACCAGCCCAAAATGTCAATAATGTCAAAGCTGAGAAACCTTGCCTTATGTCCTGATATCCACACATATACAAATGTATTTATTCTACTGATCTCTAGAAATCAGAGATAAAGGGATATAATAAAAATCTCACACAAGATTAAATATATAGAATTGTAAAATTTTGACCTTGTTATTGCATATTAATGGACAGCCCCATGGACTGTAGCCCACCAGGCTCTGTTGTCCATGGGGATTCTCCAGGTAAGAATACTGGAGTGGGTTGCTATGCCCTCCTCCTGGGGGATCTTCCCAACCCAGGGATCAAACCCAGGTCTCCTGCATGGCAGGCAGATTCTTTACCATCTGAGCCACCAGGGAACCCCTGTTAATGGATACAGGGATAGCTAACAGCTTACCCTGAAGCAAATTTATCATGTACCAGACACTGTTCGAAGCCCTTAGCTTACTAACTCATTTAAACCTCACCATAACCCAATGCTAACTACCATCATCCTCTTTTACAGATGAGAAAACTAAGGCACAGGGAGGGTTAGTTGCCCAAGATCAAGCTGTAGCTGGTGCTTCAAATATTGTCCACAAAATCTGATTTCTGAGCCCTCCCCACCCAGCCTGGCCCTGCGTCTCGATGTGCTTAGTGTGGGGCTCGGTGTGGCCCTGGTGCCGGGCAGACATCAGGTGGCATGCATAGCGCAGGCCCTGGAGGTTCAGCCACACCCTGAGCCTGAAACTGTCAGGAAAGGAAGGCCTCCCCCGTCCCTCGTGGCAGACGCTGCTGCCAAACTCTTTTTAAAGTTTTTGTCGTGTTAGAAGTTTTATCTGGGGCTGGGGCTGGGGCTAGAATGGGATCAGAAGCAGGGTTAGGGTCTAAATCCAAGGCAATGGAAAAGACAGAGCCCTGTGTTTAAGTGAAAGCCCACCCTCTCAAATGGAAAACTACTGGGGTCAGAGCAGGAACAAAACGAACTGAATGATCAGCCGTCTGCTGACTGCACACACTGCCTCAGGGCACAATCTGCTGTCCCTGAGCCCTTTGGGTGAAGCTGGTCTGAGTGACAGCCACAGGGCAGGCGGCACTGCAGAAAAAGGCCCACTGAGCCCCCGACCAGCCCTGCATGGTGAGGCTGTGCCATCCCGTGCTGAGAGACCAGAGTAGAGACAGCCACTTAGAAGAGATGCTTCTTATTCATCTTCAAACAGTAAAAGTACTAGGAGCCAAATCCAGGTTCCCTGAGGCCCAGGCTCACCCTCTGAGCTCCCCCCCACCGCCTCTCTGACCACTGACTCCTTTCCTTCTACACCATCCAGATCTGAGTTTTGACCAGTCAGCGCCATTTCTCTTTTTCCTCTTTAAAACAATGAGGGGAGTGATTTCTGTTTTGTTTAGCCGGCTTGTTGTTGTTACACAAGGATTATCCAGAGTACAGAGAAGGCCGGTCCTTAGGAAATTTCCACCGTACACCTGACTGCCCTTTGCACCAGGGTGTTGGCTTAGAGAGCAACATGGAGGGGTCAGGGCCCTGGTTCACCAGGCTGAAGTTTGGATCCCAGCAGAACTTCATTCTAAACTCAGACTTCACTCCAAGGCAGCTTGCCCCCTCATTTTTCTCATTCTTGCTGCTTGGACTTTAAACTTGGCTTCCCAGATGGAGCAGAGGTCCCTGGATTGGAACAAAAGATTTTCAGGGTTCCTTTAAATAAGACAGGGCCCGCACCCTGTGATTCCTTGCACAAGTCTATAGGCTCTGGACTAAACAATGGCTGGTGTTTAAAAGGCCACACATTCAGAGGCAAGAATGGACATAGTTTAAAAACTGTCTGGGACACTTCAAATTCTCTAAACAAATCAGACTGACTCTAGAATTAAATCAAGTTGTTAAAAAGAACAAAATTTCACCAAAGGGAGAAGTGCAGTGAACTCCCTACATCTACAGTAGATGATGACTAATCCATTGGTCCCCAATTTCTATTGTACATTAGCAATATCTGGTGCTCTGGCCATGCCCCCTCACACCACTTAGGATGTCTGGTGAGGTGCTAGGCATTAACATTTTTTTAAAAAGATCTTTAGGTGATTTCAGTGTTCACAAAATTTGGAAACCACTGAACTAATCCACACATATTTATTAAACACCTATTATGGCCCCAGCTAAAGGAGTCCTGTCCTCAAAGAGGTCACATGAGCTAGTAATGGAGGAAGGAGTTGGCAGAATTTTGAAGCTGGAAGATTGTCTGTTGGGCAGCCTCCTTGTGTTACAGAGATGGTCACACACAAACTTCTGCAGAAACCCCTAAAAGCTGGGGCTCGCAACTCTGGGCCAGTGCTCTCCCTGCCCTGTCAATCTCCCTCTTTTCCTTTGTGCCCTCAAAGAACTTTTTGCCAAAATGTGGGTGATTTGGGTATTGTTTTTAAAAAGCTATCTTGACATCACTACCAAATCAATCATCTCCAGTTCCAACATCTCCCAGTGACTCTCAAACCCAGGGATCCGGTGCTTCGTGCTGTTCTCCAGATATTCCTCATGCTACCTGTCTGCCAAGTGCTCCTGGAGATCAGGGGAAGTGCTCCTCTTCTTTCCCAGGCTCCCGCATCCCCGGGGTAGCACCAAATGTGAGCAACCAAGAGACTAGGGGTCAGGCTCAGAGGCTTTAGGCTGGGATCGACTACCATGAGCTGGGTGATCTTCGGTCAAATCATTCATCAAAATGGCCTAGACAGAAACCAACACAATTTTCTGTAAAGCAGTTATCCTTCCATTTAAAAAATTTATTAAAAAATTTTTTTAATGGCCTAGAATATTTCCAGAATTCCTGGAATATTTCTAGGATTTCAGAAGGTCTAGAGGAAGCCCCCTGGTGCCCTGAAATCTCCCAAAGGCAGTCCAGGGAGGCACCCTCTAGACCCCCAAAGCAAAAGCCACATGTCCCTCAGAACCACCTGGCTCCAGCCTCTGTGCTGGGGACCTGCTCGGTTTTGCATGAGGGATGCTTAGATGCCTGCCAGGTGGTGGAGTGAGGAGTCATTTGTTCCAGCTCGTGCCTTCCCTTCCACATTCTCCCACACGCTGGCGGGCACAGCAATCCTCCCGTTCCATGCCATGACCCCCTGGGGAAAGGCTCAGTCCTCACCCCGAGGCTTGGTCCTTGCATTATCAGCCCACACTCCACTGACCTGGACTTTGTTGACTTTGCAGCTGCTACAAGCCATCCCTGTCGGGGTCGGGCAGGTGTACGGCTGTGACAACCCCTGGACAGGTGGCGTGTTCCTGGTGGCCCTGTTCATCTGCTCGCCACTCATTTGCTTGCACGCAGCCATTGGCTCAATCGTGGGGCTGCTGGCAGGTAGGCCAAGACGCCCCGTCTCGGCAGGGGTCATTTTCCTGAGGTCATTTCTCCCAGTACACACTAAAGAGTCTAAGCTTACTATCTTCACTGAAGTTTTTAAACACTGTCAGGGCTTGAGACTTATTTTTTTTCCTTTCTTGAGTCTGCAGGGCATATGGGGAGATGCAAAAGGGCTGAGACCTATTGGCCTGTAGCCCCTGGGAGCTGAGGGGTGAGAGGCAGAGGAGAATCTGGTGTGGGTGTGGAGCACTAGCAGACCCTGTAGGGGTATAAACGACCTGCTGCTAAGTCGCTTCAGTCATGTCCAACTCTGTGCAACCCCATAGACAGCAGCCAACTAGGCTCCTCTGTCCCTGGGATTCTCCAGGCAAGAATACTGGAGTGGGTTGCCATTTCCTTCTCCAATGCATGAAAGTGAAAAGTGAAAGTGAAGTCACTCAGTCGTGCCCGACTCTTAGCGACCCCATGGACTGCAGCCTACCAGGCTACTCCGTCCATGGGATTTTCCAGGCAAGAGTACTGGAGTGGGTTGCCATTGCCTTCTCCATAAACGACCTAGCACTTTAAAATTTTGACTAAGCTAACAGGAAAAATTTTCCCAAGAATTGGATTGCAGTTTAACGAATGTGATTTAATTTCTACATATGTGTCTATACACACATTGATATATGTAAATGAAGAGAGTAGAGTCAGAAATGGACCTTGAGTGTTTTGGGAATAGAAGCCTGTTGACTTATCCCAATATTTTTCAAAAATTTCTAGGAAGCATGACTTAAAAAAAATGTTACTTGGAAATAATTTCAAACTTATGAAAACTTACAAAATTAGAAATTGTGTCTGAGAGATACCCACAAATTCTTCATCCAGATTCACCTGCTGCTCACACCCAACCCCTGCCGTCTCATTTCTCTGTCTGCATGTATCGATAAGTGTCTGGACATAATTTTTCTCAAGCAGTTGAAATATTTCTTGCTAAAAATGCAGCTGCTCTGGCCAAAGGAGTGGGGAGGGCCTGCAGCCCTGCTTCCTTGGCCCACCCTCACCCTAGAAGCAGTCATACCTCTGAGTGAAATCTTTGAAAAACAGTTGGAAGCCACTGCTCTCCCCTCACTGTTGCTTTCCTAAGACCAGACGCCCTTTGTAGAGGCTCCTCTGATGAGCAGGTATTGGCGGGGAGAGGGGGGTCAGCGATGGGAGGAAGGGCACCCGGGGACTGGCACCAGCCATGGGGTGGCCTTTGTGCTGTGACCTCGAATCAGCCAGAAATGCAGTACCTTGTCCAACAGCCCTGACGGTGGCCACGCCCTTCAAGACCATCTACCTGGGCCTCTGGGGCTACAACTCTGTCCTCTCCTGCATCGCCATTGGGGGCATGTTCTACGCCCTCACCTGGCAGACCCACCTGCTGGCCCTCGTCTGCGGTAGGTACCGGGGAAGCTGGCAGCCAAGCCACTCTGCTGTTCCTTGCCCTTCCCCACTCCCCTGGCTGTGTGATACCCATGGTGGACCCTCATCAGTACTGAGCAGTAGTGATGGAAGGACTGCAGCTGGGATCTTATCACTAAGGGATTTGATGGGCCTTCCCTAAGAGCTGGCGGATCTGAGGTTCTTCCCCTGTCAGATGGCATCACCACCACTATTCCTCATGAACCACTAAAGTTCATGAGGAAATCACACACGCATTTCCTCATGTGCTAGTGGCAGCATGCCTGGCCTCAACAACCGTTCTCACTCCACCGCTATCGACAGGGCACCGCTAAGTGCTAGGCCCTCGGCTAGACCTGGAAGACACCGACCGCATCCTCATGAAGCCATGGTCTAGCAGAGATGTAATTGCCCAATATTCAGGACAATTGTCTGTGATATCTAAAAAGACCACTGGAAAGAGCCAGTGAGATGACGTGCCTGGGAGGACTGAGGTCCCAGAAAATAGTCACATAATTAAAGGAGCCTGACTTGCATCGAGTAAACAAAGAACGCGCTGTGTGAAGAGAAATGACCACAGGCATGATACTGCACCCCAGCGCCGCGCTCCGTGCTGGGCAAACAGCACTCGTTTCATCCTGCCAAGGCCACTGCCAGGCATGGATTTTAGCCCCATTTTACAGGTGAGGAAATGAGACTCAGAGGGTTGACAAACTTGTCCAAACACAACTATTGATGGCAGAAGTGAGATTCAAACTCCAGTCCCATCAGTCTCCCTGTCCTGGAGTTGCCTATATCCTCTGGAACCAACAGGACACTAATCACTAATACACAAAACTAGAGACAAGTGAAGGGCATAATATCATCCAGAAGGGCTTTTTTTTTGTTTGTTTTCCCCCAGTTAAGTGTGGGAACTGTAAATGCCTTCTGTGTCTCTTGTACCCTCCTCAGCATCCAGCTGGAGGCTGGACTTGGAGCCAGTGGGCTCAGCAAATATTCACCAAGTCAAAACTACCAAGGTATTTTGAGGTTGAGACTGTAATTGTCTATGATCCTCAGAGAGATGGCTGATTCCTGTGGCTGGAACCACCTGGGAAGGCTTTGGGAGGAGGCTGGGGCTTATCTCAACCCTTTCAGGGTGGGATTTAGATAAGCAAAGAGAGGGGAAAGGTGTTCTGGACAGGAAAACAGAGAAACAGAGGCAGAAGTAGCTTGTCCAGAGGCACCAGGGCTGTGGATGAGTTCCCCTCACTGTCCTGGGGGTCCTCATCTGTGGGTGAAGCCAGGTGCCTGGCTCAGGGACCCAACATGGTCCAGCTGTGAGGGGACTTGGTGAGGGTCCAACAGCATCACAGCAGCTCAGAATTTTGGACAAGAGGGACTTTATTCAGAGTTCATATAGTCTGACAGCTCATCCCTCCAGACAGACAATCACCCAGCCATCCAGTCTGTGCTAGAGCATCACCAAGGGTAGTGTGGAGGAGTACAAGATGCTTGTAGACCCCTGACTCTATGCAGGGCTACCATGGAGGTGGGGAGGGAATAAAGGGATATGCAAGCTTTCATCTCTACCCTCAGAGAGCACACAGCCCAGTGAGAGATGGGTCACAAGGAAACACGCCAGATGTCAGGGTGTGGGGCCAACACGGTGGCACTGGGGCCGGCCGGGGTGGAGCCTGCTCTTAGGGAAGGCTGGGGATGGGCCCTGGGAAGCTGACTCCTGATGGTCCTTGTGTCTCCACAGCCCTGTTCTGTGCATACATGGGAGCAGCCCTCACCAACATAATGTCAGTGGTAAGTTTGGGGTCTCCTGACACTACCCTAAAGTGCCCCGACCCAACCAGGGCTTCAGGACATTTGGAGTCTTGTGAGTGAGTTCTGGTCACTAGCACTCCATACAACAGCCTGGTCAAGGTTTATTCAGGGTTTTCCCAGAGAAGGACTGGCCGTGGCATATTTTATGTGCCTCTGGGGGGTGTGTTCGTGTGGATGTGTGTGTGAAAGAGAAAGTGTTGTAACCAGCAGTGGGGAATATGGGTGGACAGATGGAGGTACTCATGTTTAGCCGGAAATGAGAGATTGTCTCTAGGGGATTTTCAGCTCCATCATTAGAAGAATCTGATTGTCCCCAAATTCAAACCAACCATTCTGACACGATCAACCCAGAAGCCAAGGCTGTCACCAGGGGAGGGTCGCCATTCTCAGCCCCTACCGCATCCTTCTCCTTCAGGGTCCCAGGAACCCAGGAACATTTTCAGATCCCAGTGTTTTTGCTTTCAGGTTGGTGTGCCACCAGGCACCTGGCCCTTCTGCCTCTCCACACTCACCTTCCTGCTCCTGACGACCAACAGCCCCTCCATCTACAAGCTCCCGCTCAGCAGAGTCACCTACCCAGAGGCCAACCGCATCTACTACTTGACAGTGAAAAGCCGGGAAGAGGAGAAGCCCTCCAGCGGTGACGAGCCAAGCTATAGGCAGAAATGCTCTTTGCCTCGACCAGGGTCTCTGCTCCCTGTGATCTCAGCTCTGGGTCAATCGGCTGCAGCACTCGCTTCCTTTGCCTCTCCTCACACCTGTGTGGAACAAAACACACCTATACCTCCCTCTCCCTGTCGCTGATTTTCTCTCTCTGCCCAAATCGCCTTAACTCTCCACTGTGCACTGTTAGAAGAAGTTGGTGATGAGTTCCTGGTGGTAGTAGGAAGGCGTGTATTTTCAATGTCAGTGACTTAAAACAAAACCATTCTTTGTATTTAGTCTTTTGTAAAGGTGATTCAGAGATGATCTTCTTAGCAGGTTTAACTAAATAATAGAAGCTATGAAATTAAACGTGCTGAGGGGTTCCTGAATGGGTGAAAGTTCAGGGAATGCGGATGCCAGAGTGCACAGAGCTGACGACTGGTGGGTACATACAGCTTTACATAAAAGAGAGAAATTTCAGATAGAGGAACACAGTTTGAAAGTCAAAATGGGGACAGTTAGGGCACTGAAAGTATCTAAATAGGGACTCAGACATTCAGGGGTCAGAGTAAAGTGCAAGAGGATATTCTGTAGCAGGAAGTAATCAGTAAGTTAGGCTCCTACATGACTCATGATGAAAGACTGGCATGTCTCACTGCAGGTCAAGCCAGCGACTTTGAGCAGGAAATTCAGTTGAGGAAATCACCTGAGCTCAGTATGTGAGAGGCTGGGGAGATCCATTTCATTTCCCAGTTTGCCTGTGGGTGTTGGAATTTTATGAGATTTATGATACTTAAAACAGATGGTTAACCTTGAGTAGAAGAACAAACAGTTATCAATGAATTTTATAATTTGTCTTCCCAATTATAGGCATTAACTTTCTATCTTTATTTAGATACAGGGGTTGTCAACCTTGTCCTGAAAAGTGTCAAATTTCAGCTCTGGAGGCTACACAATCTCTTACAAATAAATACTCAACCCTGTCATCATAGAGCAAAGTAGCCTTAGACAACATGTGAATGAAAGAGGGTGGCTGTGTTCCAATAAGACTTTATTAAGCAAGCAGCTAGATTTGGTCCACTAGCTGTAGTTGGCTGGTCCCTGCTATAGACCATCCAGACAACAACGCTCAGGATCTGGAGACCCATATGTGACTTAGGAGCTGGTGGGAAGTGGGCAGACTCAAAGGACACCACCAGATTCTTTACATCAGACAAAGCCACAAGGCATTTACATGCTGGGCGATAGTGCGGAGTGTCTTAGGAAATCGAGGGCACCGAGAAAGGGAGATCAGGGTGGCAGGAAGCAGGAAGATCTGCCCTGGGGCTCTTTCAGAGACTGACACGCCCAGTGATGAGCACTAGGGGGCGCAGTTTTACACCGGCCCCTCCGTCCACACACGTGTCTAGGAACCACCCCTCAGGCTCACCCGCTCTTGGCTCCTCGCTGTTCTGCCTCTGCCAGTAGGTTCACCACCACGGGAGGAAGAAAACTGGAGCCCTTCAGTGCAGGGTTTCCAGGCAAGAGGAGCAGGGAGGCGCTGGAATCTCAGGGCTGGAGGGAGCACGCAGGCCAGGTTGTGCCACCATACTGTGACCCATGACCTCCATTTGGAGGAAGAGGACTTTTTGTTTCCAGACAGCCTTCCAGAGGGGACTCCCGTCGCCCTTTGGAAGGAGACCCCGCACCCCACATGTCCTAGCAGGAGATAGAACCAGAAACCCTATTTGTTCTTTATGGGCAAATTGTCCTAGGAAATCCCCTGTTCTCTCCATTAAGCCCTGAGAATCTCCACCCAAAGCACTGGATCTGATGGGAACAGTCCTTTAGCCACGCTTTTTATTGGATTCTCAGGAGAGGAAGACTATCTGGATATGAAAAATGCTTTCAGCTCAGTTGGACAAGATTCTCTCTCCCCTTCCTTCTCTTCCTACACCACTTCTTGGTTTGTCATTTACAAGGTAACACATGGGTCACAGTTATCAGGGTTGTTTTTCCCTCCCAAGTTCCTGCTTTAATTCCCCCACAAGAATGAAAAGTTAACTGTGTTGCAAGCTGCCAAACTTGTTCGGAGAAAAATGGATAAAAGCTAAGTTATTCTGAAAAAGGAAAAAGTATGTCCAGCAAATCTGGAAAAGCCGCACAGCCCCAGAAACTCTATAATGCAGTGTGATCAAGATGGCCAGGTATTTATGCATGAGTAAATGTTTTTACAAGTGTTTTTACACATTATCTGCTAGTATGATGTAAGGAAAAAACAGACAGTGTATTATTAATCAGTGAATTATCTTGCCAAGAGAAGTTGTACAGGAATGATAAAATAATTTTTTTTTAATCCTTTGAGGCTAAGATGCTGAAAGTTGACGATATTTTCCAAATGTGATCAAACAATCTCCTCTTAAAAGCAGAACAAGTATAGTCATTAAGCCAGGCTGGTGAACAGAAGCGGCATCTCTCTTGGGCACGGCTGAGGGTAGGCAGAAGTGAAAACCCTCTAAGAAAACTCTGCCCAGCGCAGGCCACTGTCCACAGGCCATGGACAGATGTCCAGAGGTCCTCGTAAGTAGTCCAAATAGCCCCCAGCACCTGAGAGCTAACTCCCTGGTGTTATCTTATCCCACTTTAACCAGAGCTTCCCCCTCTCCTGCCCCTGAATGAACATGTCGAGAGCCCTAACCTTGCAGATTCTCCCCACCAGCATGGGGCAATCCAGGAGGCCTCCAGGAGGGAAGAAGGGTTTCTGGGAACATGTCATAGCTGTTTCCCTAGTATCATCTCAAACTACCAGCAGCTCTTGGATGTACAAATGATATAGTGAATAGTGAAGTCGCTCCGTTGTGTCCGACTCTTTGCGACCCCATGGACTGTAGCCTACCAGGCTCCTCTGTCCATGGGATTTTCCAGGCAATAGTCCTGGAGTGGATTGCCATTTCCTTCTCCAGGGGATCTTCCCGACACAGGGATCGAACCCAGATCTTCCACATTGTAGACAGACGCTTTACCATCTGAGCCACCAGGGAAGTACAAATGATAGTTGAATATAAATATTTATGGTTGAACAGAAACAAACTACTACTGTCTGAAATTCAAGAAAGTAAGAATGTATGTGTGGGGTTGGGGAGGGCGGGCTTTAGCAGGAGTGCTGTCTTTAAACTCTTTTTTCCCTAACAAACCCCTTTCTCCCCCTCTCCACTGCCTCCTTCCTCTGACCTGGCCATCTCTCCCACCCATTTTCATCTTCTGTCCTACAACACTGACAAGCTCTACCATCACTGTGAAACAGTGTTGTTCTGTCGCATTTTTAAATGGTCGGTTTTAATTATCTCTGCAGTCTCTTCTATGATAACTGACATCATCAAAATCTCTACTTCAAACTGGGAGCTTGCTAGGAAATAATCCATTTTCTTTAGCTTTAAAATTTTATTGCCAGAATATTATTCACAATGTTCTCGTGGTAATTTGTATCTCTCCGGTTATCTGCGGCTTTGTCTCCTTTTTCATTTCTAATCTTATGTAATTTTCTCTTTCCCTTAGGCTTGTGAGGGGTTCATTCATTTTATTGATTTTTTTCAAAGAAGCAGTTTAGAATTTATTTGTCTTTTTCTACTCATTTCGATTTGTTTTTTATTTCTTTTTCCTGTTTTCTTGTGGTTTATTTAAATGTTCTCTTCTCCTAATGTTTTTAAAATTCATATAAAATTCCCTTATTTTAGATCTTTGCCATTTAACAACAAAGACATTTAAGTCTATTAATTTCCCTCAGTTACAGCTTTAGCTGTGTACTGTAGGTTTTGGAATAAAGTGTTCTGTTTTCATCAATTTTAAAAGTTTGTTATTTTTACATTTTATTTCTCTTTGAGGCAAGAATTTTTGAAGAATGTGTTTCTTGATTTCCAGCACTTCAAACTTTTTGATGTTTTTCAGCTTTCCATATCTACTTTTATAGGATTATGAGCAAAGAATATGGCTGGTACAATCTTTATTTTTAAATGTTATGCATTTTTCTTTGTAGCCAAGTATATGATTGATTTTGAACATACAAAATGCAGATTTTTTAATCTGAAGGAAATGTGTATTAAATTGATTTATTAACTGCATCATTCAACTCTTCTATGCACTTATTTATTTTTAGTCTATAAATCTTAATTCTGAAAAGGGTTTATTAAAATTCAACTATAATTGTATAGTTTTATTAAACTCTTTTTGTATTTCTGAAATATGTCTCATATATTTAGGAGCTACATTGTTTGGTACCTATGGACTATGATTAACATTGATTATTCTTAAATTTTATCTTTTACTACTACAGACTGCCCATTGTTATGCTCATTAATGCCTTTAACCAAATTCCAATTCAGCTGTCATTGACACTGCTGAATCCACTTTCTGGTATTTCCTTATCCTTTTATTTTAAACTTTATCATTTCCTTTTAACTGTACCACTTTCTTTTAACTGTGTTTCTGACCTCATTCACTCATTCATCCAGAAGACATTGCATGAACTTTTTTAATATGTCACTCAGGCCCCCTTGACAACAAACCAGGAAAGAATCAGACCATTTCCTGCCTTCAAGGAATTCATGTTATGGGGATTTGCCTGGCCATGTGAGTAATCCTACCTGAGAGGATGTCACCCCAGACTGCCTGAGCCACATAAGGTCACAGCGCCAGTTTCATGATTTTGAGTGGTGAATGAAATATCTTGTTGGGTTAATCTTCTGTTTAGGAAGATTAAGCATGATGTTAAGGGTTTCAGGAAAATTTCTATGCCTCTTCTCCTCTTGTTCTTTATCTTGTCATTACCTGCCTGCCCAAACACTCCCAGCTGTCCCTTCAGTTCAAGTCTTTGAACCTGTTACAAAGTAAACAGTCTTGGGAAGGTAACATAGTAAGCATGATCAATCACTTGCATCTTAGGTTGAAGGAGTCATTTCTGAGAACTGGTTGGATGAGAAAAGGAGACGAGAGTACAAAGAGAAAAATGGGTAGCACATTGTGAGAGTGTCTTTGGCTGAGATGGGGCCAGGCTAGAGGAATGAGATATGGAGGCCCTTTGTTCTATCATCGGTGATGAGGAACTGTTGTATTCAGCTTAGAGAAGAGAAGAAATGCCTAGGGCCATGACTGTGGAAGAAGTTGTCCTGTTACTCAACAATACCTCAGAGCATAGAATAAGGACCACTCGATGGGAGTGATAAGCAAACAGACATTGAACCAATGGAAAGGGATGCTTTTTACAATGGAAGTTGCCTGAGAAATGGTTGTCCTGTGAAACTCTGAGTTCAGGACAAGGGCAGGAGACCTATAAGAGATGCTTGCTTTTGGTAGGGTAGACCAGATGACCGTGGCAGCCTCTCTTCCAACTTCAAGTTTCAGTGATACTATGGCCCTGAGTTCCTACAGAGAAATAAGGGGGAGGTATCATTAAGGTGGTAAAAAGTATAAACATGGAGACAAATATATCAAAAATATACCGTTGCTGCATTTATAGGTTTTCCTAGAGCTTGACTGGTTAGCCATTTGCTCAGTCTATCAAAATGCTCAACATGGCTACTTGTGTGGATGCAGCCTGAGGGACCAGCATCATTTAACTGTGCCTTTTCCTTGACTTTCTCATCTTCATCACTTTCCTCTGTCCAGGGATTCCTCTTCCGGTCAACCCTATAAGATCTGCCCATCAAGAAACTCAATCTTCTTACATCTGTGGCCTACATCTGTGGCTACATCAGATCTGTGTGTTCTGGTTTGTTTGTACTTCCTGTACAAGTCTTGAGCTTTGTCTCCATGGGTCATAAATGTTGTAAGGGCCTGGGGACTATTAATATAATCTAAAACCAGCTAAGAGTTGGCAGTTTCAGTGAGGTTTATTGATTTCCACTCAATAAACCACAGTCTCATCTGGCAACTTTAAAAGGCATTCACTTTTTAATATGAGATTTTTCAACTTACTTGGCTTTTCTTGCCTCTTGTGATTCAAAGAAAATAGAAGAATCCATAAGAAACACTTCTATTCCTAGTGGAATTAGAATTCCAAGGCCCCAAGGAGGGAGGTGGGGGACATTGCTAGAAAAGTCCTCTTATTCTCTGTGAACTGGTAGCTAGGAGCCTCCAGCCTCTCCTCCACAGGCTGCTGAAACTGAATGAATAAAGGAAGTAACTCTCCAGGGAGCTTCTAGCTCAGCTTTCATTCATTCCACAGGAACTCTAGCCTTTTCCCTGGAGGAATCTGACTTCCCCACGTCTGGCTCCTAGAGGTCAGTGCAGGCTCCTGCCCCTACAAAGTTGGCAATGCAGAGTTGAAGCCATGAACATTATGAAGAAGATAGTTCCGAAGTAAATTCTGATTGACCAAGCCCACCAGGAGATAATAACCGGTACCCATAAATTATCTTGGGGATCTCCCAGTATCGAGCTGTGGCCTTTGGTGGGACCCTTTGGCAACAAGCATCCACCTCAGTCTTCTGCTTTCCAGGAGCACTCGCTTGCCCCTCCCTAAGCTAGTGTGTGTGACAGACACCACTCATCTGAGGACGAAGCTCCATTTGGCTCCTGAGATGTGGGTGGATTTCCTGATGGCTCCTCCCTCCTGGCTACTCATTTCCTGTCTTTTCTAATTGGTCACATGTTGTTCCTGGGTAGCATCTCCCTGTTACTTTCGGATGCGTAGGGGGCTAAAGTGAAGAATGCAGCACTGGAAGTTCAGGAGTGTTCAGGAGAGGCCAGAGCAAGAGAGGGCACGAGGTGGGCCTCCTGAGCTGAGAGACCAGCAGGCTGGGGACAAGGAACGTGTCATCAGCAGATGACCACAGGCCCTGAACTTCAACACCAGAGGAAGGCCCCTGTGCGGGAGCTGAACTCCAGTCCATTCCCCACCCCTCCCTGGAATGCGGGGCTCCCCCCCTGCCACTCGTCTGTTTGCTTTCCTTCCTCAGAAGGGCCCTCTCACCCTGTGATCAGGACCCCTCTCCGGCAGTTCCGAAACACCTGGCCTGGTGGAAAGGGCGTTTGACGTCAGCGGGGAGTTTGTCTACTCAGGTGTAGCTAATATCCTCAGTGTGAGTTCTGTTTCTGAACTTGGGCAGCCACCTCACACCCTGTCACTTGAGGGGGTGGGGGTGATACGCAGTTGATGCTTGACCCTTCAGACTCACAAAGCCAAACAGAACATGTTTGGATTGGGCCTCCTCCCCAGACTCCAGCCCACCAGACACCACCCCTCCCCCACCACCACCACCACGGCTGTCTGGGACCCAGGAGGGCCGCTTCCCTCCATATATAGAGCTCAGAGTCCTTTCTGGAGACAGGGGTTAGGTTTTGCCCTCCTTACTCTGAGAGGGCCCACCAGGACCTGGTCAGCAGAGTCAGGAGGAAAGGTCTAGAAATTTCCACAAAACCAGAAAGAAGGCATCTAGTATTAATTAGGCTGTGCAGAAATATCCATCAAGACACAGATGGCAATAACATTCCTCAGCCTGTGCCCTGCCTGTGTGGGGGATTAAGGGAGTTCATTGAGGTGGGAACGCAAATTGGCCCCTGAGGAGACGACACTTAGGTAATTGCCTTAAAGGCATATACTGGAGCAAGAATTCTAAGGAAAGGGGTGATTGAAGGTGATGCCTGAGGAAGGACAGAGAAACTACCTCCAGGCAGTCCAAGCTCTGCCCCTTTAAAGGAAACCTGCCTGATGGGGGCACCATGGTGGCCAAGGCCAGTCTTCCCCAGGGAGTTTAGGAAAGTCAAAGAGTGAGCCCGCTGCAGGAAGAGCGCTGCTTTTCTCTCCCTCTTCTGCCACATGGTGCCCTTCCTCAAGTGGAAGCCAAGCACCAGGCATAAGGTGAGGAAACGCGAGGGGAATTTACAGAAAGGCAGCCAGAGGATGAGCTGGTGGGCTGTGGGAACTGAAGAGGCTCAGTTTTAGGGAGAAGCCCAGCGCCTGAGTTGAGGACCAGAGACGCCACCCAACTGGAAAGAAGTTTCTTCCCAAATCCCAGTGGTCTGGACTCCTCCAGACCTGTGCAAGAAATCCAAAGGAACTCAGGTAAGAGGTCTGGGGGAGAAAAATGAATCAGGGAGACCCTCCAGCTGGGCTTCCCATGTGGCTCAGTGGGAAAGACTCCACCTGCCAATGCAGGAGACTCTGGTTCGATCCCCAGGTTGGGAAGATCCCCTAGAGCAGGAAATGGCAACCCACTCTAGTATTCTTGCCTGGGAAATCCCATGGACAGAGGATTCTGGTGGGCTACAGTCCATGGAGTTGCAAAGAATCAGGCACGACTGACCGACTGAACAACAGACCCCCTACCCGACAGGGGCCTCTATCTGACTTTTCAAAGAAACAGAAAAAAAAAAAGGTCAATCTCTCTGTTCCTTCTTCTGCTGAGCTTCAGAAAGACAGTCCTGGGAATGGAGGACCTTATTAAGAACTCCAGGGAGAGTTCAGATCCTGGAAGCTTCAAGCTGGACAAGCTCTTAAATAATTCTATTAATAGTTCAAACCCCATGAGGAACCCCATGGCTTATACAGGAAACTGTCCAGGTGATAAATGAGCCTGGACAGAAGCCCAGGTGTCCTAACTCACAACACTGAGCTCTTCTTGGACATCTGGCGATGGATCTAAGTTAACCCATCAGCCTCAAATCCCCTTACCACCTACCTGTCCGCTGGATGAGCCTTCATATTTATCATCCTTTCCACAACTCTGCAACACACAGCTCTGACATCAGTGTGATTCCCAGGGCAGCCCCATGTTGAGCTGACTGTGAGATGCTAATGAGGTAGGTTTGAGAACCTTGTTCCCAAGAGTCCTCACCTGCTGCTTCCAGGGTGGAGGTGCCTGGTCCAGAGGCACCTTAGCCTCTCACCTCAGGTCCTATGCTCCTTCCACAGACATGCCAAGAGAACTAGAGCATCTCAGTATCCACAAACATCTTCACACAGCCCATCTCCTCAGTGGCCTTTTCTTTCATGGGCATCTGAGATAACTTTAGACGTGTTCCATGTAGCTACAGAGTGATGTTTCTGGAAGATAGGTAGCCATGCCATGAGGAACAAAGTCTCAGGACACTGACTTTATCTGATCAGAGAATGAACAATCTGGTATGATATGTGATCTCCTCAAAACTAGCGCTGAAGGATAGGAGCCTCAGTGAACTTGCTGAGGTTAGGCAATCCTGAGACTTGGAGAGCCCACGGCCAGTCGTCTGCCTGCCTTCATGTACCCTCTCAGACTTGTACAGCATCCACACTTTCCTTTAAAAGGGGAGGGGAAAAATAAGTTTACTCTCAAGTGCCAACTGTATCTAACTGGTATTGTTTGTCTGGAGATTTGTGTTAAGAAGGATTCTGAGGCTGTGTTGAAACTGACTGGGAAAGAGGTCTATGGTCAGATAGCTGTGTTTGCCACAGACAACGCAGGGAAGAAGCGGCAGAGAAGGGAAACGTTGCCACAAGAGAAAAAGCAGGTACACAGCAGCCCAGAATTTCCTTGGCCTGTCACTGGATGACACGAACGTAATGGCACACGGGTGGATTCTTTCTGTTTGTTTTTGGTAACTTTTGTTACTCCTTTTAGGATATGAAATACTTTGTAATTTTTTTAAATAAAATGATCACAAGTCCATTGATATCATTTGCGAAGGCTCCAACAGTCTGTAACACATCTATATTGCAGGAGTAAAGACTCAAAACCAGGAGGTTAAAACATAGCTCTGTAACTAATCAGCTATTTGGCCTCAGGAAAGCTGCTTTTCTCTGGGCCTCAGTTTTGTTTTGTTTTGCTTTGTTTGCTAATACCTAGATCCAAATTCTAGAGAAGGAAATGGCAACCCACTCCAGTGTTCTTGCCTGGAGAACCCCATGGACAGAAGAGCCTGGTGGGCCACAGTCCATGGGGTTGCACGACTAAGTGACTAACACACACACAGACCCAAATTCACTTGGTTATTAAAGACTGAGAGTTCAAAGTAGTTTCATTGGATAGGAAAATTTTCATGTACATTGTAACTATCAGTATAAAACTCCCCCGTGGCCCTAACTTCAAAAGATGGATCTAGAGTACCTTCTGGAAAGAAACGGAATGATCCACGTGGCCATATAAATCAAGGATGGCTTCGTGGAGGAAGCGGAACATAAACCAGATGATGAAGGCTGAATAGAAACTAGGCAAGAAGAGGCAGAGGGGGCCAGAGGCAAGGCCAGAATACCAAGGCAGGGTGTGTGTTGGGCAGCAAAGGATGAGTGGGATGATGAAATCAGCCCTATTGTGGAACAGCTGGAAAGCCTGGCTGAGCAGTTTAGGCATTAATATACCCTTGGCAGTAGGGAGCCACAGAGATTGTTGAGTGAGAGAGTCACGTAATGATATGCCTAATAACTGAAGCACAGAATGGATTGAAAGGAGGGAAATTAACAGCACAGACACACCATTCTGAGGTGTGGCCTGGGTGTGAATAGGGGAAGGAGAGTGAAATCTCCCTCAGAGGAAGGTCAGTCAGATGTTACCCCAGTTACAGATGGGGCGCTCTGACCTTCGCACTCTCCTCAGCCTCATTCATGAGGTTGTTATAAGGTTAAACGAGGTTGCAAGAGGCACCAACTCATTTATGCTATTAATGTCTTCCTGGAGTGAGACAGAGACTCCAAAGTTCCCCGTTCCTCTAAGCCTTTCTCTGCACCTCTATGAGGAGATGGCTACTAGGGGAAGGGCTGGGTCAGAGGGCTGGACTGGATACGCCGAAAAGCCTTTTCCAGTTAACGTTCAATGCCTCTGATAGTTAATAGAATGATCTTTGAAAATGTCAACTAAACACAACTTCACAGAAAAAGATAACACCTCATTTACCACCCACAGATGTCTGCATCACACATACACACACGGTAGCCTGGAAAATTGCACATCACAGCACAAAGCTCAACTTCTCCATGGGGAAATGTGTGCCCAAATTGTGGCCAGTGTTATCCTGTAGGACTGGATGTAGGAAAAAATCAAATTATATACAATTGTCACTTCAAAAAATATCCTTCTGGTGTAGTTGCCTCATGATGTGGGAGTCTCTGCCACAGTAAGCTGGAGAAATAAGAGACGTAGGGATCTGTGGAGTGATGACAAAAGGGTCTTGACAGTAGGTTCCAGATTCTCTATATGTTGGGCATTGCTAGAGATAGATGGACAGCATTGGCCCACCTCCAGGAGGCAGGAAAACCTGTTCAAAACCTGAGAAAGACAGCTTGTAGACAGTGTACAGGTAGAGACTTGTTGGAGTAAAGGTTGATTATTAGTAGAATAGACTAGATCATTTTTCCTCTTCTGAAAGATGTCATATACGATTTGGGTTTGTTTTTTTTTCCCCTCAAAGGAACTTTAGTAAGCTTCAAAACTGTATCTGACAGGTGGGGTCTTCTGTAAAATGACTTTTACCCCTGATATTTGAACAGATGGCATTTTCTGTGTGTTAGCAATCAGTAGACGCGTAGATACTATGGATACTACTCTTCAGAAAAAAAAGAAGGGGGGGGCCTTTTAAGCAAATCATTGTGGCTCATGACTGTTCTTTCCTTCTCTGAATCAATGAGAGGGTAGCATCGTTGGACTCTTGCCTCTAAAGATACAAGATGCTGGCAATCCTTGAGGGCAGGGACTGTGCCCCTGAACTGGACAACCCCAGTGTGATGCTACCTGCACTGGGACACTTAAAAGTCTGGTTAGAGAAGGAGGTAACAGCAGTCCCTATACCAGGTAGGCATGCCGAGGAGTTACTCAGCTGCTAAGGTCTGCCTGCAGATTCTTGAGGACAGAGCTTCCCAGAACATGTGTAGTTGGAGCAAGAGAGCAAAGCCCTTGGTACTTGAAGAAAACAGAGGGGGCCTGGCATGGCCCGAGTCCCCAGGATCAGGCCGTAAGCATCACCATCTGTTTGCTGCACTATGCCACACAGTACTATTTTTTGTGTGCCATGATGTTAGAGGGAAAGCCGAAATAAACCCACAAAGTGAGTCATCGTTGAAAAAATTTTGTTCTTGGGCTTTAGAACACCCAGGCCCCCACCTTCCAAGCAGCTTGGCGGTTTTCAGCCACGGGGTATAACCTCTTGCTAACCAAAACAAATCACATGGAGCAAAATCTCGGTCTTCAGAGGCCTGTTTCATTCTCTCTCACTAACTGTGTTCTTCCATCCACTCATGAACGATTTCTGGGCCTCTGATTGGTTGGTCACAGGCGGCCCATCACTCAATCACATCTATAAACTCCCTTTCTTCTCTCCAGGCAGTGCTGGAAACAGTCAGCTCTTGCCCATCAGTTTCCGCATCCCTACACAGCTCAGCCATCACCATCGTGAACCTGTGTAAGACTCTCACTTTCAATATTTACCAAGCATTTAACATCTACAGTGAGATATATTATTTCTTTTATAGTTCATACCCTGAAATGGTGGTTCATACCCAGCCAATGGTGGTTCTTTATACCAGTCAGAAATTAAAATATCTAGGGTAATTATCCCTCATTAACATAGTCAACAAATACTTCTGAGTGCCTACAATATGCCAGGATCATGCTGGGTGCTGGAGGTGCCAAGAAAAACCACTGTAAGGGGAAAAAATGGGCTGTCAAGGATCCTGTGAGGGTGACAGACAGGAACACGAGGTAGGAGGGGGTGCTGGTATGTGTAAGCTGCCAGCCCTGGCCTGACATGAGGGCCCACTCTGCCCAGAGCACAAGCTATTCCAGGGACATGGCCTCCCCGAGGAGCCGGCTCCCTGATGTCAGCATTGCAAAGTAATTCTCCCCAGCATTTTGTGAGCATTAGTTTCATCTTTGTAACAACATGAGAATGAAAAAGCAGGTACCCTCCAAAGTACTTGTCATCATTCTGTTTAAGCTGGGTTTGCAAGGCCAGTCCTATAGGGTCTGTAGATCTCCTTCTGAGTACCGCCATGCTTGCAGTGGGGGAAACTGTCAATGAAATCTGATGACTTGCAAAATGCAGCGCAGAAATGAGTGATGCTGGCTCCTGGCCAGCACTCTCATTGTTTTCTTTTTTCCCCACCACACCAATGGAACATTTCTTTCTAGAGCATTTGATAGATGTGTTCATGATATCCTTGAAATTGCCTTTATCTGTTGTGAAAGTCCTGAGAATCTGTCCCAAAGGTAGTGGTAAATTGCTATCACCTCAGCTTTAAGTATTTCCACAGCCTCGGGAAATTTGTTATTTTATCTCCAGTCTTCCTTGTGGCATTTGTTCTCACCTGCCATCCTCATCTCTTGGCCAGCACATCTGGAAGAGCGGTCACCCTCCCTGGGGGGTCAGTCTGTGCCTGCACTCCCGTCCTGCCCACAGGAGACCAGAAGCAACACTGTATCAGACCACATTTGGAGCCATCTCCCCAATCACCCAAATAAGTACAGAACATGGGTTCAAGGAAAAGAAAGATACTCTCTGTTTTTGTTTTTGTGGCTGGGAGATCAGTTCTAGGAATGCATGGTAATATGGACCCTGACCTACTTTCCTGGATTCTGAGCAGGCAGCGCAGTCTACTGATAAGAACTGAAAGCAAAGGGCCAGGGCAGGAAAGGGGGGACAGTTTTTCTGTAGATCAGCAAACTGGGAGCCAGGAAACCTGGGTGCAACTCCCGGCTACGCCATAATTAATTACATGATCTGGGAGGGGTCGGGGGGCAGTAATGCAATTTCTCTGGACTTGGGAAGTAGACTGTGATTTTGAAGATCCATGCAATTCTGAGTCTCTGATGCTAAATAAGGTCAATATATTTCTCTATGCAGAGGGTGACTAGGGTGGCTGACACTTGGCATATGAGGGATGAAAAGCATTGGGCGGGCAGAGGTGCCCTTCCAGCCTGGCGGATGTGCCCTGTAGACTGGCTATGGAAGAATGCCCTGCTTTGTCAGATGATGCAATGATACCCTCTGGGTCCCCACCCTCCTGCACAGCACCTACCTGCAGAGGTGCCTTATTCACTTGTGTCTGATGTACCAGAGCTTCTCCAGCCTCTGAAGTTAAGGCTCCATGGTGACCCACAGGCAGGATGCTGAGTGAAATAGATTTTTCCCATCCCGAGCCTAGAGGAGAGGGGCGTGTTTGAAGTTCCATGTTTGAACTTTCAGTCTGAAACTATAGACAAACCCCTTTCCTTGCTCATACATGTGCCCCATGCTCTGGTTGGTGATGCTATATTCTCAGCTTTGCTGAGCTCTTTCTACATGAGCAACGTGATCTAGACCAGTTTTCTCAAACTTTCATTTGCACGCAAGTCAGTTGGAGATCTTGTTTAAAAAAACAAACTTATTCCCGTTCAGTGGGTCTGAGATGGGACCTGAGAGTCTGCATTTCTAACAAGCACCCTTGGATGTCCGTGAAGCCAGTCCACAAAGCTGACGCTGTGCAGCAAAGATGCAGAGGAAAGAACTGAGGGCTGAGGGCCATGTGACTCACTGTAGAGTGGTTCAGAAATCACCAGAGCCTAAGTTTTCCATCTTTCGGAGATAACAATGCCCCAAAGTATCCAAATGGAAAGACAGCTCAAGAGCTCTCCACTATTCCAGGTAGCCATTTGATCAGCTAACTCCAGAGTTCACTGGAACCACAAGCAGAAAGTCCCAAAACTGCATACCTTGGGGACCACCAAGTACCCAAATTAATCAGCGTGGGGCATGCTTCATAACAAGCCATCAGGTGATCTGATGCTGTCAATTCTCAGACCCCACTTTGAGAAACGCTGCCCAGGTGATAAGTTACTCTATTTTCACTGCGGGTTTCTGGTAGCTGAACACAGCTCCAGGACTCTTACCTCCCACAGAGCAAACCAATGTGCCCAGAAAGCACCCGGGGAATCTTGTTGGACTGTAGATTCTGATTTCATCAGTCTGGGTGGAAGCTCAGGTTCTGCATTTTTAACAAGCTCCCAGAGAAGGCTGATGGCACTGGTCCGGGGACCACACTTTGAGTAGCAAGACTCTAGATGAGAGGTTCTCAGCTCCAACTGCACATTAGGGTCATCTTTTAAACACCATTGACTTTAAAATTCTGACTTTTAAAATTGGTCTGGGATGGGAGTCAGACATATTTTAAGCACTCAGGTGCCTCTTATGTGCAGGGAGCACTGAGGACCCTCCCCCACACACACTCTCTCTGCAGCAGATGGAGACCAGGGCACTGGCTGAAGGACGGGAATGGGCAGTGGCCTAAGGTCCATCATTCACACCAGTCTGAAGCCCAGTGAAGGAGGCTTAGAGCAGTGCCTTCCTGGGGGAACAAGGCAGGCTGGCCTATCCGTATCCTGACACTGCCAGGTATCTCTGATGTGGCTTCTGTGAGTAAAGGAAGTGGAAGTTTTAGCAGGAAGAGTGGGAAAGAGGGCTTTTTCCGTAGACACTAATGCAATCACTACTGCCGGTCGGACTGCACTGCTCCTCCCGCTCTGCATGAATTTCCCAGCACTCTCTGCTTGCCTCTAGGGGTGGACCAGGGTGGGACACTGACCTGTCTCGTTTTGCCCCTGGCTAGGCAACACTGAGGCAGAGCCACCCTCGACGAGCCCCAAGGCGGATGAGGGCTCGGAGGCCGTGCTCCCCAAGCCCAGGAACGTGTTCCATATCGAGTGGTCGTCCATCCACAGAAGGAGCAAAGGTGCGTGCTCCCCCCATGGCTCCCAGGGGGCCTTGACCTTTCCATTTCTAAAATGGGAACCCTGGCATCACCTCTGTCACAGGCAGTAGGGAAATCCGTGAGGGTGAGGTTCATCCTTGTCATCCCCCAACCTCTGACTTCAGCCATGGGTCTCAGAGTCTCAGCAAAAAATGGGGAGACCAGAACTGAGACAGGCTTTGTCAGTCTTGGCCAGGAGGGTTGCAAACTTGATGGCACATTGGAACCACCCACATCCCATGCCCAGAAACGCTACTCTAGTTCATCTGGGAGGCAGCCGAGGTGGCAGAAGAAGCTTGAACAGCTCTCCGTAAGGCAGTTGCCTGGTAGCCTGATGGTTAGGATTTGGTGCTTCCACTGCAGTGGCCTAGGTTCAGTCCATGGTTGGAAAACTGGTCTGCAGGCCATCAGCAGGTATAGCCAAAATACAAGAAAATAAATTAAAATTAAATAAAACATCACATTTAAAGTGACCAAAAAAGCCCTGCAAATCACAACCACAATGTGGTCACGATGGTCACGCTGCTAGAGATAAAAAGTTCTCTCCTACAGCTGTAAGAGGAGGGGCTCCCAAAGGCCAAGAGGAGGTCCAGAGGGCAGGCAAACAGTCAGGGAAGCCAGAAACCTGGATGCTGGGGGCGGGGGGCAGGTTGGGGCAAACAGGGAGGAGGCAAGCGAGGGATAGGAGGGTCTTCAATCAGATGCAAGGTGGGAGCAGTCTCATGAAGGCCTAATTGTGCCCCCCAGAGAGGACCCCTTTGGGCCAGAAGTTTGACAGAGCCCCCAGGGCATCCCAAGGAAGAGAGCATAGTTTGCTTCCAAAAGTTAACACTCTCCCTACAAACATCTTCTTAGGATGGTGCTGGAGGGCTGCGGTAAGGGAGGGCCTGGCAGAGAGCCATGCACTGCAGAGACTGGGAGAAGGGTTAGTAGGAGCTGCTGAAGAGCTGGCGTTTCAGACAGAAGCAGAGAATCTCTCAGGATATCACACACACTGGCCTCAGAGTCTAGAGTATCCTCTTTGCTTCCTGCTCTTCCTTTCAAACTCCCTTAATTTGTTTCTCCCACGTAGTGTAACTTTCCAACCACCACACTGGTATTTGCAGTTCCTGCTCCTTCAAACGAGGGGTCACAGGGCCATTGGTGCATCTCTTCTAGTGTCTAAGTGCCCTGAAATCTCGTTAATGCGGACTGAATGGCCGATTGTGTAAAGATTCTCGGCACCTAGAGCTCAGACTGCCATTCTCACACTTGACCACAAGAGGACACCAGAGCATCAACAGCAAAACTTCCAAAGGCCTTTCATGATACCGAAACACATCTGACATTCCTCATCTTTACAAATAGATTATCTCATAATAATGAAAACAAATGAGTTTTCTAGAATAACAAGGACATGCCAAAATCTGTTTTGAGTTAACAACATGGGTATCCCTTGTCTTAATCCAACCAGCCACTGCTGCTTAAATATCTAAAATTCTGAGACATGATCCTAAAAAGACCAAAACAACTTAGGTCATCCAGCTGGGAAGAGTTGTAGTAAAATTTGAACACAGACCTTGGATGGTTTGGGCAGCTTAATGCTTTATGAGCAACAATACCTTATAAATACCAGTCTTTGTGTCACGTAGGGAAAGAACCCTGGCTTCAGGGCTCACGAGTAGCTCTGTTTGCTTACCTACAAAACACAGGAGTTGAGTAAAATCAGAGCCTCTTTACTAAAAGTCAGCCGAGCCTCTGAATCCCCTAAATTCCTGTAAAATGTCCTGTTTACATCAAGATGTGCATTTTTTTTCCTCCAAAGAGCTTGCCCATGGGTGTTTGCAGTAGCAGAGGAGGGGGCCTTCCTGTACAAGGAGACAAGCCCAGGCCATCCTCAGTGGGCCAGGAAGTGCTGAGCATTCCAACTTAAGCCTGGCAGGAAACTTGCCACAAAGGTGCCAGGGTAGAGGTCCTAACTGATGGTACTCTCTCCTTCCGACTCCAGTGTTTGGTAAAGGTGAGCAGCAGGAGAGGCACCCCAAAGTCCCTTCTCCCCGCCTATACCGGAAGCCCACAGTCGAGTTGCTGGTGAGTACAGAGTGGCCTGAATCAGGGGTGGCACCCGCATCCCAGTGCTTGCCGCAGAGTTGAAAAACCAGGCTCGGAAAAGATATCTTCTGGATGTCTTTTCTTGAATTCATATTTCCAGAAACATAATCATGTGGATAAAGATGTCTATTTTTCCGTTTACTTGATAAAATTTGCTGCTTCTTTTATTGGATTATGTTGTGTTTGTCCTTCTGGATCCAGCATTCAGGTATTTAGGAAATAAGTTGGTGCTAATTTTCAAAACAGAATCTCTACTTGTTTAATTTTATGGATAGTTAAATTTTAAAGCCTAGACATATTGAAGTTTGGGGAGGTGCTGCAAAGAGTGTGGTATACTAGAAGTAATATTTTTTAAAAAAAATAATCTAAAAATTTGTGGGTAAATCCAAATTATATCGTTTGACCTTGACCTTTATAAGTGAGAACCTAACCTCTCTATCCACACCTGAGACCTCATCCACAGAATGAGGCTAAAGCTAGTGTCTTATTACACTACAGTCATGGGGGATTGGTTCCAAGATCCCTGAAGGGTACCAAAATCTGTGGATGTTCAAGTCTTTTACATAAAATGGCATAGTATTAATATTTGCATATAACCTATGCACATCCTCTGATACATTTTAATTCATCACTAGATTACTTATAATACTTAATATTAATACAATGAAAATGCTGTGTAAACAGCTGTAAATACAATGTAAATGATACATATTAATAAAAAGTTGCCAGTGTGCAGCAAATTCAAGTTTTCCTTTTTGGAACTTTCTGGAAATTTTTTTCAAATATTTTTAATCCACAGTTAATTGAATTTGTAAATGATACAGATGTCGACGGTACAAGGTTGTTGCCTATATTAAATGAAGTAACGTGTCAAACGAAACAAAAGATAATCTAGTCTACAGAAACAAAGATGCTTAAATAGCAATTTCACTAAATATCAAATGCAAATCTTAGCTTGCCCCCTGTGTGAAAAGCTCAGAATGTGGGGCTTCCTGCCCGTCTCTTGTCCCTGGACAGCCTCTGGAGACCATGGAGGACAGCTCCGAGATAAAGGTGGAAACGGGCATCTCCAAGACTTCCTGGATTCGGAGCTCCCTGGCTGCTATTGGGAAGAGGGTCCGCAAAGCCCTGGGTTACATCACTGGAGAGATGAAGGAGTGTGGAGAGGGTCTTAAAGGTAAATGCTCCACGAGAGCAGCCCCTGCTCCCACCCCTGAAAATGTCCCCTCTGGCCGTCCTCTAGGAAACACGCTGCTCAGATCTCTGTAGATGAAATGGAGTCCTGTTTCCATGGATAGGAGTTTCCCTGTTACAACAGGCATATGGAATCGCAGAATGTCAATGCCAACACCGGTAGATGTGCAAGCTCTCACCTCTGAACATAACAGTCATGCTCTTGCCAATACCCCCTCAGAATGTCACTTTTTAGTACTGGAATTCTAGAGCCAGCTTACTAGGAAAATGCCCACCTAGAAATGGCTTATGGGAGAGCTGTGTCTACCCTTCTGACAGGTTCCCATCAGCAGTCTCCCAGAGCTCAGGCCAGAGGCTTGGTGCCTGGATCCGTCCTCCTGAAAACTCAGGCCATTCTCCAGGGTACCCACTGCTTGAACAACAACCTACAGACCCGAGCCAGCTCGAGATGGGGTGAAGGGTTTTCTGGGCAGCCAGATGCTCTCGGGTTCTTTCCTTACCTCGCTCTGTGGCAGGTGACAGCAGGGGGCTGAACCCACCTTGGATGCCAGCTTCTCTCACCCTCTCACCTGCTGGGGCCTCGCCTGGCACAACTGAGCCTTGACTGACTCCCTGACCCATTCCATTTTCAGACAAATCCCCGGTGTTCCAGTTCCTCGACTGGGTGCTCCGGGGCACGTCCCAGGTGATGTTTGTGAACAACCCCCTCAGCGGCACCCTCATCGTCCTCGGCCTCTTCATCCAGAACCCCTGGTGGGCCATCTCAGGCTGCCTGGGCACCGTAGTGTCCACCCTGACAGCCCTCATCCTGAGTCAGGACAAGTGAGTCCCAGGAAACCCAGGGTCCCGGCATGAGACCAGAGGTAGCTCCCTGAGGGGACCCTCCACCAGCTTCCCATCCTCACTGCTTGGCTCACGGCTCAGAAACTCCTCAGACAAGGTCACTCATAACTAAAACAACCATCCCCTGGTTACAAAACTGCACGTTGTCCAGGGGACGGTGAAGAGTTGATGATCGGAAAGTGTGTGTGGTGAGGCTCCAGCTGAGAAAAGCCTGGCTCAGGAGGATAATCGGGGGGCCATGCCCTGCTTTAGGCTGCAGGGGACCCCCCCTTCAGTAGCCCTCCCCCCCTAGGTCCGCCATTGCAGCTGGACTTCACGGCTATAACGGGGTGCTGGTGGGGCTGCTGATGGCCGTGTTCTCAGACAAAGGCGACTACTTCTGGTGGCTTCTACTCCCGGTCATCGTGATGTCCATGACTTGGTAAGTTTGTTTCTGAGGCTGTGGGTGCAGATAAAGGGCTTCCCACCTTTCTACCTAACTCTGTGACCATCTAAACAGGAGTTCAAAGCAGCATTTCCTTAGAAATATCATCACATCAGAAATACCGTCTAAAAGTAATTACTGACACTGCACAGCGATAGCACCTCTGTGCTGCGTGTTGTCCAGGGGACAGTGAGGGGTTTCATTAGCTATGTCCCTTTACTCTTCTTTTTTGAGATCTGAAAGAGCCCCTGGCCCTACCCAACCAGAGCACAGGGAAGGGAGCTGAGGTCCACAGAGGGTTTAGAGCCATGGGGTCCTGTCACTCTCCAGAAAACTTCTCATCCCTCCTCCCCAGTGCTGCCCTGTCCTCGGACCCCATGCCCCAACCAGGACAACCTCCCAGGGAGGACTGCAGGCCCAGGCACTGCCCAGAGCCCTCAGGGGGCCAGACCCCAGCTCCTCCCTCCCCTGCAGAAACCAAAGGTTACTCCTGCCAGGATCGCCCTCAGCTCCTCCGCAAACATTTGTTGAATGCATGAATGGGTTTCCCCTTCGCTGGTCTGTTCTCTCTGCTCACCCTTCCAGAGGGAGGCCTAAGGCCCTTCAAGGAAGTTCTGTGACTCCCTTGCCTTAGGACTCTCTCCAAAAGACCTGCTTCTGAAGCTGAATCTGGGCACCCGCCCTGTTGCTGTGTGGGGCAGAGGAAGGAGGCCCAGGAAGGGGGCTGCCCAGAGCCAGTCAGGCTGGGAGAGGGAGCCAACCAGCTGTTTTTCCCCAAGAAGGCTCAGGGAGCCCGCTTGTCCCACTCAGTCTAGCGCCAGGGCCAGAGGACATCATGAACAGCATTTCCTGT
Source organism: Capricornis sumatraensis (assembly GCF_032405125.1). Lineage (NCBI taxonomy): Eukaryota > Metazoa > Chordata > Mammalia > Artiodactyla > Bovidae > Capricornis > Capricornis sumatraensis. The sequence continues at coordinate 48,067,569 of NC_091089.1, forward strand.
GCTTCTGCCGTCAGCCCCATCCTCTCCAGTGCCCTGGGCACCATCTTCAGCAAGTGGGACCTCCCAGTCTTCACACTGCCCTTCAACATCGCCGTGACCCTGTACCTGGCGGCCACGGGCCACTACAACCTCTTCTTCCCCGCGACGCTGCTGCAGCCGGTCTCCTCCGTGCCCAACATCACCTGGTCAGAGATCCAAGTGCCGTTGGTAGGTATTGTGGAAGGTGGAAAGGCAGCGCCTACCCACACTCAGTGTTAAAGTGGCATTTAGTTAATTTGCATGTCAGAAACATCCAGTTATATTAATACCTATTACCAATTATTCAGTGCAAGGCACTCTACCTACAACATCACATTAGCCACCAGCTTTTGCTTTTCTCTTTTTAAGAGCTAAAAGGGCCATTTCTGGCCCTACTCTGTCCTGTCAGAGCCTGAGAGAGAGACCAAGGCCGGGTTAAGAGACTGCCTGAGGTCATGCAGCTAATGAGTGAGGGGTAAAGTCAAAAGAAGCCTCCTGACTTCTAGATTTGGGTTCTTTTATCTTTTTTTGTTGTTTTGTTTTTGAGCCTTTTTGAGCCTTTACTCCAGTTCAATCCAAGCTACGTCGTGTTTTTCTTCTCATTCAATATCTTTGAATCATTGATGACATGCACACCACACTGCCGTCTGTTGGCTGGAGAAGTCTCTGCTCCAGGCTGGGGAGCGGGTTCCCCTTGCTCTCTGGGGCATCACCGACTTTAAAGCACAGGTGTTCCTCCACTAAGAAACATCTAACAGAGCTTTTTAAGCTTTTGGTAAGCATTCTGTATATAATGCTGGCCTCTGGAAGTCTGCCAAGATAGATTGAGGAAAAAAAAAAAAACTACACTAAAAGCTTTAAGGCAGCCTGGAGAAACGTGCCCATCAGCCTTCTTTCTTAAACTGGGCACATTTTCTCTGAGGTCCTCTACTCTGTTACACTAAATGACTCTGCGGACTAGCGCTCACTCTGAAATTTGTTATTAGCAGTCTATCATCTAACCACAAAGCCACTTGGGCTTGTTGAAGGGACTTTGTGTCAGAAATAATGGTGCCAAGTTTCTCTGACAGTTCATGGAGACAGCAGGATGGCATGGAAGAAAGAGCCCTGCATTTGCCCAAGACGTATTACCTAGGAAGAGACATGTTCACGTTAGCCCCATGCTTGTTGATGTTCGTGTGTGTGTGTATGTGTGTGTGTGTGTGTGTGTACGCGTGTGTACGTTCGTGAGCCAAAGGTGAGAAACGGGCCATGTTGGCAGTTCAGACCCTCACACTTTCCTTTCACAATATTCACCCAATCAGTATCTTTTCAAGTCAAAACAGCTCTAACTGGCATGGCTAAGGGGGATGATGGTAGAAAGGGAAAGTCTGAGATACTTTGCAAACTCCAAACCACAGTTTCCATAGAAAAGATAACTAGGAATTTTGTGGGAAAAAAAATTAAATGGAAAATATTGTACAAATACTTTGGAACCCCCAAAGTTCCAGGAAAGACAAATTCAATGCTTGGTGATTATTCTTTGAGAAATGCTCTTCTGGCTAATTTTGAATGTATTATGATGATGGTGAGAATGTCTTGTCATTTTGACAGTCATCATTAGAGCTTCGAGTTTGGGGAAACAGTGGTCGATGTTAGAGAGAGGGAAGGATTTTGAGCCTCTGCAAGCTCCCCTGCTCTTTGGTGATGGGAGAGCCTGCTGGAGGCTGCGGCTGGCTGGGGACCAGATAGCCCAGCCACTGCCTCTGTCCAGAACTCTGCCTGGCCCGCTGTCCCCTGCATAGCAATGTCCAAGTCCTGTCCTGTTCTCTGTCCTAGGTTAAGGGGGGACTGAGCCCAGAGGGTTCCCCGCTAGAATCCTATCTGGATGTGGGGTGAGGGCCCTACCGCCACAAGACCTCCCTCCTCAGCACCCCAGGAGGAGGCCTCAGAGGACATGGGAAGACCTGTTTCACCAAGAAATATAAACAAGGGGAGGATGAACCCAGTGCCCCCCAGCAGGCCTGGAGCCCCTCCCACGTTTTCCTAGCTCAAGTCCCTCTGGCCAAGCTTCGAAACACAGACCCAATCTCAGCCACTGCGGAAGCTTATGTGCCCAGGATCTTTTCCCAAACTTCAGGGCACGTGTGCAAGTGCCCACAAGATACTGGACTCTGGACATCCTTTCTCATTCATAGACACTCACTGAGACACACGGAAGCTTGACACGTCGGGGCCCTCCCCCATCAGCCACCACGTGATGGCTTTACCACCAAAACCTGCACATGCCAGGGCACCACCTGCCCAGGGGCTCCTCTGTGGATACAGGTCTAGCTGCTCATCCAGACGACCACACCAATATGACCACGGCCCAGACATGCTGTTCTTGAAAACACAAGGAACCATCTTCCCATATAATATCTGGCCTTCTAGGCATGTTTTTAGCTAAAAAAAAAAAAAAAAGCAAACAGATGTTACAAGAGTTTTTCAATCCCAACTCTGATTAGCCATCTAGTAATTTTCTAATGAACAACACCCTGATTTTTTTCTAAACCCAAGTCCAGTTGCTCATCACTCAAAAGCCAATTCTCAAGAGACAAGCATTGGTAGGAAAGGAAATTTTGCTTTATTTCGGAGTCCTTTTAAAGGAGAGTTTCAGCCTTGTAGGGCTTGCCAGGTAGTGCAGCAGTAAAGAATATACCTGCCAGTGAAGGAGACCCAAGAGACATGGGTGTGATCCTCAGGTTTGGGAAGATCCCCTGGTGTAAGAAACGGCAGCTCACTCCAGTATTCTTGCCTGGAAAATTCCATGGACAGAGGAGCCTGGGAGTTTAGTGCCTTACACTCATGCTTCTAAATAAAGAAAACAACATTTTAACCCTTTACTGTTCTTATAACTCAAGATTAAAACAATAAATCTTGTATTCCTTGTAGAGTGAAATTATTTGAAAATATCTTGGAACACTGTTGCAAAATGTTAGTATGGAGGGTTTGGCACCAAATATTTTCCTGTTCAAGTTGTCTCTTTTGCCTTCGTAACTGCATGTGATCCTGTTGGACCTGCAGCTTTTGAGAGCCATCCCTGTTGGAATCGGCCAAGTGTACGGCTGCGATAACCCCTGGACTGGAGGCATTTTCCTCATAGCTTTGTTCATATCATCGCCTCTTATTTGCTTGCACGCTGCAATTGGATCCGCCATTGGGATGTTAGCAGGTTAGTGTCATTATTAATTAACTTAATTAATGGGCCTTATGAATGGGCCCCTTATTAATGGGCTGCAAGAATGTTGTGCCTGGGGCCAGCTCCAAAGAAAATGCTGACGTGTGTCTTCTTGCTCCACCTGCTTATTTCTGTAAACTCTCTTCCTTCCACATCACCTGGTCTTAGCATTTTGAGTGCTGCATCTTCCTGCTTCGCTGAGCAAACCCCATCCTCGAGAAAAGCTCTGGTCACTTACACCTCTGGATAAACTAAAAGCTTGGGAGGAGCTTGTTCCAGGCGTGTTTATATTGTAAGTCTTATCTCTAATCATGATAAGAAGCTTGTTCTCCAGGAGAACATTCAGGTTGATACCTTAATCCTCCTTCTTCTGGCACTGCTCAATCAAACTTCAGATCATTACTCAAAAGAGTCTCATACCCATCCCAGCTGAACCACTGATATGCATGTGACTCTAAAGCCATTTGTCTCCTTTAGATGTTTTCCCACTGAATAGTCAGGAGTCCTTTTCATAAATACTCCGGGGGCACTGATAACTGTCTGAGTTGAAGACGATGGGGGACTTCAGGGCAGGTGGGCCCACTCGACCCCACACAGCACTCAGCCTGTCTTCTCCCTCAGCTCTCACTCTCGCGACGCCCTTTGACTCCATCTACTTCGGACTGTGTGGCTTCAACAGCTCGCTGGCCTGCATCGCCATAGGAGGCATGTTCTACGTCATCACCTGGCAGACGCACCTCCTCGCCATCGCCTGCGGTGGGTACCGCCAGCAGAGTTCTCTATCCACCTCAAATGACACCAGCCTCTATGCCCACAGGGAAACCACCCTGCAAAACTTTTGCTGAGCCTCCAAAGATAAATGGGAGAATTTGTTTGCTTGATAAAGGGATTTTTATTTTAAATTATTTTGAATAGTCCTTTAGTGATTAGTACATTTAAAACTATTTTCACTGAATGCAAAGTGTTCAGCACACGAAGACAGAGTTTTTGACGGAGGTTGTTCATTTGTTGTCTGTGATTGCTGCTTTCCAGGCTGGTGATTGAAGCAACTCTTGTGTAAATTAATCCTTATATGGAGAGTTGGGTGATTTACATCAGATATAGCAGTTAACCTTAAACACCCAAACAATGACCATAGGACCTTCAAATAGTGCTTGTAGGTGTGTGGTCGGGGTATTCAGTGCCTCTCTAATAAAGGTTTGCTGTTGTTAATATCCTAGGAACCATTGGGATGTTTTTAGTGGAGAAATTGAGGGTTCAGAAGCAAATCCCAATTACTGTGGCCCATTTTCACAGACCCTGACCTCCCACCAGCTCTTGGGTCTCCCCAGTGGCAAGCCTGGCGATGCCCTCAAAAAGCAAAGCCCAGATGACAAGGCAGCAAGCATATTTGGTCTTCCTCAAGCTTACAGAATGCTGTTCCTCCCTGGAAACCCATATTATGTTAATAACTTGTGATGAAATATCCCAGCAGGGAGTTCTGGGATTCACACGCCTTGGCTGTATAGTAAAACGTTCATTTATGGTTTATGCTGCTAAATGTTTCTTTGCTAGAATGCAAGGTGGTAGGACCCAAGAGAACTGTAACAGCTAAATTCTGGTCCTTTTTAACAAAGTTCATCTGCTGTCTTAGTTATGCCGGCATTTGCGTGGAATTTAACACTTTTCAAAGCTGCCAAGCAATGGAAATGTAACTCAATTTTTTTTTTTTAACCCAAGAGATAGCATTTGTGGCATAAAATGTATGGGGAGAGAATGTATAAACTTGAGGCACTGCTGGTTTCCTGACAATTTCTTTGTTCTCTTGCAGCACTGTTTACAGCCTACCTGGGTACCGCCCTGGCTAACATGTTGTCCGTGGTGAGTCAACAGGGCTAAGGACATGCCTCACACCATCCCCCATGTTCTCTTGGCTCCCCAAGGCCCTCTTCCAAGAGCCCCTCCCCAATCCTTCCCTCTTGTCTCAAATCATTTGCATTGTGTAGATCCTCCACGTGGGTGGCTAGGATGATTATGCAGATCTATCAGATACGGGGGAAAAAATTAAGCCACCTCACCAGATTCTGCAATCCCTGCAAGACTACATCCGAAATACTGAAAAGGTAGATTCTTTATCCACTGAGCCATCAGGGAAGCTCTTCATTTCTTTCAATACGCGATCTTAAGGAGCAGTGACGCAACAAGAGACTGACCCAGACTTGCCCGTGGGTATCCAGGAGCCTCAGCAGAGGGGTGGGTCAGCGGTGGCCTGCTGCAACGCTGGGGACACTGAGTGCAGCAGTGCATGCATGGGACCTTTTGAAGGAGGTCACCATTATCTTCATGACCTCCACCATAGTTTGGCCTCAGGTCAAGCAACTGGGAGGGAACATAGCCCCACCCATCAACAGAAAATTGGATTAAAGATTTACTGAACATGGCCCCTCCCATTAGAACAAGACCCAGTTTCCCCTCAGTCAGTCTCTCCCATAAGAGGCTTATAAGCCTCTTATCCTTCTCCATCAGAGGGTAGACAATGTAAAACAAAATCACAGAAAACTAACCAATTCAGATCACAGAGGACCCCAGCCTTGTCTAACTCAATGAAACTATGAGCCATGTAAGGCCACCCAAGAAGGACAGGTCATGGTGGAAAGTTCTGACAAAATGTGGCCCACTGGAAAATGGAAACACAAACCACTTCAATATTCTTGCCTTGAGAACCCCACGAACAGTATGAAAAGGCAAAAAGACAGGATACTGAAAGAGGAACTCCCCAGGTTGGTAGGTGCCCAATATACTACTGGAGAAGAGTAGAGAAATAACTCTAGAAAGAATGAAGAGATGGAGCCAAAGCAAAAACAACACCCAGTTGTGGATGTGACTGGTGATGGAAGTCCAATGCTGTAAAGAACAATATTGCATAAGAACCTGGAACGTTAGGTCCATGAATCAAGGCAAATTGGAAGTGGTCAAAGAGGAGATGGCAAGAGTGAACATCAACTTTTTAGGAATCAGTGAACTAAAATGGACTGCAATGGGTGAATTCAACTCAGATAGCCATTATATCTACTACTGTGGCAAAAATCCCTTAGAAAAAATGGAGTAGCCATCATAGTCAACAAAAGAGTCTGAATTGCAGTTCTTGGATGAAATCTCAAAAACAACAGAATGATCTCTGTTCATTTCCATTCAACTGATGGTTTGAAGGCAAACCATTCAATTTCACAGTAATCCAAGCCTATACCATAACCAGTAATGCTGAAGAAGCTGAAGTTGAATGGTTCTATAAAGACCTACAAGATCTTCTAGAACTAACACCCCAAAAAACTGTCTTTTTCATATAGTGGACTGGAATGTAAAAGTAGGAAGTCAAGAGATACCTGGAGTAAACAGGCAAATTTGGCCTTGGAGTACAAAATGAAGCAGGTCAAAGGCTAACAGAGTTTTGCCAAGAGAACGCACTGGTCATAGCAAGCACGCTCTTCCAACAACACAAGAGAAGACTCTACACATGGACATCACCAGATGGTCAACACCGAAATCAGATTGATTATATTCTTTGCAGCCAAAGATGGAGAAGCTCTATACAGTCAGCAAAAACAAGACCAGGAGTTGACTGTGGCCCAGATCGTGAACTCTTTATTGCCAAATTCAGACTGAAATTGAAGAAAATAGGGAAAACCACTAGATCATTCAGGTATGACCTAAATCAAATCCCTTACAATTATACAGTGGAAGTGACAAATAAATTCAAGGGATTAGATCTAATAGAGTGCCTGAAGAACTATGGATGGAAGTTCATGACATTGTACAGGAGGCAGTGATCAAGACCATCACCAAGAAAAAGAAATGCAAAAAGGCAAAATAGTTGTCTGATGTGCCCTTACAAATAGCTGAGAAAAGAAAGATGCAAAAGGCAAAGGAGAAAAAAAAGATATATCCATTTGAATGTAAAGTTCCAAAGAATAGCAAGAAGAGATAAGAAAGCCTCCTCGGTGATCAATGCAAAGAAATAGAGGAAAACAATAAAATGGAAAAGACTAGAGAGCTCTTTAAGAAAATTAGAGATACCAAGGGAACATTTCAATTAAAGATGGGCTCGATAAAGGACAGAAATGGTATGTACCTTACAGAAGCAAAAGATACTAAGAAAAGATGGCAAGAATACACAGAAGAACTATACAAAAAAGATCTTCAGGACCCAGATAACCATGATGGTGTGACCACTCACCTAGAGCCAGACATCCTGGAATGCGAAGTCAAGTGGGCCTTAGGAAGCATCACTACGAACAAAGCTAGTGGAGGTGGTGGAATTCCAGTTAAGCTATTTCAAATCCTAAAAGATAATGCTGTGAAAGTGCTGCACTCAGTATTCCAGCAAATTTGGAAAACTCAGCAGTGGCCACAGGACTGGAAAAAGTCAGTTTTCACCCCAATCCCAAAGAAAGGCAATGGCAAAGAATGTTCAAACTACCACACAATTGCACTCATCTCACACAGTAGCAAAGTAATGCTAAAAATTCTCCAAGCCAGGCTTCACAATACGTGAACGATGAACTTCCAGATGTTCAAGCTGAATTTAGAAAAGGCAAAGGAACCAGAGATCAACTTGCCAACATCCGTTGGATCATCGATAAAGCAAGAGAGTTCCAGAAAAACATCTATTTCTGCTTAATTGACTATGCCAAAGCCTTTGACTGTGTAGATCACGATAAACTGTGAAAATTTCTTAAAGAAATGGGAATACCAGGCCACCTGACCTGCCTCTTGAGAAATCTGTATGTAGGTCAGGAAGTAACAGTTAGAATTGGACATGGAACAACAGACTGTTTCCAAATCAGGAAAGGAGTACGTCAAGGCTGTATATTACCACCCTGCTTATTTAACTTACATGCAGAGTATATCATGAGAAATGCTGGGCTGGATGAAGCACAAGCTGGAATCAAGATTGCCAGGAGAATATCAATAACCTTAGATATGCAGATGACACCACCCTTATGGCAGAAAGTGAAGAAGAACTAAAGAGTCTCTTGATGAAAGTGAATGAGGAGAGTGAAAAAGTTGGCTTAAAAATCAACATTCAGAAAACTAAGATCATGGCATTTGGTCCCATCACTTCATGGCAAATAGATAGGGAAACGGTGGAAACAGTCACAAACTTTATTGTTTGGGGCTAAAAACAAAATCACTACAGATAGTGACTGCAGCCAAGAAATTAAAAGATGCTTGCTCCTTGGAAGGAAAGTTATGACCAACCTAGACAGCTTATTAAAGAGCAGAGACATTACTTTGCTGACAAAGGTCTATCTAGTCAAAGCTATGGTTTTTCCAGTAGTCATGTATGGGTGTGAGAGTTGGACTATAAAGAAAGTTGAGCACCAAAGAATTGATGCTTTTCAACTGTGGTGTTGGAGAAGACTCTTGAGAGTCCCTTGGACTGAAAGGAGATCCAACTAGTCCATCCTAAAGGAAATCAGTCCTGAATATTCAATGGAAAGACTGATGCTGAAGCTGAAACTCCAATACTTTGGCCACCTGATGCGAAGAACTGACTCATTGGAAAAGACCCTGATGCTGGGAAAGACTGAAGGCAGAAGGAGAAGGGGACGACAGATGATGAGATGGTTGAATGGCACATCGACTGTGTGGACATGAGTTTGAGTAAGCTCCAGGAGTTGGAATGACAGGGAAGCCTGATGTGCTGCAGTCCATGGGGTCACAAACAGTCAGACACGACTGAGCGATTGAACTGAACTGAACTGAACTGTCTCAAATGACACTTTACTCAGCATCTACTAGATAGAAGGAGCCGGGCCTCAAAAGTGGAAATGTCCACATTAGTCCATCAGATCCTGTGGTCAGGGGGCAGGCAGGCCTCCTTAGAGGACAGTGTGAAGAGCATGATCTTATAAATCAGACATATTTTATAAGTTTCTTGTAAGTCAAGCTCTTCCACAATTAACTTTAAAACGTGATTATTTAATTTTTCCCCTATGTTTCTGGATCAACACCCAGTTAACTTGTGGGCCTGTGTACATCTTTGTTCATCCCACAGCAACTACTGGGTCTGGTGTCAGGAGGCAAGGTTTCTGCGATGACAGGGAGCCAAGTCCAAGAGAAGCCAGAGCTGGTGGTTGAGCACTTGCACAGCAGTCTGAGAACCTTTGTTTGTCTCAGCACAGATGTAGGTGGCCTGTGAAGTCCAGGGGAGCCATATGGCCAGCCCCAGCCCCATATACACAGGAGGGGCCCAGGCCCCATTGCAGAGCACACGGGGCTCAGCCTACAGTTGATGCCTCCCACTCCATAAGCATTGAAGGCTCATCACAGGTAACCAGGAAAAGTCCTGATGGTCCTACAGGTGAGGGTGGAGATGGGAATTTCACTAACATCTGTTTAAATCTCTCCTCCACCCTCAGTGACATTGGGTGGTTTGGACATAGCATAGGAAGGAAATTTTTAAGCAATAGAACTGAGCTTCCCTGATACCATCCTGTGTACCCTGCTGAATTAAGTCCCTTCTCTGGGCCCATCACATTTTGTGTGCATATCTGCTGTGACACTTGACATATGACATATAACATTTGACATATGACAGATGACACCGTGGCAAGTCTAGTACACACCAATCCTCCTCCACTTTCAGCCCCTGTGCCCCTTCAGAACAGGGGCCTGACTGTATTCCTATCTTTATCTCTAGTGCCTGTTACAGGCTCAGCTCATAGTAGGTGCTCAAGAAATGCAGAATGAATGAAACTCTAAGGTAGTGAGCCCCCGCCATGGGGTATATTAGAGCTGGGGCTGACTAGCCAATCTCCAGAAACAGGATGAAGCCTGGCATCTGAGTCTCCTGTCTGCTCCAGGCTTTTCCATCTCTTCTTGCCCCCATCCTTTCACCTAATTGTCCATCCAATAGCTATGTGTCCTTCCTCAGACCAGATACTGGAAATGATGCAAACAGGAGGCTTTGGCTCCTGACTGCTTGTGGTCAATGGCCCTTTCCTCTATGTCCAGAGAAGTTACAGGTTACACCACTCAATCTAGACATTTTTCGAAACAAAATCATGCTTACTTTCTGTGTGCATACTATGTGTAAGACACTGTGGCTGCCCACTCTCAGGGATACAAAAAATGCAGGCTATTAATTCACGCTGAAGGAATTCCCAGTCTCCTTGAGGAACAGGGTATAAAAGTGTTGAATGACATTTATGAGACTGTTCACGCCTCCACAGAGGAGAGCACTGAGGAGCTGCACAATTTTGCTTTCTAGTCAGCCTTGGCAGGTGCAGCCCCCAACTTCACAGGGCTGCCCTCTGCTGGACGACAGTGACCACAAATGAAGACCATTTATTGAGCGCTTAGTATGCACAAGGCACCAACTCTTTGAGTAGATAGCTTTATGCCTATTTTCTTATTGAGGAAATAGTTTTCAGAAAGAGGAAATGGCTCCCACAAAGGTGACTGGAGCTGAGATTTGGATCTGGGTCTGTGGAATTCCCAGCTCACATCCTTCCCACTGTAGGACTTGAAACACCCCCACACAGCCTTAGCAGGGCTTTGGAAAGACTCACAGAGTGGAAATCATCAGTCGCGGGTATTTCTTAAGGGTGATGTGAGTCTGTCATTGATCCTTAAGTCCCACCCAACAGGGCCATCTTTGAACATGCACACACACCTGGCCTCATTCCTCCAAAGGCATTCCCTCAGGTTTTTACTGCTTATGATAAAAGGGTGTGTAGAGGAGAAGGGGCATTGGTTTGATTTGCTTCATAGTTGGATTTTCAGGCTCTTTGCTAAAAAACTATTGAGGTCATCCTAAATGAAGAATGAAGAGGGGTATTTAAAAGCCTCCGAGCATTTTAAGGAATAAAAACCCGAGGAACATCAGGAGAGAGGCTGTTGGGGATGGGTGCACTCTTGAGGGAGGCTCAGCCCCTCTTGGTCTTAGCTCCCTGGGACTCAGAGGTGACATCTTTGCCTCTCTCCATATGTCTGCTCTGTCCCTCTGTCTCTCTGGAATGGGTTTCTTCTGCTGCACACAGGCCCCCAAATATCCACCCAGCACTGGCTGGCTCTCGAGTTTTTCCCGATCGAGAGCCTCTGAACACAGTCTCTGTGTCTCTTAGTTCAGACTCTCAAGAGGGAGATTTTAGCCCCAGATTGTCTGCCTAAGGGAAGCTGTATTTGGGCTATGTGTTTATCTCTAGTCCATGCAGACATGAACAAAGAGAAAAAGGTTTTGAACAACAACAAAATAAAAATGGCTGCCAATGCTGTTCCTTCAACAGGGGCTTGGAGAGGTGAGGAGAAGGTGAGGAATGGCCACAAGTCCTGTAGTCAGGAGGCAGAGCCTGGCCAGACACCCAAGAAAAGATGTGTCTTCTACACAGAGGCATGTTATAAGAGGGTTCTGGTAGGTTCTGCATTTTGAAGAATATGTGCTTGTCGGTGCAGACTCACACACACACACACACACACACACACACACACACACACACACCCCAGCACAATTTGATTTATATTGATCATGAATTAAGTACTATTGCAATCAATGCCCACAAAACCTCCCCTTTTGCATTCAGGACGGTGGCTGGTTGAGAAAGGCTGATGAAATGAGCACGGGCCTCTGATGTAACCAAGACTCCTCTTGTGTTCCCCTCCCCTCAGTTTGGATTGCCACCCTGCACCTGGCCCTTCTGCCTCTCCGCCCTCACCTTCCTGCTCCTGACGACCAACAACCCCGCCATCTACAAGCTCCCACTCAGCAGAGTCACCTACCCAGAGGCCAACCGCATCTACTCCCTATCCCAGGAGAAAAACAGAAGAGCACCGACCATCACAAAGTACCAGGCCTACGATGTCTCCTAAGTTGCCCTTTCCAATACATGTCCCTGTAAATTCAGCCTTTGGCAGGGTGTCCAGGTTCCCAAGCTGAAAGCCACTTAAGCTCTCCTTCTGTCTGTTCTGTGATTCTGCCCCCAAGCAAGCCTACACCCTAGTTATTCCCAAGCACAGGGAAATATGTGTGCAGTCACTATTCAGGAAGCTCTCTGTTCCAAGATGCACAATATTTGTCAATAATATGGTTACTTTCAACTTTATACCTATAGCTCACTCCATAAGAGCTCCCTTTGAGGAGAAGCCTCCCTCTTCTGCAAAATAAACCACATCCCTAAGGACAACTCACCAGGAAGGGGACAGAGATGGGTGACATTGTCATCAGTCATCTAGTGCAGTGATGTACAGTATCAGGAAATTAGCCAACAAGGCCAAGGGCGGATCTGCCTCCAGCTCTGTCACGAGTGAACTCCAACCACTCGAGTGGGTCCATCCCCCTTCTCAGCTCCAATCTCTTACTGGTTTCATGATGGAGAGGGGCCCTGCAGTCCCTTCCACCTCAGAAGTATTGATTCTTCTCTTTCCTTTAAACTGACAAATCAACATAACCAATAAATAATGACTTTAAGTTAAGTGAAAGATGAAAGGGCTACCAGGAGAAGAGACAGGACAATTTTAATGTTGTGTGGAGATTTATTCTCAAGTCATGCGATGTTCTGGAGGAGGAAATGGCAACCCACCCCAGTATTCTTGCCTGGAAAGTTTCATGGACAGAGAAGCCTAGAGGGCTACAGTCCACAGGGTTGCAAAGAGTTGGACACGACTGAGCGTCTGAGCACACAGGAACACATGTGATGTTCTCTGACTTGGGGTTATAGCCTAAGTTCACTGGAAATGACAACATGCCATCCTTTGCATCACAAATGTTACTAGGAATGTCATCAAATGAAAAGTGATCTTTCTCAACATTTAAATCATATTTTAAACAAATGTGTTTCCTTTTAGAATATTCATAAGCACACTCATTAAATGATTAAGCTTGCAATTTGGTGTGGGTTTTCTTAAAAATGAGGCTCACCTACCTTGTCCACACAGTGCTCATTTGAGGGGTTTTCTATGATCAAACGTATATTTGAAAAGTATATATCCTGAGGATGAACAAATAAGATACACTCTAACCTTTTTCCACAGGATCACTTGCCACACAGTCTGTCTTAACAATGAGAAAGAAACAGCTATGTATTCATTGTAATGACTGTATTATATAAAGTGCAAAGCAATAAAAGTCCTCCTCTCTAGAAAAAGAGATGAGGATAGGTTGAAAGTTATCAGAAGATTTGATTTGCTTATAAAGGGAAGTATACAGAAATGACCATAGTCATTGTTTTCTATTTGAGTTGAAATTCTGGTTATTACAACTCATCCCATTTTTTAGGGCATGGTCTTGCACCCTAAAATCCAGCGCCGCTTGAACAACTCTTTGTTATTCAGTTGCTCTGGTTGTAACATTGAGCTCCTAAAACACAGGACCCCTCTGTGGAAAGGCATGTGGCTCAGCCTTCCCACCCGTCCCCTCCAAGAACAGGGATGATCTTACAGTGCCCGTGTCCTCCATCTTTCCAGGATAGCATGAGGGGGTGACCTAAGGCAGAAGATGAAGGAAGGAAGCAAGGTGTAGGGGACAAACTCTTTATAAATCTAATATTTAGCAAAAGCTGGTGTCTGCGTTTATTTTTCTCTCTTTATCTTTCCTGTGTCAGCCCTAGGATCCCAGCCCTCTTCCACCAGCCCAAGAATCCTGGGCTGCCTACCTCTCTTCCCGATTATATCTAACCAATTATAGCTTCTCCAGGAAAATGGTGCACCTCTGGAAACAAATGCCCACATAAGAAATGGAAGCAAGTCACACTCCAGAGGCTACCTCTGAGTTTGTGATCGCACCTGGAGGCCAAAAAGTCTCAGGCTATATTTTCCTGACCAGGGAGTTATGAGTCTCTGAGGATCCAGCATCCGGGAATTTCACCAGAAGGCTGTTTATGTTCACAGCTCTCTCGGCTGCCCCAGAACCTCCAAGTGATGACATAGCGCTATTAAAATAGCACTTTTCGTGCATTTTCCACTAAAGTGTTATAATCTGGTTTTATTAAGAGCAGAAAACTCTCTACATGCATGCCATTCTGATTACTGACCACTAACAAATCCGTTCAGCTGTTCTAAATATTTCAATGTCCTCCACTGTAAAGCAAGTTGAGTTGGCCCAGGATACCAAGCAAGGTAGAAATAGATGGGATTTAAAAAAAGATTTGAGTTACAAAACGTACTACATCTAGAGGCTACCCAAGTAGTTCTTCTACTTGTCGTTGTTGAGTCACTAAGGCGTATCCAATTCTTTGAGACCCTATGGACTGCAACCTGCCAGGGTCCTCTGTCCATGGGATTTCCCAGGCAAGAATACTGGAGTGGGTCACCATTTCCTTCTCCAGGGGATCTTCCTGTCCCAAGGATCAAATCCACATCTCTTGCATTGGCAGGGGGATTCTTTACTGCTGAGCCACCAGGGATGCCCATGCAACACAGCCCTTCACTTCTGTGTCAACAGTGGAGAGAGGAGCCAGCTCCAAGCAGCTTCTGAGCTCTGGTTATACAGATCCCTCTGTGAACATATCCTTCCAGGGTCTCACTTAGTGGCATTGCCTAGATGGCTGGAAATTGGCCAGGATGGGAGTATTTACACTCCAGAAATCAACAGACCACAAATCTGAGTTTTCCCAGGTGGCCAGCTCACCAGTACTCCACTGACAAGTCAGTTTGGTGAGAAAAGGGAAATACCGTAGACTTCCTAACCAGAGACTCCAAGACTAGGGCCAAAATATTCAGTCCAGCGAAACTGCCTGGATACTACTCCACACACCAGAGGCATTAAAGAGAACAACAAGTGTCCTCAGGCACAAGATTCACCCACAGACGCCTGCACCGAAAACAATTTGAGTGGAAGCATCCAAACAGGGGAGAAAAATGAAACCAGGAAATGCTGCAAAAGACACAAGAAATGTGAGGTGACTGAATGTGTAAACGGCACCCCACTCCAGTGCTCTTGCCTGGAAAATCCCATGGACGGAGGAGCCTGGAAGGCTGCAGTCCATGCGGTCTCTGAGGGTCAGACACAACTGAGTGACTTCACTTTCGCTTTTCACTTTCATACGTTGGAGAAGGAAATGGCAACCCACTCCAGTGATCTTGCCTAGAGAATCCCAGGGATGGGGGAGCCTAGTGGGCTGCCGTCTATGGGGTCGCACAGAGTTGGACACAACTGCAGTGACTTAGCAGTAGTAGTAGGACCAAAGGGGAAAAGTGGAAGAAATAGGCCTAGAACTGGAATATTAAATGATGGCAGGGGGTGGGATAGAGAGAGAGGCATGAGCACCTATTACAGTACTTGGCTTGTGCAAAAGTTGGTAAGTTTACAAAGTCCACAGGGAGGAATAAACATGGGTGATAAGGGCAACCACCATGAGAACAAAATCAGAATTACAAATTTTGATCCAGAAGAAAATTATCTTTACAATGGAAAGCAGAAAAGGAGGAAAATATTATAGAAAGTCTTCCTTTCCAAAAAAAATAGCAAGCAAAAAAAAATAAACAGAAGGAAGAAATTAGATATAATATGACAGTACCTAACTGACCAAAAAAAAGTTGACTATTAAATTCACCACTGGACTACAGAGACTCTTAGGTTGCACTTTTCTTGAGACTTAACAGTTTGCTATTTACAGTAAACACATTTAAAACAGAAAGGCATAAGTATTTGAATGTGAGAGGATGAAATAAGATAAACAAATCCAGATCTAAAAAAAAAAAAAAAAAAACTAGGATATCAACCATAACACCTTGAAAAGTGAAATTTAAGGCAAAAAAAGTATAAAGAATCATGTAAAAAGAACAATAGGGCAAAAGCACACAGTTATCATCAACTCTTGTGTGCTAAACAATCAGCCTCAAAATACATCAAGCAACAACTGACTGAACTGAAGGGGGAAACAAACAAATTAATAATTGTAGCTAAGATTTTACCAAAACCTCAGAAACTGATATACCGAGAGAACAATAAAAAAAATGAGCAGAGATATCAAGGCTATGAACAATTGAATTAATAACTATGAGCTCTTAAATACATGTTGGATTCCAAACCCTCCCACTCAACACCTCCCCCAAAGTGCGTTCTCAAATAGAGACCAGGTTCTTCTCAAGCACTCATGGAGCAAAATTTGGGTCCTCATTCAGTTCAGTTAAGTTCAGTCGCTCAGTCGTGTCCGACTCTTTGCGACCCCATGAATCGCAGCACTCCAGGCCTCCCTGTCCATCACCATCTCCCAGAGTTCACTCAGACTCACTTCCATCGAGTCCATGATGCCATCCAGCCATCTCATCCTGGGTCGTCCCCTTCTCCTCGTGCCCCCAATCTCTCCCAGCATCAAAGTCTTTTTCAATGAGTCAACTCTTCTCATGAGGTGTCCAAAGTACTGGAGCTTCAGCTTCAGCATCATTCCTTCCAAAGAAATCCCAGGGTTGATCTCCTTCAGAATGGACTGGTTGGATCTCCTTGCAGTCCAAAGGACCTTCAAGAGTCTTCTCCAACACCACAGTTCAAACGCATCAATTCTTCGGCACTCAGCCTTCTTCACAGTCCAACTCTCACATCCATACACGACCACAGGAAAAACCATAGCCTTGACTAGGCCGACCTTAGTCGGCAAAGTAATGTCTCCGCTTTTGAATATACTATCTAGGTTGGTCATAACCTTTCTTCCAAGGAGTAAGCGTCTTTTAATTTCATGGCTGCAGTCACCATCTGCAGTGATTTTGGAGCCCAAAAAAGTAAAGTCTGACACTGTTTCTACTGTTTCCCCATTTCCCATGAAGAGATGGCAAGGGTGAATGTCAACATTCTAGGTATCAGCTAACTAAAATGGACTGGAATGGGTGAATTTAACTCAGATGACCATTACATCTACTACTGCAGGCAGGAATCCCTCAGAAGAAATGGAGTACATCATGGTCAACAAAAGAGTCCGAAATGCAGTACTTGGATGCAATCTCAAAAACGACAGAATGATCTCTGTTCGTCTCCAAGGCAAACCATTCAATATCACAGTTATCCAAGTCTATGCCCCAACCAGTAATGCTGAAGAAACTGAAGTTGAACGGTTTTATGAAGACCTACAAGATCTTTTAGAACTAACACCCAAAAAAGATGTTCTTTTCATTATAGGGGACTGGAATGCAAAAGTAGGAAGTCAAGAAACACCTGGAGTGACAGGCAAATTTGGCCTTGGAATGCGGAATGAAGCAGGGCAAAGACTAATAGAGTTTTGCCAAGAAAATGCATTGGTCATAGCGAACACCCTCTTCCAACAACACAAGAGAAGACTCTACACATGGACATCACCAGATGGTCAACACCAAAATCATATTGATTATATTCTTTGCAGCCAAAGATGGAGAAGCTCTATACAGTCAGCAAAAACAAGACCAGGAGCTGACTGTAGCTCAGATCATGAACTCCTTATTGCCAAATTCAGACTTACATTGACGAAAGTAGGGAAAACCACTAGACCATTCAGGTATGACCTAAATCAAATCCCTTATGATTATACAGTGGAAGAGAGAAATAGGTTTAAGGGTCTAGATCTGATAGATAGAGTGTCTGATGAACTATGGAATGAGGTTCGTGACATTGTACAGGAGACAGGGATCAAGACCATCCCCATGGAAAAGAAATGCAAAAAAGCAAAATGGCTGTCTGGGGAGGCCTTACAAATAGCTGTGAAAAGAAGAGAGGCGAAAAGCAAAGGAGAAAAGGAAAGATATAAGCATCTGAATGCAGAGTTCCAAAGAATAGCAAGAAGACATAAGAAAGCCTTCTTCAGCGATCAATGCAAAGAAATAGAGGAAAACAACAGAATAGGAAAGACTAGAGATCTCTTCAAGAAAATTAGAGATACCAAGGGAATATTTCATGCAAAGATGGGTCCTCATTGCTGGTGGGAAATTGCTCACTGCTGCCATGTGGGGCGCAAAGGTCCTCAGAATTCACTCACATTGAGTATTAAGAGCCCCTGTGTCCAAGAAGTTCGACTTCAGAGTATAAACGGTTCCCAGCAGGGCTGTTCACCACAGCCTTGGTTGCACTGGAGAGAGCTGGAGAGAAAGCAGAGGCCAAGATGGCTGCTACACAGCTGGGAGCCAGCACGCAGTTTGAAGGCCAGGACCGCACGTAGAGCCGTGGATAGATCCTAAAACCCTAGTGGTGGCACAAATAGGAAAATGATGCATAAAATCAATACCCATTTCATAAATTAAAAATACACGCACACAAACCAGCAACACTTGTTTTTCAAGAATGCAAACAAATAGAAAAAGGCACTTGGAATACGAGAGGGAAAAGAGAGTGGAGTATAATAATGAAAAGGCATAAATACAGACCCTCATACATTCAAGAGAAGGGCCCTGCACAGACCAAGAAGATAATACGCAGGGACTAAGCCACATGATTCGCTCAATTCTCAGTCAGAAAAATTACAAAATGGGCAGGGCATAGTGTGTGCTCTGCTCAGCCCTGTTAGAGCTCAGAGTGACCCCAGAATTGGGGCAGGATCAACCCATAAAGCCTGAGAGCAGTCCATCTGCCTCCACTAGCATTTGGAAGCATTCTGGTCACACTATAAAGTGAGATAGACAGATAATACACAGGAGATAGAAGATGGAAGATGGATTGAGACAGAGTTGAAGATTTTGAACCTTGCTTGCAAGTTAGTTGAACATATTTTAATTCCCAGAAGGACAACAATAATGAACATAGGTTTTATTTCTGCTTTTAAGATGTTTTTAGAATCTCTGGTGAAATGCAGAAATGCAAGGAAATTTTTGTTACTGTTGAGATTGCAGAAAGTTGGGAAAGAACATTTCCAAAAATAAAAGATCTAGGAATTGAGGATATGAACTGAGTTCAGAAAGACCACGAGCCTACAAGAAACAGAATAAATCCACGTAGCCTCCTATAGTCATCAAACCTTGTTGGCGAGCCAGGAGGTCGGTATGAAAAGGTCTCAGCTTTGAATTCAGATAAGCCTGGTTTTGAATCCAGTCCCTCTCTATTACTTACTGGCTGGGGGGTTGTCTTGGAGCCTGCAGTTCATCGTCTACAAAATGAGGACTGTACCCACCTAAGAGCAGTGTTCATGTGAAGGCTACTTAAGAAGGCCTGGAAACAGATCAGTCCATGCAGGGGCCATGGGCACAGGAGAGATAGAGGCCACAGTCCCGGGAAGAGTCACAGTGACTGGGAACATCCAGCAGAGCCTGGGCATCGTCTCAGGGGTCTTCTTTAAAATGCGATGTCTGGGGCCAGCAGGGCCAGCTCAGAACCTTTGCGTGGCTTTAAGATGCTGAGGAAAGGACGGGCTGGGCGCTCAGGGGTGTGCACCAAAGGTGCCCCCTCATTTCCCCATTTGAACTACCCCATCCTTCCTCTTCCTGCCTCACCAGAGAAGAGCACCACCTGTTTTAGGACAATTTCTTCAGAAGTTTAAACAATGGCTTCTGTAAAGTCAATACCATGGAGCTCAGGGCACAACTGTACTCCACTTCATTTAAAGGTATTTTTCCTCTCCAATTAGATTATAAGTCCTGTGAGGATCGTGGTTGTCACACACACACACAACACTCACACACACACATATAAACACACATAGATGTATACACATATGCTAAACACAGAAGTACGTACACATTCACATGTACATACAGATAGGCAACACATGCACACACATGCACTTGGACATTCATACATACACGTGAGAGTAATCTGCATGTGCACACATGGTTGTTATTGCTTCTGTCTCTATTATTCACAGAACTACCCCACAGGTGGGCACACAGCAGCCAGGGAAATAACTGACCCCTCTGCGTCCACTCTCTCTCTCTACAGAGCCCGTGCACTCGTTCTGGGGGAACTTGAAACCTGTTACACACCCACAGGCATATGCATATAGTACACACACAGGTGCTCACGGAGGAGTGGGCAGCTCACAGAATCCTGCCTCCAAAACTTCCTGCCTGTAGCCTCCTGCAACAGACATTCCCTGAAGAGTGGTTAAGGAAAGAACTCATTAGAACAGACGCACCACCTCACCCTAAGCATGTCATCATTTTATGGGTAATAACTTCAAGCCTCTACAATTGTCCTTGGCTGCCATCCTTTCCCTACAAAGCCGCCTACATTACATGATTTACAGATACAAATCATGTAATGGTCTCAAGTGAGGCACGTAGATGGGAGACCAGTGACTCTCAAACTCAAGCACGCATAAGAACCACTGAGAAAGCATGTCCAACATGCCCAGAGTTTCTGATTCAGTAGGTCTGGAGAAGGGCCTGTGAGTTTACATATCTAACAAGTGCCCAGATGATGTTGATGCTGTTGGTCCAGGGACCACACTTTGAGAACCACTGGTGTAGACTTAGAAACAGGATGCTCTCTGCAATCATCCCTTCCTCTTTGTTTGCATACTCCAATACATCCCCATTTGCAAACCCTTGTGCCTTAAAGAATCATCGACAGTGCTTATCAAAACCCAGACCCCTGGGCCTCAGCTCCAGGATTTTGATTTAGTAGACTGGGGTAGAGCTAAGAATCTGAGCTTCTAACAAACTCTTGGATTATAATGGATGCTACTGGATCAGGATTCAGACTTTGAAATCACTGCTGCTGCTGCTGCTGCTGCTAGGTCACTTCAGTCATGTCCGACTCTGTGCAGCCCCAGAGATGGCAGCCCCCCTGGCTCCCCCGTCCCTGGGATTCTCCAGGCAAGAACACAGGAGTGGGTTGCCATTTCCTTCTCCAATGCATGAAAGTGAAAAGTGAAAGTGAAGTCACTCAGTCGTGTCCGACTCTTCGCGACCCAATGGACTGCAGCCCACCAGGCTCCTCCATCCATGGGATTTTCCAGACAAGAGTACCGGAGTGGGGTGCCATTGCCTTCTCCAGAAATCACTGCTATCAGTGTTTAATCCGGGATGCCCAGCCCCTCCCCCAGTCCAAGTAAGTCAGCAGTGTGTCTGGAAACAGGTATTTCTCAAAGCTCCTGGTGTGGTTCCAATGGGCAGCCCAAGTTGAAGACAGCTGGGTGTCCATTTCCTGAGCTCTATTTTCCTGACTCCCAGTAGAGTCACTCCAACACACTACAAGGCCCTGCCGCCCTCAGTCCCCCAGTGGATTCTGATGAGGGGCAGTGGGCCTGATTCGGCTACAATGAAAAGCCCGTGGCGCTTGGAGGCAGGAGGGGCATGTACAGGAGGCACAGAGGATTCTTGAAAAGGTTTGCCTCATTCTCAGGGTTCTTGGGTCACAGCCCTGTGCCCCCAAGGAGACTAGATAAAGAAAAATGAAACCACTTAACAGGAAATAGCTGGCAGACAAGCAAGGTTTTGCACTGGCCCCGGAAGCCTGCTCAGTGGGAGGCCTTGGCCCTGGGGAGGAGGCGTGAGGAAGCGGATGGTGGCCAGCACCTCCGCCCCCGCTGCCCTGGGCCCAGAGCCCATCTCCCTGGCTCCGTGGGCACAGGCAGCGCTGGTCCAGCCGGGAAGAGTGACGAGAGGTGAGGAGCTGCAGGGGTGCCGTACCAGCAGGTACAGGATGAGCTCGAAGGCTGTCGGGTGCGGGGTGGCCAGGGTGTGGAGGGCTGGGAGGGCACTGATGGTTGCAGCTGCTGCCACAGGCGGACAGAAAAATGGGCAGGACGGGAAGCTTTATCAAGACCCGCGTGCAGGAAGTCCGGACCAGGTAGACGCCTGCGATAAGAAATAAAGAAGACGGAGAAAAGCCCAACACAGAGAAATGCAGGGAGCACGTGCAGAGGAGCCAGGTGGTCCTCTAACTCAGTTCAGTTCAGTCGCTCAGTCGTGTCCGACTCTGCGACCCCATGGACCGCAGCACGCCAGGCCTCCCTGTCCATCACCAACTCCTGGAGTTTACTCAAACTCACATCCATGGAGTCGGTGTGAGCAAACAGCAGGTGGGTTTTGGTGCTGAGGCGAGGTTCCACCCTTCATGGCAGAGCCAGGAATGGGATGGGGACAGGGTGGTTCTCACTCCTGTCCCCACTACTTGCTGGCCCACCAGAATGCTAGAGAGAGATTGTCCCCTATGGTGTGGCCTCGGCAGACGTGATAAGGAGAGTCATGAGGGCAGGAAGAGAGCAAATCAGAAGCAGAGCAGTTTTTTCTTCAAGTTTAACAAGATACAAGTGACCTGCCACTCTGTGTAAGTTTAAGGGGTGCAGCGTGATGACCTGGCATGCACACTTCATAAAATGGTGATCGTAAGTTCAGTGAACATTCATCATCTCATATAAATACAACATTAAAGAAACAGAAAAAATAAAATGTTTTCCTCATGATGAGAACTTGGAGAATTTGCTGCCTTAACTTTCATATATAGCGTAGAGCAGTGTTAATTATATTTATTGTGTTGTACATCACATCCCTAGTACTTATTTATCTTATAATTGGGAGTTTGTACCTATTAACCACCTTCATCCAGCCACCCACCTGCTCCCCATCTCTGGCAACCACCAATCTGGTCTCTTTTTCTGTGAGTGGTTGTTTGTTTTTGGAGTATAAGCGCCCTATAACACTGTTAGTTCCTGGTACACAGCACAGTGATTTGATGTTTCCATACATTTCGAAATGGTTGCAAGTCTAGTTCCAGGGCAGCAGAGCATTTAAAAGCCCCAGAGGCCACAGGCCACAGTCCAGAGCAGCTCCATCAGAACCTCTAAGCTGGGCCAAGGAAGGAGCAGTTTTCATAGTGTGTCGCAGAGTTGGACACGACTGAGGTGACTTAGCATCATGTGGGAGGAACCGAGGCAGCATTATTTTGTCAGGGGACAGTCGTCCTGGCTCTGGGGTCCAATTCTTAACCTCTGAACCTAGACATATTTTCTGTGCTCCTGGCCCCACCAAAAACTTGTTCAGCTCATCTGATGGTTCTTATGTTTTTAAACTCCCCAAGAGACATGGGTGCTCAACCAGTCTGTGGCTATCCTGGCACAGGGCAGGCAGAGAGCAGAGAAAGCAGGGGAAAAGATTGATGTGAGGACCAGGAGGGCAAGACAGAGAGCCTGGGGCGGGGGTCAGAGTGTCCACCACCATTCCTGAGCCTAAGCATCCTGTTCCCCTGGGACCACAGCTTGGCTCGTTGGCCTTGGTCCCAGGTTCTCAACAGAAACAGGCTCCAAGGACCCCGTGGATAGAGACTGGGATTCATATGCCCCAGAGCACCCACCCTCTTCCCCAGGAGCAGTGAGAGAGGGTTATACTCAAGTAAACTCAGACACAGTTCTACTCAAGTAAATCTTCTAAGCCATGTTGAGAAAAATAGGGCATTGCCTCCTCTATTTTCTTCTTCCCCCAGTTCTCTTACACAGACCACTTATCCCCTGACAGGCAAGTCATTTGCAAGTTAAAGGGATGTACAGTCTTTCTCGTTTCTGGTCTGAGACTGGCCTCCTGGGCACGGGTCCTTTGCAGTCATGTGGGCTACCAGCTTGGTTTAATGCTATTCTATCACCATCTCAAAAGTCTTAATTTTTGGCTAAGTAGACCCGCATTTACATTTTGCCCTGGACCGGTGAATTTCGTAGCTGTGAATTGCTGCACTGGGCTCTTGCCAGAGGCTGAGCTCTCTCCCATGGCAACACCTTCAAAACTCCCCTCTGCTTTCCAAACTCCTTCCTCATTGGTGGCAGCCTGAGACAGCAACGTGATTCTCCAACATCCACCAAGGGACCGCAGAGAGAGAAAGGCAAGCACCCAGGGAAGAGGGATATGCAGAGAGAGGTGGCACCTGCCACTCTGAAGGCCAGGAAACCCAGGAAATGTCCATGGCTCTCCCAACTAGAGTCAAGGCAAAACTCAGGAGACCCTACTCATGGTCAAGAAGCAAAACCCTTCACAGTAGAAAGGAGAAAAGAGCAGCCAACCTTCCCCCTACCAGTCTCATCCGCCTGGTATAGAGACTTCACCCGAACACGGGTACGTATGAGCAGAGGGCACCTCCACGACTCGGCTTCCTGTGCACCCATCACACCATGACTTGTTCACTGAACTGTCTTCTCCATATGCTAAACGCTCTCTGAGGGCCAGATCATGCATCTCGCAGGGCCCCCCAACTCCAGGTCCTGGCAGCGCTAAGTGTTGGTAAATAATTTACCAAAAAACCAACCCCTACTTTAGCAAATAATTCCAGAAGGTGCGTCCTTAAACAAGGCAGTGTTAGTTCGAGAGTAGATCCTGGGGCCCCACCGTCAGAGACTGGGACTCAACAGGTGAAGAGGACCAGGAAACTGCATTTCTACAAGCATCACCCAGTGACTTGAGAAGGCCGATCCTCCAGAGTATATGAAGGACTGAGGGAGGGGCATAGGAGAGGGGGCTCTGGGTCGGGTGAGAGCAGGGTTCACATAGAGGCCCAGGACAAAGCTACAGCAGAGGGTACTCGTGATGGCCTGAGCCACTGCAGTTTATGGGGTCCCATGTGGTGCTGATGCTGCTGGTCTTCAGGCCAGACTTGAATGGAGACAGGTTGTAGTCCCCAGACCAGCCACATCAGAATCAGCTAAGAACATGTTAGGAATACAAATTCCCAGGCACTGCCCCCGATCTATTGAGTCAGAGATTCCGGGGGTGGGAACCAGCGATCCAGGTGATTTTGGTGCAGGTGGAGTTTGAGAACTAGTAAGCTGAGCACGGAATTGTCTCTTCAATCACAGAGGTACTGATGTTAAGTTCTATTAGGTGCCTAAATCTGTGCTAAATAATGTGATAGGAACAAAGACCCTGTAACCTCTCCTGGCTTCAAGAAGCTTAGAATTTATAGCTACTGCATACTGGGGGTGCAGGAGGGGGTGTGATAACGGCAGAGCTTACCAAAAAAATGCCATTTTGTGCTTTTCTACCAGTACCACCCAAGGGGTGTGATTCAGAAGATCTGGATTATTAGGCTAGAGCCACAGCTTTTTCTGACCCTTATTCCATGATTCAGTACCACACTTTGACAGGGATTTTCAAGGTGAGAGATGACTAAGACTAGAAAATTCACTGGAAAGTAGGCCAGCACCAAATAGTGTAATGCTGGCCCTTGTGTGCTCTGTGTGGCTTTTGGAAAGGGAAGAGGTTTCCAAAGGCCTTGCAAGCTAAGCAAAATACTTCAGATTCGATGCAAGGTCAGGGAGTAGAATCAGGTGAGACAGACGTGGCCATAAAGCACTTTAAGTAAAATCTCAGTTAAATCTCATCGTTCTTATAGGGTTGATCATCTTATTCCCATTTTACAGATCAAATACCCAAGAATCTAATAAATTAGAAGTGGTATTCACAAATACCCAGCTCATAAATCTTTTAGCCAGAATTCACACCCAAACTTTCACGGTTGCCCTTGGAGTCTCTTGAGCAAGGATGGAACTTGAGGACAGTATCAGAATGTTTGTTAAGTCCGGCATGACTGACTGGAGACCGATAAAAGTAACCAGCCTGGACTAGGGACTCTGGCCAAGGAAACTAAACAAAGGAGGCTTTGAGCTATTGAACACTTGTAAGTGACATGGAGATCTGCGGCGGGGGGGGGGGGGGGGGGGGGGGGGGGGGGGGGGGCAGTCATGACAACTGAAGGAAACCACACTGGTGTAACCAAAGCACTGGACGTGGAGTCCAAAGACCTCAGCCCATGTCCCATTTCTTTCTGTGACCTGGAACAAGGCATTTCCTGTCCTTGAACCTGTTTTCTCACTGATAAAATGGAGATGATAATCCCCACCCTGCCTTCCTTGGACGATCACACATATTAAAAGTTCCAGAAAGAGTAAAGTAAGACACTGCTAACACTCTCAGCTAAGCTACCGTTGATGTCATTGGGCACATTATTAGACTTAGTTCAAACAGAATGTTTTCCCAGTCTTTTCTCCAGGAACATTTTTTTTAAGTTTTTATTTTATATTGGGATATAGTTGGCTTACAATGTTGGGTTAGTTTCAGGTGTACAACACAATGATTCCGTTATACATATACATACATCTATTCATTTGCAAATTCTTTTCCCATTTATGTTATTATATGATATTGAGTAGACTTCCCTGTGCTGTATAGTAGGCCCTGGTTCATTATCTGCTGTATATATGGGAAGCCTGTTGTATATATATAGGGCTTCCCAGGTAACTGAGTGGTAAAGAATCTGCCTGCCAATGCAGGAGATGCAGGTTTGATCCCTAGGTTGGGAGGATCCCCTAGAGAAGGGAATGGCAACCCACTCCAATATAGTAGTGTAGACATGTCAGTCCCAGACTCCTGATTTATCTGTCTCCCCCATGCTTTCCCTTTGGTAATCATAAATTTCTTTTCTAAGTCTGTGAGTCTATTCTAGTTTTGTGAATAAGTTCATTTGTATCATTTAGATTCTGCATATAAGTGGTATTTGTGCTTCTCTGACTTACTTCACTTAATATGATAATCTCCAGGCCCATCAGTGTTGCTGCAAATGACTTATTTCATTCTTTTTATAGCTGAGTAATATTCCTGTGCATGTATCTATCACATTTTCTTTATCCATTGATCTGTTGATGGACATTTAGGTTGATTTCATCATATCTTGGCTATTGCAAATAGAGCTACAGTGAACACTGGGGTGAATGTATCCCTTTGAACCATGGTTTTCCACAGATATACACCCAGGAGTCGGATTGCCAAATCATATGGTAGTTCTATTTTTAGTTTTTTAAGGAACCTCTGTACTGTTCTCCATAGTGGCTATACCAATTTACATTCCCACCAACAGTGTAGGAGGGTTCCTTTTTCTTCACATCCTCTCCAGCATATATTGTTTGTAGATTGTTCGATGAAGGCCATTCTGACTGGTGTGAGGTGATACCTCATTGTAGTTTTGATTTGCATTTCTCTAATGATCCCCTGGAGAAGGGAATGACTACCCCACTCTAGTATTCTTGCCTGGAGAATTCCATGGACAGATGAGCCTGGCGGGCTATAGTGCATGGGGTCGCAAAGAATCAGACATGATTGAGCAACTAACACTTTTTTACTTTTCAACAATTAGCGATGTTGAGCACTTTTTCATGTGACTCGTGGCCATATGTACATCTTCACTGAATAAATGCCTAGTTAGGCCTTCTGCCCATTTTTTGATTGGGTTGTTTGTTTTCTATATTGAGCCATCAGTTGTTAACCAAATTTTGGAGATTAATCCCCTGTCAGTCACATAGTTTGCAAATATTTTCTCCCATTCTGTGGGTTGTCTTTCCATCTCATTTATGATTTCCTCTGCTGTGCAAAAGTTTTTGGGTTTAATTAGACCCCATTTGTTTATTTTTATTTCCATTACTCTAGGAGATGCATTGAAAAAGATATTGATGTGATTTATGTCAAAAAGTGTTCCACCTATTTTTTTTAAGAGTTTTATAGTATTCAGTCTTACATATAGGTTTTTAATCCACTTTGAGTTTACTTTTGTCTGTGGTATTAAAGAATGTTATGAGTTCACTCTTTTACATGTAGCTGTCCAGTTTTCCCAGCACCACTGATTGAAGAGACTGTCTTTTCTCTATCGTGTATTCTTGTCTTCTTCATCATACATTAATTGATGATAGGTGTGTGGGTTTATTTCTGGGTTTTCTTTCCTGTTCCATTGACCTATATTTCTCTTTTTGTGCCAGGACCATAACGTTTTGATGACTGTAGCTTTGTAATATACGCTGAAGCCAGGGAGCCTGATTCCTCCAGCTCTGTTTTTCTTTCTCAAGATTACTTTGGCTATTTGGTGTTTTTTCTGTTTCCATACAAATTGTAAAAATTTTTGTTCTAATTCTGTAAAAAAAAAAAAAATGCCTGTAGTAATTTGATAGGGATTGCAATGAATCTGTAGAGTGCTTTGGGTGATATAATCATTTTAACAGTACCAATTCTTCCAGTCCAAGGACACGGTATATCTTTCCATCCGTCTGTGTCATCTTCAGTTTTTTTCATCAGCATCTTATAGGTTTCAGAGTATAGGTCTTCTGCTTCCTCAGGTAGGTTTATTCCTAGGTGTTTTATTCATTTTGATGCAGGGGTAAATGGAATTAGTTTCTTTAGTTTCTCTTTCTGATCTTTCATTGTTAATGTGTAGAAATGCAAGAGATTTCTGTGTACTAATTTTGTATCCTGCAACCTCACCAAATTCATTGACAAGCTCTAGTAGTTTTCTAGTAGCATCTTTAGGATTTTCTGTGTGTAGTATTGTGTCATCTGCAAACGGTGACAGTTTTACTACTTTTTCAACTTGGATTCCTTTTATTTCTCTGATTGCCATGGCTAGAACTTCCAAAACCATGTTGAATAAAAGTGGTAAGAGTGGACATCCTTCTCTTATTCCTGATCCAAAAGGAAATGTGTTTAGTATTTCACAGCTGAGTATGATGTTAGCTGTAGCTTTGTATATATGGCCTTTATTATGTTGAAATAGTTTCCCTCTACACCCTCTTTCTGGAGAATTTGTATCGTAAATGGGTATTGAATTTTGTCAAAAGTTTTTTCTCCATCTATTGAAATCATTATACGGTTTTTATTCTTCAGTTTGTTAATGTGGTATATCACATTGATTGATTTGCAGATACTGAAGTATCCTTGCAACCTTGGGATAAATCCCACTTGATAATGGTGTACAACCCTCTTAATGTATTGTTGGACTCGGTTTGCTAGTATCTTGTTGAGAATTTTTGCATCTATGTTCATCAGTAATATTGGCCTGTAAATTTCTTTTTTTGTGATATCTTTTTTCTAGTTTTGATATCTGGGTGATGGCGGCCTCATAGCATGAGTTTGGGAGTGTTCCTTTCTCTGCAATTTTTTGAAAGCGTTTCAGAAGAATAAGTATTAACTCGTCTCTAAATGTTTGATAGGATTCACCTGTGAAGCCATCTGGTCCTGAACTTTTGTTTGTCAGAAGTTTCTTTATCATCATTTAAGTTTCAGTATTTGTGATAGGCCTGTTTATATTTTCTATATCTTTCTGGTTCAGTCTTGTACCTTCTGAGAATGTGTCCATTTCTTCTAGGTTGTCCATTTTATTGGCATATAATTGCTTGTAGTAATCCTTTGTATTTCTGTGGTATCCATTATAACTTCTCCTTTTTCATTTTTAATTCTATTAATGTGAGCCCTCTCCCTTTTTTTCTTAATGAGTTTGGCTAAAGTTTTACCCACTTTGTTTATCTTTACAAAGAGTGTGTGTACGTGCTCACTCAGTCGTGTCTGGCTCTGTGACCCTGTGGACTGTAGCCCACCAGGCTCCTCTGTCCACGGGATTCTCCAGGCAAGAATACCAAAGCGGGCTGCCATTTCCTCCTCTGGGGAATCTTCTTGACCCAAGGATCAAACATGTGTCTCTTGCATCTCCTGCAGGTGGATTCTTTAGTCCAGAGCCACCTGGGAAGCCCCATCTTTTCAAAGAACCAGCTTTTATTTTCATTTATCTTTTCAACTTTTTCATCTCTATTTCATTTATTTCTGTCTCATCTTTATTACTTTCCTTCCACTAACTTTGGGTTTTGATCTTTCTCCAGCCACTTTAGCTATAAGTTTAGATTGTTTATTTGAGATTTTTCTTGTTTCTTGATGTAAGTTTGCATTGCTATAAACTTCCTTCTTAGAACTGCTTTTGCTGCACCTCATACGTTTTGGATCATTGTGCTTTTGTTTTCTTTTCTCTCTAGTTTTGTTTGGTTTTTTATTTTCTCTTTGATTTCTTCAATGACCCATTGGTTTTTCAGTCGCATATTGTTTAGCTTCCATGTGTTTGTGTTTTTTACAGTTTTTTCTTATAATTGATTTCTAATCTCATAGCATTGTAGTGGGAAAGGATGCTTGATATGATTTCAATGTTCTTAAAGTGGCCAGGGCTCACTTTGTGGCCCAGTATGTGGCCAATCCTGGAGAAGACTTCATCTGCATTTGAAAAAAATGTTTATTCTGCTGCCTTGGGGTGGGATTCTGTATAAATATCAGTTAAGTCCATTGATCTCAATGTGTCATGTAAGGCCTGTGTTTCCTGTCTGATTTTCTGTCTGTTTGACCTGTCCACTGAGGAAAGTGGGGTGTTAAATTCCCCTACGATTATTATATTACTGTCAATTTCTCCTTTTATGACTGTTACTATTTGCCTATGTTGGGTGCATATATATTTACAACTTCTCTATCTTATTCTTAGATTGATCCCTTGATCATTATGTAGCGTCCTTCTTTGTCTCTTGTAACAAGCTTTATTTTAACGTTTATTTCGTCTGATATGAGTATTTTCACTCCAGTTTTCTTTTGATTTCTATTTGCATGGAACAAGTTCTCTCTCTCCCCTCACTTTCAGTCCGTATGCGTCACTAGGTCTGAAGTAGATCTCTTACAGCAACGTATATACACGTCTTCTTTCTGTATCCATTCAATCAGTCTATGTCTTTTGGTTGAAGCATTTAATTTGTTTCTGTTTAAAGTAATTATTGACATGTATGCTCTTATTGCCATTTTGTTCATTGTTTCGGATTTGTTTTTGCTGGTCTTTTTGCTCCTGGTCTTCTTTTGTTTTCTTCTCTTGTGATTTGATGACTAACTTTAGTGTTGCATTTGGATTCCTTTTTCTTTGTGTGTATATGGGTCTCTGTTATATATTTTTCATTTTTGGTTACCATGAGGTTTTGATACAGCAGTCTGTATGTAAACAAGATTGCTTGAAGTTGCTGTTCTTTTAATTTCAAATACATTTGCGGTATCCTGCATTTGTACTCTCCTCTTCTCAAGATTGCGAATTTCATGTCATATTTGTGTAGATGAAGCCCTACCTTTATTGTGTACTTGCCTTTATTGGTGGACTTTTTCGTTCATAATTTTCATGTTTCTGCTTGTGGCCTTTTCCTTTCTGCCTAGAGAAGTTACTTTAGCATTTGTTGCACAGCTGGTCTGCTGGTGCTGAGTTCTCTTAGCTTTTGCTTGTTTATAAAGCTTTTAATTTCTACATCAAATCTGAATGAGAGACTTGCTAGGTAGCGTGTTCTTGGTTGTAGGTTCTTCTCTTTCACCACTTTAAATGTATTGTGCCCCTCACTCCTGCCTGCTGAGTTTCTGCTGAAAAATCAACTGATACCTTATGGGAGTTCCTTTGTATGTTATTTATTGATATTCCCTTGTTAAAAATATTTTCTCTGTGTCTTTAATTTTTGTCAGTTTGATTATTATGTGTCCCAGAACGTTCCTCCTTGAGTTTATCCTGCCTGGGATTCTCTTTGCTTCCTGGACTTGGGTAACTGTTTTCTTTCCCATGTTAGGGAATTTTTCAGCTATTGCCTTTTCAAATATCCCCTGAGATCCTTTCTCTCTCTCTTCTCCTTCTGAGACTTCTGTAGTGCAAATGTTGACCATTTAATAACCAACAGAGGTCTCTTCGGCTATCCTTTCTTTTCATTCTTTCTTCTGTTCCACTGCAGTGATTTCCACCATTCTGTCTTTCAGCTCACTTATTCATTCTTCTGCCTCGTTTATTCTGCCATTGCTTCCTTCTAGTGCATTTTTCATGCATTGAAAAGGAAATGGCAACCGACTCCAGTGTTCTTGCCTGGAGAATCCCAGGGACAGGGGAGCCTGGTGGGCTGCCGTCTCTGGGGTCGCACAGAGTCAGACACGACTG
This sequence comes from Capricornis sumatraensis, assembly GCF_032405125.1. NCBI lineage: Eukaryota > Metazoa > Chordata > Mammalia > Artiodactyla > Bovidae > Capricornis > Capricornis sumatraensis. Next base: position 48,099,380 of record NC_091089.1, read on the forward strand.
AAGCGACTCAGCAGCAGCAGTGCATTTTTGCATTTCACTTATTGCATTGCTTATCTCTGTTTGTTTGTTCTATGGATCTTCTAGCTCCAGCTCTAAATTCTAGCTCTAGTTAAACATTTTGATCTGTGCCTCCATTCTTCTTCTGAAATCCTGGATCATCCTTACTATCATTTCTCTGAATTCTTTTTCAGGTCAAGTGCATATCTCCACTTCACTTATTTGTTTTTCTGGGGTTTTATCTTGTTCCTTCTAGAACAGATTCCTCTGCCATCTCCCTTTATCTAGCTTTCTGAAATTGCAGTTTCTGTTCTGTGGACTGCATTTGTAATTCTTTTTCTTCTGCTGTCTGATCCTTGGTGGATGAGTCTGGTCTATGAGAGTTTTCCAGGCTTCCTTGTGGGAGGGACTGGTCCTTCACACTGGCAGATGGAGCTGGGTCCTATCCCTCTGGTGGGCAGGGTCATGTCAAGAGATGTGTTTAGTGGACAGCTGTGGGGTCAGGGATACTGATTGATGGGACTGTGTTCCTGCCTTTTTGGCTGTTTGGCCTAAGGCAGCCCACACTGGAGCATATAGGCTGTTGGGTGGGGCCAGGTCTTGGCGAGAAAATGGCAGCCTCCAGGAGGGCCCACGCCAATGAGCACTTCCTAGAACTACTGCCAACAGTGTCTCTGGCCCCAGAGTGAGCCACAGCCACCCCCGCCTCCACAGAAGACCCTCCAGTACCAGCAGGAGGTCTGGCCCAGGCTTCTACGAGGTCACTGATTTTCCCCCTGATTCCTGGTATGCACAAGACCTTGTGCACACTCTCTAAGAATGGGATTTCTGTTCCCCCAATCCTATGAAATTCCTAGGATCAAACCCCACTGGCCTTCAAAGCCAGATACTCCAGGGCCTTCTCTTCTCAATGCCAGACCCTCAAGCTGGGGAACCTGACGTGGGGCTCAGAACTTTCACTCCGTGGGAGAACCTCTGTGATATACTTATTTTCCTGTCTGTGCATCACCCACTCAGGATGTGATTTTACTACAGATGCACCCCACCTATCATCCCATTGTGGCTTCCTCTTTGTCTATGGACATAGCATATGCTTTTCAGTAGATTCCAGTGGGGTTTTTTGTTTTGTTTGTCAGTGTTTCTTCAGCAGTTAGTTGTGATTTTGGTGTTTTCATGAGAGGTGAGCTCACATCCTTCTACTCTACCATCTTGTCCCCACTACCCTTAGGAATGTGTATTTTTTAAACTTTATGTCCTTGTTATCATTTTAGCTCAAGCAGGCAATAGGTCTTGTTAAAGGTGGTCAAGATAGACTAAACACTTAATTTTTTTTTCAAATGAATAAATAAGTTGTACTTTATTTATACAGTGAGATACTACATAACAGTAAACATGTATCAGTAAGAACATGGATTAATATCATATGCAAAATCTTTTTCTTTTTTCTTTTTTTATTTTTTAAATATAAATTTATTTATTTTAATTGGAGGTTTATTACTTTACAATATTGTATTGGTTTTGCCATACATCAACATCAATCTGCCACGGGTATACACGTGTTCCCCATCCTGAACCCCCCTCCTTCCTCCTTCCCTTACCATCCCTCTGGGTCGTCCCAGTGCACCAGCCCCAAGCATCCAGTATCATGCATCAAACCTGGACTGGCGATTCGTTTCATGTATGATATTATACATGTTTCAATGCCATTCCTCCCAAATCATCCCACCCTCTCCCTCTCCCACAGAGTCCAAAAGACTGTTCTATACATCTGTGTCTCTTTTGCTGTCTCACATACAGGGTTATCATTACCATCTTTCTAAATTCCATATATATGGAATGGTGTTTTTCTTTCTGGCTTACTTCACTCTGTGTAATAGGCTCCAGTTTCATCCACCTCATTAGAACTGATTCAAATGTATTCTTTTTGATGGCTGAGTAATACTCCATTGTGTATACGTACCACAGCTTTCTTATCCATTCATCTGCTGATGGACATCTAGGTTGCTTCCATGTCCTGGCTATTATAAACAGTGCTGCGATGAACATTGGGGTACACATGTCTCTTTCAATTCTGGTTTCCTCAGTCTGTATGCCCAGCAGTGGGATTGCTGGGTCATAAAGCAGTTCTATTTGCAATTTTTTAAGGAATCTCCACACTGTTCTCCATAGTGGCTGTACTAGTTTGCATTCCCACCAACAGTGTAAGAGGGTTCCCTTTTCTCCACACCCTCTCCAGCATTTATTGCTTGTAGACTTTGGGTTCGCAGCCACTCTGACTGGCGTAAACACTTAATTGTTAAATAAATATTTGTTTTCATACATAATTCTCAAGAACTTTCCACTGCCTCTATGGAAGAAAAAACATAAATTTATTATAACACTTTTATTAAGATACAATTTACATATCATCCAATTCACCCACTGAAGCATATAATAGTCACAGACTTGTATAAAAAGCATCACCATCATCAATTTTGGAACATTTTCATCGCCTGCGAAAGAAACTCTACTCACTGGCAGTCACTCCGCATTTCCCCCCAGCCTCTCCAAACCCCTGGGTCAACATTAATCAGCTCTCTGTCGCTATCGATTTGCATATTCTGGACATTTCACATATATGGAAATGTGACTTTTACTTGGCAGAAATAAGGCTTTCGAGATCATCACACTACAGCAGGAAATTTCCTCTGTATTTCCTCTTTTATGGCTGAGTAGATTCCATTGTGTTCTTATACCACTTTTTGTTTATCCAGTCATCAGTTAATGAATATTTGTGTTGTTTCTACTTTTGGCTGTTATGAATTATGCCACTATAAATGTTCATGTACAAATTTTTGTGTGATTTTATTTCATTTCAGTACATACATGGGAGAGGAATTACTTAGGTATATGGTAACTATTTGTTTAACCTTTTGAGGGGCTGTCAGACTGTTTTCTGAAATGGCTGCACCATTTTACGTTTTTACCAGCAGGAATGTATTAGAGTTCCAATTTCCTCCACTTCTCCACAGTTATATTATCTGTCTTTAATTATAGCTCTCCTAGTGGGTGTGAAGTGATATCCCATTGTGGTTTTGATTTGCATTTTCTTGATGATTAATGATGCTGAGCATTTTTTCATGTCCTTAATGGACATTTGTGTTATCTTCTTTGGAGATATATCTATTTATATCTTTTGCCCATTTTTAAAATTAGGTTGTCTTTTTATTATTGAGCTGTAAGAGTTCCTTATAGATTCTGAATACAAGTCCCTTATGAGATATATAACTTGCAAAATTTTTTTACCATTCTATGAGTTGTCCTTTCACTTTCTTGCTGGTGTCCTTCAAAATCCAAAAGCTTTTAATTGTCATGAAGTCCAATTTATTTTTTCTTTTATTGCTTGTATTGCTTGTGCTTTTGGTGTCATATCTAAAAAATCATTGCCTAAGCCAAGGTCATGAAAACACTTCTTTTGAGAATGTAACAGTTTTAGCTCTTATATTTAGGCCTCTTATCTATTTTGAGTTTATTTTTACATGTGGTGTGAGGTCGAATTATCAGTCTTTTACGTATGACTATTTAGTTAGCATCATTTATATAAGACTACTCTTTCCCACTTATTGGAGTTTTTTCCAGAACCCAGAAAAATCTTTAATTAACAATCTTATTATTCTAGGGTAGTATTTCCGAAGCTGGTCTATTGAGAACTTTAGTAAACATGTTACCAAAAACAACTGGAAAAAAAGCCACATGACCCAACAAGTTCTAGGTATATTAAGCTGAATAAAATTAACCATCTTTCCATATTGTAGTCTCAAAGACTTTAGTACCAGCATGTTTGATGGATCTCTTACTTTATCAGTGAAGGCTTTTCATGTGGGCACATATTAATTTCTCTAGAAGCATGTTTCCAAGAAACTCAAGTTTGGGATCCACTCTTTCAACAGACTTACTCATTTGAATGCTCTTAAAATGTTTTAACTTTCCTCTTTGAGAATTAAGCCACCAGTATGGCTGGAGGTTGTTTGTTTTATTGTTTGTTTTTCATCTTTAGGGATTCCCTTGTAGCTCAGCTGGTAAAGAATCCACCTGCAATGCAGGAGACCCCGGTTCGATTCCTGGATCAGGAAGATCCCCTTGAGAAAAGATAGGCTATCCACTCCAATATTCTTGGGCTTCCCTAGTGGCTCAGTTGGTAAAGAATCCACCTGCAATGCAGGAGACTCCGGTTCAATTCTGGGTCAGGAAGATCCCCTGGAGAAAGGAATGGCTACCCACTCCAGTATTCTGGTCTGGAGAATTCCATGGACTGTATAGTCCATGGGGTTGCAAGGAGTCAGACACGACCGAGCAACTTTCACTTCATGTTTTCATCTTTAACCAGATGAGAGCAGAAATAAGTCAGTAATCCATGAGTTCCTCTGGATCACTTTGCTAACTGGTTTAGGATGCACAGGTTTGGTTTATAATAAAGCATCATTTTTTAAGGTAAATATTAAATAACACTTTTTTCTTTTCTTTTTTTTTTTTTTTTTTTTTGAGAGTGTGATCCAAGAACAATCTGCATCAGACTAACCTGGTTTTTAAGGGCAGATTGCTGGGGCGCTTTCAGACCTAATAATCAGAAACCCTCAAGCTGGAGCCCAGGTGCTGCGCTGACAGGCTCTCTGTCGATTCCTGTTCACACCAAAGCTTAAGAACTGCGGCTCATCCTTGGATTAAGGGAGAGAGCAAAGTAGTCTGTAGCAAGATGGGTGGGGAGGGGGAAAGGGAGACAGACCCTGATAGGTAAGTGGGACCAGAATGACTCCTCCCTTCCTGCACTTCTTTCTTTCCCGTCCCCATTTCCACTGCCCACTCTGTGCCCTTTTTCGTGTGTGTGTGCGCGCATCCTGTGTACATATATGATCGCTGAACTCAGGCACACTAAGCACTCCTTGGTCCGTGGTACCTTTATATTGCCACCAGAGGGTGCCAGAGCACCTCCGAAAGCCACGCGCGCCCTCTCACTCTTCCACTACAGACTCTCCGCCCAGGGTATAATCTCCCAATCTCAGGCCTGTGCCCCAACTCACTGATTCCCAAAAGGACGTCAGATCACATGAGAGCGCACAGCTGTTTTTTAAAAACCTCTTATGAGTTGTGAAGCCCTGAGGAACTTGTCTAATCCCCTGAGCACAAGTTTCTCATCTTAACAAGGAAAAATATGAACCTGTTAGTGTAGTTCTGTTAACAGTTAAATGAGATAGTAAAGGTAGTGCCCCTGGCTATTGCTTTTCTACCATAGGCAGTGATTTGCATTGCTTGAAATCCTGAAACCTTGAATTGCAAAAAAAAAAAAGTTCTAAAAATTGTATTATCAACAAGTTATAAGCAAATCTAATTTCTTCTTGGCCATCTTGCATGCCTATATTCAGAAGCTTCTCTGTCTCCTTGATAATTTTTGGTCTGGACCTTATCATTTTGCCTAAAGCACAGTTCATGACACCAACGGTGAGCAGAAGAATGCAGGTTAGCAACGGGGAGCCTCCATTCCCACCAAGGGGCTTGGCTCCAGGCTCCACACTTTCTCTGTATCCTTCCCCCAGGCCTTGTTAGGTAGCAAAATATAAACGACATCTAAGTGTTGTTCCCTCATTAACTGGGCTATAATTATCATTGTGATAATTCACTCTGCAAAGGCAGCTATTGCAGTAGATGCTTTAGGGAAGGAGGTGGTGGTGGAAGGAAAGAAGAAAGTGAAGTTGCTCGGTCGTGTCCAACTCTGTGCAACCCCATGGACTGCAGCCTACCAGGTTCCTCCGTCCACGGGATTTTCCAGGCAAGAGTACTGGAGTGGGGTGCCATTGCCTTCTCCAGGGGATCTTCCTGACCCAGGAACTGAACCCAGGTCTCCCGCATTGCAGGCAGACGCTGAGTGGGGAAGGAAGCAGTGGAAACGGAGCTTATGGTAAACGTGGTGGTGGAGCAGGGAGAGGTGATGGTGAGGTTGGTGGTTGTTGAGCTGCTGAGATTGGTGATAGAGAAAGTAATGGTGGAGAAGCCGCGGTGGGCTCTGCTACTCAGAATCCTTCAGAGATCCTACCACCTGAAGGATAAATCCCAACCCCTGAGCTCGACAAAGTGCTTCATGATCCAACTGCTGCTTACTTCTTTAGCCTCGCTTCCCACTAATCACACACACACACACTAAGCTCTTCCACATTAGAATATTTTCTGAGCCTCAGACCCAAGTTTGCGCCTTAATTTTACTGTCTTTGTGCACACTATTCTTCATCTCTTTCTTCCCACCAGATACACTCCTTTTCAGTCTTCAGTATTCAGGTCAAATGTCACTGGCATTTTTTTTATGAGGAGTTTCCTGACCCTCAAGGCAAAGTAAGTTTCCATTCTTGACATCTCATGGTAGTCTGTGCACACCTCAGCTCTAACATTTTTGATCTGGCTGGTAACAAGCTGATGGGGTCTCCTTGCCGACCAGAGGTAGCCTTAAAGTGACCTCTTCAAGGTCCCCTTTAGACTCTGGTCCAAGACTTCTGACCCTCAGGCTGAGCCAGCAGTCACTCCATAACAGTCCTCAATGCCTACTATGAATTCAAGTGACAGAGCTCAGAAAACCTGTAGCAAATCCATTTTTTAAAATATATATCCAGAAAAGTGAACGCTTCATAAATATGTTTCTAGTAAATGAACACACTTCATGTAACTGATACCTGGTCAAGAAACAATATCACTCTAGCATCCAGAAGCCCTCCGACAGTTGTATTTTCAAAATGCAATTAACTATTGAAACGTGCGATTTTTTAAGTGAGCTATCAAATTCAAATGTGCAAATAGTCACTAGCTTTTCAAAGACATTTTAGAAATTACAGAAGTGACTTCACTCAGAGGATGTGGACACCGTGTTCCTTTCCAGAGCAATACCCCAGCCCTCAGCTAACCTGGCCACACAGTGGGTGCGCCCAAGCCTGGGAGCTGAGCCAGAATCAGGCGAGGCAGGTACACTATCTGATTAGTGAAACCACTTGAAAAACGAGGTCCTGTTGACTGTCAGGACCTTTCAGGCAGAGGTTAATGGAAGTGAGATGGAGAACAACTAGTGTGTGTTGTCTCTCTGCCAGGGTCTCTGTGCTACCAGGGCAACGCCACTGGGAGTGCCGTTCCCATCTTACAGATGAGAAGACTGAGGTGAGCACCCAGAACTCGCCCCACATCTTCATATTATCATGCTCAGAAGCCCAGAATCAGAAACCCCATCCCTCGGATCCTCAAGGGCAGCTTTCTAGGGGGAAGAAACATAAAGGCTCTGGAGTGGAAATGAGAACCACTGGTCCTGGGACACTTCTACCCTGGGGACTGACACACCCATCCATCATCCCACTGAGGAGGAATGTTAGTCGGTGATGGAGGAGGAGTAGCAGCCCACTGCAGAGGGAGGGTCCTGAAAACGAGTCAGGGGCTTCCATGCAGGACTTCTCCCGCTCACCCCAAGCAGCTACTTTGCCACTCCTGCCCATTCCGTGTGTAACGGTTGAGTTCATGATGGGGACGCTGGGGCACGTGGGAGAGAGAGAGGTATCTTGATAAGTATCTTCCTTCTGCATTGCTGCGGACACCTCCATGTTTTATGTGGCTATGTTTGGTAGTCCTTGCTGCCCTGGTTGGAGAAGGCGATGGCACCCCACTCCAGTACTCTTGCCTGGAAAATCCCATGGATGGAGGAGCCTGGTAGGCTGCAGTCCATGGGGTCGCTGAGTCGGACACAACTGAGCGACTTCACTTTCACTTTTCCCTTTCATGCATTGGAGAAGGAAATGGCAACCCACTCCAGTGTTCTTGCCTGGAGAATCCCAGGGACAGGGGAGCCTGGTGGGCTGCCGTCTATGGGGTCGCACAGAGTCAGACACAACTGAAGTGACTTAGCAGTAGCAGCAGCTGCCCTGGTATTTTCCATCAGAGGAAATGTACTGGCTCTGTTATGGACATATCACCTTGGCCGCCAGCATCACACAGGTGTTTGCGACAGCACCCTGACCTCCTGACCTGCCGTGCTTACAGAGAAAGCAGCAGCCTAGCAGCCCACACGAGCCGGTGTGACAACAAGCCTGTGTCGCCGCTGTGTGTGTGCCCGGATTCCAGCACATTCCTCCTGCATCTCGAGAGGCCCTTGTATCCCAAGCAGGAGAGCCAGGTGGTGCATCACCCCTCCCCCTCTGGTTGACCTTCAAGGCCCTTCCGTGGGGCCCGCCCTCCTGCCCAGGGGCCCGCCTGCCCTGTTGGCAGCTGCACGGTCAATGGCATCACATGCCTTCAAGTGGACGGCTGGGCTGGTGCCTCAGGCCACTCTTGCCCGCCTGGAACGTTCACCTCGCCAGCCCCCTGTTTCTTCAGCTTTTTGGGGAAGATGATGCCACCGAAAGGGATAAAGGAACACCTTTCCTCCACCCCACCAAAATATAAGGCCCAACACAGAGTAAAGCAGGGGGTCGCAGTGGAGGGAAGTGCTGAATAGGCTTCTGATACATGGCTCTGCTCATTTCTCATCAGCCTTCAGCCTTCTAACAGGACCGACTGCTGCTCTAACTGCTCCCCTAGTGTCCCAAACACACGCCCACCCTCCCGTCTTCCTGTCTCTTCAGATTAAACAGCCTCCCCCCATGTTAAATGTCTCCAGATCTGGATTCTTGTGCAGACCAGAGTCCCCCATCTCCAAACGCATCCTGAGGATTTCCAGCTGCCTGTCCAGACATCTCAAGCTCAATGTCATAGGCTTTCAATTGCTTTTACTTTACACTGTCATTAAACTTTTATTAAAGCACGATGATAGACATTAAAGGGTACATATTGTAAATATATGGTATGTACTTTTCACAAACTAACACACCCAGGTAGCCAGCAGATTGTCAGCATTTCAGAAGTCCCCGGATCTCCCTTCCAGTGGTGGCTGATACCCTGACTTCTCTCAGTTTAACCTTTTTTGAACTTCGCATAAATGGAATCACACAGTCTGTAGTGTTTTGTGCCTGGCTTCTTTTTGCTCAACATTACAAGATGTATTCATAGCACTGCGTGAAGCTGTAGGTCATTCCCTCACTTTCTCTGCAAAGGAATCATTATCCACTCTACTGGTGATGGGCGATTGACTTGTTTCCCATTTTTTTGGCTGTTAGGAGTAGAGTTGCATTGAACTTTGTGGCACTTGTCCTTCAGTGTGGCCGTGTGTACACATTTCTTTTGTGCACATTCCTAAGAAGGGATTTTTGGACATACACCTTCAGTAGGCAGTTATCCACTCCTGTAGATGCCGCCAGGAAATATCCATGTGCGTCGCCCACCTGCATCATGAGTTCTGGCTTCTCCACTCTTAAACGCTTAGGGCCACTTTCGATTCATCCATCCTTCACCCCGAGCCTATCTCTTTTTTCTTCCCCAATTATCTCACATTTGTGGCCTTTCCTCTTTGATGCTGTTCTGCAGCAGGCACTGTGAACTTGTGCAGAGCCTTCCCAGGATCCATACCTGCGCAGTCTCCCTACAAGTCTCTCTCATCATCGCACCTTGTGGTCCACAGAAGTACAGTCGCTCCTGATCTCCAGTTACTTTGGAGCTTACCTGTTTATTTATCTGGTTATTGACACCCTGCTGACCTCGCCAATGACTAAGCAGATCCCATCTTTCCCTTAGGCCACAGTGCTGCCTCCCTCACGTCATTCTCCAACGCCTCTGTCCTTAGCTTGTTTGGCAGGAAATCTGTCTTCTCTGTTAGCAGTTCTACAACAAACCCCTGAGCTGGAGAGTTACTGCTGGCAGAGACTTAAAGAGACTGTCCCAACACTCTTGTTTCCAAAGAATCCCCAAGAAACTTAAGAAAAAGAACTTAAGACAAAAGTCTTAGTGACTTGTCACAGCTTTCTTACAGTGACAAGTATCACTTCTTATTTGCTGGTAACTTTTATTTGATCTGAAAGCCGGCAGAGCTTTGGAAATTAACTGGGTGGGGAGGAGAGGGAATAACAAATAGAAAATGCAAGTTGGCTCTGATTTTAAAACTGCTTCTCAGTGAGAGAAACGTTCTCTTCAGCTACTGTTCTCAAACATCTGCCATGTTAAGAGGTTTTGACTGGTAGAAAGTTTCATTACAGAGAAGCATAGAAATACATGCATGGGAAACAGAAAGCAGGCAAATTTGGCTTACTCCTCTCAAATTTTAAGAAAGCAAATAAAGCTGAGTGTTTAATGTTTGCTTACAGTTTGCCACATTTATTACTTGCATGTATACTTTACACAAGGGACCCCAATACACTCTAATACTGCCCATATTTAAAGCTTTGAGCATAATTTTGCTGTTTTATATGGTTAAAGGGTTCATAATTCTATCTTTTCTTTCATAATGTAGTATTTTCTTACCTATGCTTTCTTTGATGCTGGGTCCTTCGGTAGGGACCCTTTGCCGAGTTAGCGTATTGTATCACAAAGAAGCAAATGTCGGAGTGCCTGTCAATATAGATGCCTGATGCAAACATGAAGGAGCGCTGCTTTCTCTGTGGACCCGAGTGGGGTGGACTCATGGCCAGTGCAGTCATGAGGCTATTCACAGCCCACAAGCACACTGAGCCTCTGCTGACACTCAGGTTTCTTCCTGAAAGGCCATTCCCTCTTTTCCAGCCTTCACTAATGCCACTCAAACTTGTGAAGGGCCTCATGAGGCCCATATCTTCAGTAAAACTCCCTCTGCCTACTCCAGACACCGCTGATATGACCCAAATTCTTTTAGCCCTAAATTGCGTCCACCCTGTTTAGCACTTAATTGCACAGCATCTCACATCATGTTAGTGTTACTCACTCAGTCGTGTCCAACTCTTTGCAACTCCATAGACTGTTAGGCCCTCCAGGCACCTCTGTGCATGGAATTCTCCAGGCAAGAATACTGGAGTGGGCTGCCATGCCCTTCTCCAGGGGATCTTCCCGACCCAGGGTTCGAACCCAGGTCTCCTGCATTGCAGGCAAATTCTTTACCATTTGAGCTACCCAGAAAACACACATCATGTTAGAGGGCCTTAAAACCTGCCAGTTCTTGGTTAAACTTGACAGGTATTCTGACCCTCCCTGGAAGATCACAAGATAGGCTCCCCCGTAGGGCAATGATATTACAAATCCTTTCTTGCTAAGGAAAATGCTGTTCTACCCATTGCATGACCAGTGATCAGACACAGCCTTGACCCTGACACTAATGTTCCCTGTGTCTTATTGCTGCACCAGGATGTGAGAACCACACTTCACACCATGCCCGAGAGTCCCAGGGACTGACTTTGATCCGTAGTATGATGGGAAACCAGGAACGTAGCTCGCATGGCAGAGCCCCTGACATCTGGGCACACACAGGCGGCCCTTGCTCATGGGCTCCTGCCACAAACCCATCAACCTAAGGCCCCCGCACCCAGCACTCCAGCTTGGTTGGAGTGGGGAGGCTCAGAGAATGGTCTATAGCCTGAGAGAAGATGCTGAGTCCAGGGCAGCTGGAAGAAAGTGAATTGGCCAAGACATTGTGAATTTACAGCCTATGACTTGAGGTGCAAAGCAAAGAGGAACCAGCTGTACCCCACATCCAGCCCTTGGAGAGCCCAGGCTCCCTGGGTGTGGGTTGAACCAGGTTTTGGCAGCTGGGGTTGGGACCGTCCTATCCCATCCATACTGATCTCCACCAAGGAGGCCCTGAAGATACAGCTTCCTGCCTGTTCACCCACAGTCAGGATGACTCAGGTGCTCCAAGAGCTGGCCAGCCTGAATGGGAGCTCGTCCTCTCCCATTTCAGGAAAGTCTTAGAGCAAAAGCAAAGCCTGTAGTCACAGAGGTTGACCTGCAAGCTGGAGTGCTGGGTGCAGGGGCCTTAGATGGATGGGTTTGTGGCAGAAGCCCATGAGCAAGGGCCGCCTGTGTGTGTCCAGGTGTCAGGGGCTCTGCCACGTGAGCTACGTGTCCCGGCCACGGTGCTGCACCCAGCTCTGAGGACGTAACTGGGGCAGGTCTACCCCGACTCCTTTGCCACACCAAAGACGCACACACCCATCTCAGTACAGCGCTGTGCAAGAGCTCGCCTTGGCCCTTGAAGGCCCCAGAGTCCCAGATCGTTCACCCACTCATGCGTCTACACACTCAACAAATACCTTGTGAGGATCTCTGTGAGCCAGACTCCGAGACCAGACCTGGAACCACAGAGTGAACAAGACCAGCTCAACTCTGCCCAGGAAGATTGCAGTCCAGTGGGCAAACTCAGTGAAGCAAATACTCACAAAACCACGTGATTCCAAACAGCCAACACTATAAGAGGAAAGAGAAACCCTCTGGGATATGCATCCAGCGGTTCCAGCCTTAGCCTGAAAAGCACCTTCCCTCAGACCGTGAGTCTTCATGGGGCGACAAGTGTGGTGTGAAAGGGGTATTTAACACGCCTACTGTTAGAACGTAAAAAAATATGATTCCACACAGGGCTTTTGCCTTTGGGCCAAAGGAGTTGTAAACTCAAGTGGGATGAGGGGAAATCACTGCAGGGGCCCTGGTGTAAAAGGCCAAGAAATCCAAGATGGAGGGTGGAGAAATGGTAGCCACCAAGGAAAATGCTAGGGAAGATCCCCGAGACCCGGGGGCATTATAGTCCTTTCCCCAGAGTGTCATAGCTGATACCCACAGGCGTATCAGTCCTATGAGTGGGCAGGGGCAGAGTTCCCTGGCTGGACATAGGGGCCAGTGGAGGCCAGTCCCTATGCATGTAGGCGTCACCCTTGCATGATCTGTGATAATCTGTCATGGTGACTGGGGGGTGAGGCACTCACTGAGCCCATGTGAAGCAACCAACACCAGACAGAGGGTGGGACCTGATGGAGTGGCTTGATGGAGTCTAATGGGATGAATAGGCTTTGCCTAGAGCCCTGCCTTCTTCCGGCGTGGCCCAGCGTGTGACAGCGTGCTCCCCGCCACCAGCTGGAATGCAGCCATGACTCATTTGGGCTCACCATGGCATCTCCAACAAGACCTTGGACTCTGTAAACTGTCTCCACTCCAGAAGCTCGAGTCCATCTGTTTTCACTCAGTTCCAAGGACAGGGAGGCTTCAGAGTGGAGCTTCCCGAACTTCACAGTGCATGCAGATCCTTGGGGATCTGGTTAAAATACAGACTCCGATTCTGAAGTTCTGAGTGAGGCTGAGATTCCTTGATTCTTAACAAGTTCCCAAGGAATCACACTTTGAAGACTTGAGAACCTTAACCAGAGTGAATAAAAGTGAGCCTTCCCCTCTCCTTCATGAGAGAGTATAGTCAGATCAACCATCTATTACTCACTCTGAGAACTGGAATACTGATGGCATCACTGGCAGAAATAAGAAAATCAGAGGTAGGACCTATTTTAGAGGGAAATAGCAAAGGTTACCTTTGGTTGAATGCCTATTGTGTACCATGATCTTTTTAATCTATTTGTTTGGCAATGTAGGTATTAGTAATCCCCATTCATTTCATAATGGAATTAAGGCTTGGAAAGGTGAAGTAATTTTCCCCCGGGTGTTATAGCTGGCTGGAATTTGGACCTGGTCTGTCAAACTCCAAAACCCATCTAATGCTACAATGACATGCTTCCTTGTTTTGGTGGGTAAGGAATTAGGATTGGATTCAGTTCGATGGTTCCCAACCTTGCCTTCATATTAGAATCATCAAGAGGACTTTAAAAACTCCCCCACCCCACACCAATGAGATCAGACTCTCTAGCCACTATCAGCACTTTTTAGAAGCCCCTCGGGTAATTCCAATGTGCAGACAAGACTGAGAATCACTGAGCTAGTCCAATTCCTCTTTGAGTAAGTGAGGCAGCTGAAAAGAGATGGATGAAGTGCCAATCTTGTCAGAAGCAGCACCTCTCAGTTCCTACTCTAGGACTCTTTCTAATAAGCCAGCTAAACAAAAATTCTGTAGCGGGATGGAGTAGGACCGGAGTAGAAGCAGGATGGAGGTTCTTGCCAAGAGAAAAGACAGAGAAGAGCGAGGGTTACAGTGAACAGGGGACAGTTCACATTTAAGAGCTGAGGAAAAGATTCAGAAAGCTAGAAAAGCTCACACACACACACAAAACCCTTTAAATTAGAACGTCTAATTCCTCTATGAGTCCTCCCATACTTAGCATACATTGGGCAATTGGATGGATGAGTGAATGGATGCAACAAGAAGGACAAGGTGGGTCCAATGGCCAAGAAAGTCTGGAAGTCCAGTGGAGCGGAGAAATGGGAGTCTCGCTGGAATTGAGGAAAGGGAGGGCTCCCCTGGTGGCTCAGTAGTAAAGAAACTGCCTGCAGTGTGGGAGACCTGGGTTCGATCCCTGGGTTGGGAAGATCCCTGGGTTGGGAAGATCCCTTGGAGGAGGGCATGGAAACCCACTCCAGTATTCTTGCCTGGAGAATCCCATGGACAGAGGAGCCTGGTGGCTACAGTCCATGGGGTCGCAAAGAGTCAGACACGACTGAGCAGCTAAGCACATAATGATGGGAGAAAGGACTTCAGCTGGGACGAAATACCAACATCAGGGTGAATGGTCACCATCAGGAAACCTTGTTTGGGAATTTTATTTTTATAACTGGGATTATTTTTTAATGATAGGATGAAATACATCAAGTGGAAAAATAAATGAAGTAATGTTCAGTGAAGTAATGAATAAATGAAGTAATGCTTCCCTTCGAAGCAAAAGGGATTTGAGGATGTCTTAAGAACTTCAATGCTTCATCTCTTGCTGTAGTCAAGACAAAAGGCTGAGGCTGCCCACGAGCTCTACAGATAAGAAATCTTAGATTCTACACTGAGCAAAGCTCTGGGTCCTCCACCAGACCCCAGGGCTGCCTTTGGGTAACTTTTTCTCCCTTCAAGATGGTAATGAATATTGATTTTTAATTTATTTGTTTGGCTGTGCCAGGTCTTAATCTTGGCATGTGGGATCTAGTTCCCTGACCAGGGATTAAACCCTAACCCCCTGCACTGGAAAAGTGGAGTCTTAGCTACTTGATCACCAAGGATGTCCCATCTAATGGATATCAGTTTAAGACTAGTTTCTCCTCGTAAGTTATGGGGCATGAGAAACTATTGAGAAATTGGTTGTCAGGTTTAGTAGACTCAGCAGTGGACTCTGAGATTCTGTAAACCCCAGATTCTGCAAAACCATGAGCCATGAGGAGCCAAAACTCAGAATGATGTTGGGTATTAAGAGTTGGGGGATATATTGTTTTGCTCATCACTTACCAGTATGTTTGATTAAATTTCTTACTGGATTTTTCACCCTCATCATCAACCTTATATGTGAATTCAATCATGAGCCCACGGACCCTAGTTTTCAAAAATGGCATCCCTTGAGCTGTGTCCTAGGCTCTCTTCTGTAAGGAAGGACTATTTCTAATCCTCGCACTGTCCACTGGCCCACCCTGTGACCTCAGCTGACAGCTGGGTATAGCTGGCCAGTGCATTTGGGGACCAGGGAGCTTAATCCACCTACTCAGGCCTCTCTTAAGCCTACTTATAAATTCTGTGACTTCACTCACATCAGCACATCCAAACCACCTAGGCCGTATGACGTAATTAAATATTAATAGCACTCTCTTCACATATGTCCCTTGATCCAGGTGTTAGGCTGAGAGGGAAAAGGACTGTTGACGAGCGAAGTGGATAAAACAGTTGAAAATCTGTCCTTCTCTGTCTCTACCATACTTCTTCCCTCATCAATATTTCTCCCAAACTCAGAGTTGCCCCCTTACTTGGGAGAAGTTACCACCAGCTCCTAGAAGCTAAGCTCTACCCTGGTTTCTTCCATTTAGAATCAAAGTGAAACAAAAAAAAAATAATTTCTGCAACTAAGCATAACAACAAGGAATTCCCTGGCAGTCCAGTGGTTAGGGGGGCTTCCCAGGTGGTGCTAGTGGTAAAGAAACCGCTCGCCAATGCAGGGAGAACAGATGTGGGTTTGATCCTTGGGTTGGGAAGATCGCCGGGAGGAGGACACAGCAGCCCACTCCACTGTTCTTGCCTGGAGAATCCCATGGACAGAGGAGCCTGGCGGACTGTGGTCTATAGGGTCGCAAAGAGTCAGCCATGACTGAAGTGACTTAGCACTCACATATGCAAGTGATTAGGACTCCATGCTTTGACTGCTGAGGGCACAGATTCAGTCCTGGTCAGGGAACCACGAAAAGGAAAACAGCAGTGTTGAGAATTGCCATATTTTATTTTAAAAACAAGGGTTTGTGATTAACTGTGAATCCTTCTAGTTCTATCACTACTTTTGCATCTTAATGTTAAATACTCAAATAATTTTTTAATTCAAATAGCTTTCTGCAGAGGATAATGGTGCTATAAACCTAGACAGCATATTAAAAAGCAGAGACATTACTTTGCCGACAAAGATTCGTATAGTCAGAGCTATGGTTTTTCCAGTTGTCATGCATGGATGTGAGAGTTAGACTATAAAGAAAGCTGAGCACTGAAGAATTGATGCTTTTGAACTGTGGTGTTGGAGGAGACTCTTTAGAGTCCTTTGGACTGCAAGGAGATCCAACCAGTCCATCCTAAAGGAAATCAGTCCTGAATATTCATTGGAAGGACTGATGCTGAAGCTGAAACTCCAATACTTTGGCCACTTGATGCAAAGAATTGACTCATTTAAAAAGACCCTGATGCTGGTAAAGATTGAAGGCAGGAGAAGGGGACTACAGAGGGTGAAATGGTTGGATGGCATCACCGACTCGATGGACATGAGCTTTAGCAAACTCTGGGATTTGGTGATGGACAGGGAAGCCTGGTGCAAAGGGTCAGACATGACTGAGTGACTGAACTGAACTGACTGAAGGCTTAGTTGATTTTTTTAAGTTCTAATAAGAGATGTCTTTTCATACTGTGGAAAATTCTGAAAGAGATGGGAATACCAGACCACATGTCCTGCCTCTTGAGAAATCTGTATGCAGGTCAGGAAGCAACAGTTAGAACTGGACATGGAACAACAGACTGGTTCCAAATAGGAAAAGGAGTACATCAAGGCTGTATATTGTCACCCTGCTTGTTTAACTTATATGCAGAGTTCATCATGAGAAATGCTGGACTGGAAGAAACACAAGCTGAAATCAAGATTACCGGGAGAAATATCAATAACCTCAGATATGCAGATGACACCACCTTTATGGCAGAAAGTGAAGAGGAACTCAAAAGCCTCTTGGTGAAAGTGAAAGTGGAGAGTGAAAAAGTTGGCTTAAAGCTCAACATTCAGAAAATGAAGATCATGGCATCCAGTCCCATCGCTTCATGGGAAATAGATGGGGAAACAGTGGAAACAGTGTCAGACTTTATTTTGGGGGGCTCCAAAATCACTGCAGATGGCGATTGCAGCCATGAAATTAAAAGACACTTACTCTTTTGAAGAAAAGTTGTGACCAACCTAGATAGCATATTCAAAAGCAGAGACATTACTTTGCTGACTAAGGTCTGTCTAGTCAAGGCTATGGTTTTTCCAGTGGTCATGTATGGATGTGAGAGTTGGACTGTGAAAAAGGCTGAGCGCTGAAGAATTGATGCTTTTGAACTGTGGTGTTGGAGAAGACTCTTGAGAGTTCCTTGGACTGCAAGGAGATCCAACCAGTCCATTCTGAAGGAGATCAACCCTGGGATTTCTTTGGAAGGAATGATGCTAAAGCTGAAACTCCAGTATTTTGGCCACGTCATGCGAAGAGATGACTCATTGGAAAATTCTCTGATGCTGGAAGGGATTAGGGGTAGGAGGAGAAGGGGACGAGAGAGGATGAGATGGCTGGATGGCATCACTGATTCGGTGGACGTGAGTCTGAGCGAACTCCGGGAGTTGGTGATGGACAGGGAGGCCTGGCGTGCTGTGATTCATGGGGTCGCAAAGAGTCGGACACGACTGAGTGACTACACTGAACTGAACTGAATGAGAGATGTGAGTCAAAAAATACATAAGTATTTTTCCACCGGGTTTAATTTTGGTTTTGAATAAAACATAAACTCAAGTTTTTTCTTTAACAACAGGACAATCTCAGAGGTGCATGAAAATCCTCCCCGTGTCTGTCGTACGATCCCAGAACAACTGCATGTCCTATGCCAATGTTATTATAGGATTACAAAGACCCTGATACAAGTCTGTGGCTAGTGGAGTATGACTTATGCTATGACAGCTCAATTTAGCAATTCAAGAGATTGAGGATGCAGTGTGGTCCAACTTTAAGCCAGCTGATTGGACAGGTAGTTGAATAGTGTGCCCTCAAGGTCCCTCTGCCTTTGGCCCCCACCCCAGCCTTGGCAGGTGCCAACAGCAGGAATAGAAGAGACAAGAGGAATGGGAGGAGGGATGAGGGCTAAGAGACTTGGAATCCTCTAAATCTTGGCAGCCAGTGGGTGAGAGGCAGTGGATAATAATAGGAAACGTTTCTGATCTTTAAATCAGGCTGAGCTGCAACACTGTATAGCCAGCAGACACTAAGCCTCCAGTTAGGGCAACTGTGAGGAGCCTGAGCCAGCTGCCACCTCCTTGGCTCCAGAGAGCAGCCTTACTTTAGCGTATCTACCCAGTTGTTGCAACTTCTTGACTACACGAATGCCAGCTCTCTCCTCAAGGCTCCCTAGGGAGTAGCCTCCATCCCGGTGCCTGGCTGAGAGTGGACCTCAGCCCATCCTACCCACCCCCAGTGGCTGATGTCTTTGCCAAGAGCCCACTGGCTCAGAGAGCCTCATTGGCAATGCTTTTGCCCAGGCCATCCCCCTTCTCTTCTTGGCCAATATCTTTAATAGTCAGGAGGCAATCTGATGATTAAAAATCACTCTCAAGAGACTTTCAGGGAGACAGGGCCATGCCAGGGCCCAACCCTCATTTTCCTCAACACTGCAGTCCCTTCTTTCTATTTGGTCTAAAGAGGTTGAAAATACTGTCCTCCTACCCTTATCCCTATTGTCCCTCTTTGGGAAAGTATTATTTTTTTAATTCTGAAGAAATAAAAGCACCAGCAGGGTCACTGCTTACCAGTAGGACCGCTACATGCAAAGGCACCCCAGCATTCCTTTCATCGGAACATTTTACTGCCGTCTATAGGAGTTTTGTTGCAGAAAACACATGAAGGTCTTGAATGCCAATGGTGCCCCTTTCGACTCGGTGCATTTGTGCAGTGCACAACCTTGGGTGCTGGCTGAGGATACCAGAGGGTCTACATGATGCTCCTGACACTAGCCTGAGTTTAGGAGCTGGAAGGAAAGTGACGCATGGACAGAAGGGATCTGATAAAAGTCACAGGTAGATCCCCATGAGGTTTTCGCATGCTTCTGCTGCGTGCAGGACAGACAACCAGATACTCAGTGGAGCTGAATAATTGCACAACAGCATTGTTTAAGAGCAAACATGTAGGCGCCTCGGTGCCTCCTGCCATCACCTATCCCCAAGCTCCCCTGGCCAGGACAGGCAGTGCAGCGGGTAGCAATTGTGCACTTTACGCCCACTTGGCTCTACGTCTCAGGAATTCTTGCCACAAAGGGTCCCCTTGAAAGGCATTCTGGGTCAGTGGGGGGTCTGGCTCTTGTCTGAAGCCTGTTTGTCTGACTGTTTACCAAACCAAACACTGTGGTCCCAGAACACGGTGCAGAGGGACTTTCTGTACTCAGCTTGTGGTCTTTGCTTCTCTGTGAGGGAGGCGGGGGTGGGGGGGGGGCGGGGGCAGTGTTGGTCGGCAGGATAGGAAGAGAAGTCAGTCTGCTTTTTCTTTAGCACTTTCTCTCCCATCTAGAAAGGCCCTGCTCAGGATTCAGAAGAGCCCTCTGCCGGTTCCTCTCCTGCAGAATTCCTGTGTAGCCCCTGCCCCGTGACACCTGTGGTGCAAATTATTTGTAATACCAAATTGGTTGCAGATAAATCAACATCCAGCAGCAACCTGGGATAATTTCTGAGTCAGAAAAATACATATCTTAAAATACCTAAAAATGCGAGACATGCTAGGAAAATATTTAAATTGTGTCATTGTCCATAGTTTTTGCTCTTCCTTCTTCCCCATTTCCTCATCTAGCTCTTATTTCCTCTTACGTCTATTTTTATAAACTTCCTCAAAACCTTTCTGGAAAGAAAGAGATCTGATATCAATAAAAAAAAGAATTACTAGTATTCTCCAGCCCAGGTGGGACTGCACACCATAGAATGTATTTTTAAAATAAAAGACAATAGCAGAGCTGTCACAGGGCTGGGCTGGGGGGGGGCGGTGACCCCTGTGAGAGGAACATGGACATACCTGTTTTCAGCTCCCAGGAGCACAGTGCGGACGGGCAGAGGGAAGAGAAGTGGGCATGGACAAAGTGGGCGGGGAGAGAGGGAGCCTCCAGGGGCAGAGACTCGATGGAGAAAGCCAAAGAGGATTGAGGCAGACAGAGGGTTACAGGACCAGGAGAGGGGCTCGGTGAGGAGAGGCTCAGGTGGGGCTCGGGAAGGGAAACAACGTCAGTGCCCCAACACTCGATGAACGATACCAGGAGGGGCTGAGAAGAAATCACGAAATTGTGAAATTAGGGCTGTTTGAAAGTACCTGGGGCCTCCCAGGTGGCTCAGTGGTAAAGAACCCACCTGCCAATGCAGGAGACGTGGGTTCGACCCCTGGGTCGTGAAGAGCTTTTGGAGAAGGAAATGGCAAGCCACTCCAGTATTCTTATCTAGAAAATTCCATGGACAAAGGAGCCTGATGGGCAACAGTCCACGGGGTCGTAAAGAGTCAGACAGGACTGAGCAATGGAGCACACGTGCAGAAGCACCGAGAAACCTTTGTATGCACTTGTTATTTGGCGCCTGGTTATCCCTCTAACATCCAGTGCAGGATTCTCTCCAAAGCCATAGCCACCCGGCAAGACTCTGGCATCCTGGGGGTCTTGCAGTGAGGAAATGTGGCTGCCACCTGCCCACCTCATGGTTCTTGCTAAACAATTGTCTCCACACTCATAACTACACCCCTTCGGGTGTCAGAGTCAAGAAGCCTTTTCTCCTGATTCAGGCTGGGAACAGGGACCCTTTCAGGAATCCTCAAGGATCAACCAACCCAGACTGAGAAGGGCAGATATTGGAATGGTGCCACTTCCATGCATCGGGTACAGAGATTTACAAAGGCGGTAGCAAAACTTCATCACGACGTTACAAAGGAGTCAACTTATTCAATTCTACAGTGAGAAATCTGAGGGCCAGGGATAGTGACGTACCTCAGGGCACACGGGGACGAAGCCAGGATTCAAACTCAGGTCTGCCTGACTGGGAATCCCACGTGCTTTGTTCTTCCTAGTCAGACCATACAACACGGCTGTGTTTTGTAACCAGTATTTAAGGTGTGCCTTTGCAAGGACCAGGGGAGAGGGCAGAGAGGAAGGGTGGGGAGGAGTTGGTTCCACAAGACTTCAGACTCAGTAAACACCCTCCACCCCTGACCAGCCCACTCAGGCCACTGAGGCAGCAGGCGGCCTAGGGGCCATGTGGAGGTGGCTTCAGGCTGAGGTCTAGAGATACATGTTGATGCTTGAGTTCATTGAGTTAATTAGTGAATTGAAGAAAAGCAACCAATGGGCAGAAGCTGGAAATACTGGATGATGCTAGGGTACAAAGTACGAACCTTGATGTTAAACTTAGGACAAGTGATTAAATTCTGTGAGCCTGTTTCTGTTAGCTACTCAGTCACGTCCGACCCTTTGTGATGCCATAGACTGTGGCCCACCAGGCTCTTCTGTCCATGGAATTCTCCAGGCAAGAATATTGGAGTGGATAAGCCATTCTGTTCTCCAGGGGACCTTCCCAACCCAGGGTTGGAACCCAGGTGTCTTGCATTGCAGGCAGATTCTGTTTGCTTCTCTGCAAAATGGGAATGATGGCATTAGCCTCATAGGACTTTTGTGATGGTTAAATGACTAACATGGATTCAGTGCTCAGCACACAGAGTGAATGCCCAGCCATTAGTCCAATTCCAATAATTATTGTAACTATCACTATTACTGCTATTATCCCCGTCAGGGATTGTAGCCCATTTGCATAAAGAGCTCACAGAAACACTAGTGTGATTCCTTTCACTCCTGTACCAGGCTGTCAGTCTATCTCCTCTTATGATTCATTTTTCCCCTTCAGCGTAACCCGAGGAATTTTTACCAGGAAGAAAATGTTGGCAGGAGATTTACCTGAACCTCAAAATTCTGGCCATGAACTTGGGCTTGTAGTTTTTCTCCCAGGCCCCAGATACACACATTGAGCCGCCGGGGACACTGAGAGGGAGGGAATCCCTGGGAAAGCAAGGAGAGCTATGGTTTGGCTGGTGTCCAGCAGGTGGAGCCAGAGAGTTACTGGCAGCCTCCCTGACAAGGGCTATCAGCTTATCCAGGCAGGCAGGAGGCCCCACTGATACCTGCACAGCTTTCTGTGGGGTTTTCATTTTTCAAAATTGTGTGCTCCCAGAAGCATACCACAGTTCACGTCACTTCTGTTCGTGATCTCAAAACAGGCCGCAAAATTGAAATTTAAGGAAAAAATGAAGAAAGCAATTTTTCACTTGAATTTTAGATATCTCTGCTATAGAATATTTGCCTCCTGACTTTTAAAGGCAGCAGAGTTTGTCCTGGGACTCTCACCTGGAAAGAGGGGCATTCCAGGACAACATTTATATTTTTGTTTCCCTCCTCACTGGGGAAAAGGGCAGGTTGGTTTCCAGAAAACACTTTGTGGACCCAGGTTCTCCCCACACTCACCCCACACCCCACAGAACTTTCCTGGATTCCTACACCTGAGCAGAAACCACATCAAGTCTAAGAGAACATTCCACCCGGGAGCTACCACTTAACTCCAAAGTCTGCAGTGCAGCAACCTGTCTCTATATTTTCAGTTGAAGTGACACTCTGTTGATCCTTTTTAGTTACGCGTCTTCCCCAGAACATCCCAGGGTGAGGGTAGGCTCCAGAGGAAACTGCAAGGGGAAGATAACCATGAGCTCGAGCAGGACTGTTGCTGGACAAAGACCTGGGAAGCCCCAGAAACGATGGCAAAGTTGCTGGCACCAAGTCAAGAACAGAGACAGACACACAGAAGGTACAGGACAGGGGGCCCGCTCCTCGGCAGTGCTTTGGACCTGTGCCTGGAGTGGGAGGAGACAGCCAGATGCACAGATATGCAGAGTGGGTCCTGAGTATAAAAGCTTTGGGGCCCTCCCTCAGCACCCTCCTCCTAAGCACCTCCCTTTTAATAGAGCCCAGCAGGCCTTTATCAGCCAATGCCTTCTGCCCGGGAAGCCAGCTGCTGTGTGAGTACTCCCCTGTGTCTGTTCATTTGCAACTGTTCATGGTGGGAGGGCTGTCTCCTTAGACCTCTCTAATTTTTCTCTTTTTAACGGAGATATATGTTTCAGATGATTGGAACTGAGTAAAAGCACAAAATTAGAATTCTGGTAGACTAGCAAACCATTTACCCAAGTCACAGGCTTCTTCCTGGATGCTTGAAAGCTGTCTTGGTTCATAGTTTCTGCAGCAGGGCAGACCGGCACCAGAGCTCCGCGTGCAAGAAGGTTTCAGCAAGGAGTCCACTGGAGGTGCTAAAGGACTCTGAGCTCACCGACGGAGCATAGGAGTTTGAGGCTGTGTTCTTGAAAGAAGTAAAATTGGAGATCTATCAATACGACTCAAAAAAAAAAAAAAGTGGGGATTGGGAATGGCCCTTTCCAAGTACAGTTTTCCAGATCACCCTGCATGTACCATCATGCGGGAGGGAGGACCCTGCAATACCCTTTGGGAGAACAAGTCACACTGCAAGCACAAATTTGGCAACTTCTTTTCAGCTACACTTTTGTGGAATTCAGACCTCAAGGCTTCAAAGGGAGTGTGTTCCAAGGAGAGAGTGTTTTAAGCAGGAGACAGGATACCTGACAGCATTTTCTTTGTTTCTCATTACAGTTTTAGAGAAGGCTGAGCACTTCCCACAGCTTAGATTCAAAAACTGCCTAACATAACGAGTTCTGTAAGTATCACATAAATGTCAGTGCTGAAGTCTCCTAATGATAATAGAGCATGAATGTCTATATGCTTTCTTCCATATCTATGTCCAAAACTTTGCATTATTTTTAAAAGTGATACTTGAGGCATAGAAGTTAAAGACTCTCCGAGCTCTCTAATTATACAAATTTCTAATATATGCTGACAATAGAATGAGTTGTATTTCCTATAAGAAATGTTGTTAAACTGAAATCTTGATGTTTCAGAATGATGAGTCCTGCTTTGTGGCACTAAGTGATCTGGGCTATGAAAAGTGCTTTCTGACTTTTATTGTAAGCTCACTGGGTGTAGCTTCTAGAATATTCTCGGGGTGTTAACTTCAACACACACAGGCCTTGTTGTGGACGTCTGTGATACAAGGGAGTGAGGCTTACTTTGGGGCATGGTGAGATGTTTGTTTATCAGAAGAGTCACTGCTTCTGGCAAGGACACGGGGTGAAACAACCTTTGCTGTTGTTCAACACCCCCTCTCCCCAGGTTTACATCAGGGAGGCCATGAAGACAGGCTGTGTCCACTATGTTACTGAGCCCTAACACCCCCTTGGGGACATCAGTGTGTATGGTTCCATCCTGGAGGACAAAGAGCCACCAGGGCTTACCTGTTCCATAAGGCTGATCTGCCAAGTGAACACGGATGGCCCAAATTTTGGACTCCAGTTTTTTCCTCTATAAAATGAAGGCTTGAACTATATGCTCTCCCAACGTCTTCTCTCTCTTGGCTCTTAGAAAATATTGATGTTGAGCTCAAGGATGTCATTCTCCGAGACATGAGTGATTTTGGTGGTGGGGACACGTGACAGGGGAATGTGACAGTCCTGCCTGTCTCTTTTCTTTTTCTTTCATTCTTTCTTTTTGTTTTTTAAACTAAATATGAGAGCCCTATTGTTGGGTCTCTTAATGTTGCTCTTTGTCAAACAAAAATATGCATAATGCAACCCACCTGTTTGGTGTTAGCCAGATTGTTTAACCATGGCTAAACATACACACACACACAACTTTTTCCAAAGGCATGTCAGTAAAGTTTTCCACAATTATGGATTTTTCTGAAACACTCTACCAGAGTGTTAAGTTTTCAGATTTCAAACCAAGCCAATGGAAGAAAGTAGTTAAAGAGGAAGAAAAAAATAAATACCAAACATATGACTTTTCTGGAACTTCTAAAGGAAGAATGCTATCCTTGGATATAATGGAAGTTTTTTTTTTAAAGGGAAACAAAAAGTTTCCACGCTTGTTAAATATAACTATGAATTGTTTATTATTAACAAGGTGATTCCGATTTTTACCAATTCTTATTCAGATAGAAGGAAAATAATGCCATTTAGAAGTCCCTTAGACTGGGCTTTTGCTGTGCAAGTGTGGCCAGCATCTTATTACAGAAAATAGAGCCCATACCAGGGCTTCTTCTCACGTTTATAAAGATCAAGGCTGAAGGAAATCGTGGCTCCATCCTCTGAGATGGAGCCCTAAGAGTTCACCTGAAGTGTTTCAGAGCCTGAAACACACCACTCCCTCTGGAACAGGCTTCAGACCTGTCAGCTTCCAGCCAGTGGAGAAACACAGCAGTTCAAGATCCATACGTGGGTCTCTGTGCGGGATGGCTTGCCAGTTTTTTCTTCTGTTTTAAGTGAAGTAAAAGGAACATTTGGTGTCTGCAGTCAGCTCATCGTCTCTGCTGATGGAGCTCTAGCTGATGGAGAAGTCTGCCTTCTTTGTTGAGGTCTCCTCTCCCCAGGAATCCCCTTCAAGAGCTCTACCCTGCATTTCACATCACAGGCAGGGCACGATTTCTGCTGATTCACGTATTTTTGCCCTTTGTCGTGTATGGAAAGAAAGGAAGAATGAATGGACGGTCTTTGATTGGCGCTGCTGATGACGCCTATCCTGGTCCTCTTTGGAGGGGCCCTTTTGGAAAAAAAGCTGGTGAGGCAGCACACAGAGGCTTCCCCTGGCTAAACTTGGCCCTGATCCAGGGGCCAGCAGAACAGGTATGCTACCTTTGTACAGCTTCTGTCTGTGTGATTCTGCTGTGTCTTTTCTGAACCGAGCCTGGGAAGTGGTGTCCTCATGGTCTGTTGAGCGGTGCAGCTTGGGCTGAGCCTGATGCACAGGGGTCTTGGTCCAGAAACTCACACGACACTCGTCTTGGTTTAGATGTTGGACCTTTGTGCTGCAGAGTTTTGACAACCATGGAAAAGCTAGGAAAAAGTATTCTGGGGATTTTTATTTATCTTGCTGCTGTTTTATAGAGTTCATTCCTTATATTTTCTTGTCCTGTCTTTTCAGGTGAAATTTAATGACCTACTTAAATTGGAGAAGTTTGAACTTAGTTCCTGCTTCATCACCTTGTATTGCCTACCCAATTAGGATATGTAGACTTTTAAAGTTCCCTAAGGAAATACAAAGAGTGCAGCATGATTAAATCCTGGGGTGAACCACAACTGTTAAGCTACTAGTTTCTCACGACCAGTTCTCATGCCTGAGTTCTGGAACGAGTAATCAGGGTTCCCAGAGTTCTATAGTGTTCAGTCCAGAATAAATGATTCCCAGGGGAATCAACTCATGAGAAGCTCTATCCCTCTATTACATGGTAGCCCTACCACCCACCCCAGTATATGGATACTAGAAAGACAAAGCACAGCAAGTCTTCTGTATGCTGGGCCAAAGATTCAGATCAATGGTTCAATCTTCATCCAACTTTGGGTGGCTGGGCAGGGAACTCTGGCCAGTCAGGTTCTCAATCGTGTCTGGCCAGTTAGAATATCAGGTTTCATATCTGTATCTCCAAAATCTCTGAGGTGATGATGTATTGAAAACCCTCTAAAATAAATAAATAAATGCTGGGAATTTTGAGAACACGAATTTGTCCACCCTGGGATAACCCACGTACCTAGTTGCTTCCGTACTTAATGGAAAACGCCCACTTTCATGTTTTCATTCAATGCTACCTCTGTAGAGCTGGATCTACCCAGTTACAGAAACGCAAGGCAATTTCTTGTCATTGCCTGGACTGGAGCCTGATGCCTCTCATAGGATGTGCGACTTTGAGAATGGGGTCACGATAGCCAAGGAAAGGGCTTGCCAAGCAATATCTTCAGTTACGATGTTTAAAGAGAGATAAATGAAAATAAATGATAGCTATCAGTTAGATTATGAAATAGAACCCAAATTTTTCATAATTTCTTAATAATTCAAAAGGTTTGCGTTGTTTAACTTCGGGCCGGCTGAGCTCCACATAGACTCAGTTTTGGTTCCTGTCCTGCAGTTTTCAGTTCAAGAATCTCTCAATGCAAAGGTTCGTTGGAAGTCTCACAAATGCTGGTTTCTATCACTATTTTGCCAAACCAGAATGACTTTGGTCTAGAATGTATTGCATAAACAGCTTCTACTTTGTGGAATTGCTGGCCATTTTTTAAAAGCAGAATGGTTATTTGGCAGCGAAATAATACAATTGAGGTACAATTGTGACAATAAAAAATGAGTTACATGGATTTTTGTACTGGGATTAATAGGAGCCAAAACTGAAATCAGAATTGCAAAAAATAAAAGCTTTAAAAGTCATAACTTTTATTACCTGTTAATTGGGCTTTAATAGCTTTTTGTTGGGTATGGTAAATGGAAGAACAGTGAGACCAAAAATAGGCATGAGAAACCCTTATTCACAGCCTGGTTGCAGGGAGAAGACGAGTTGGTTTAACCGCAAGGGTTTTGGGTATTTCCTTGGTCATGTCTTACGTGCCTGTGGCTTCAACATTCCACACTTGTGCCTCCTGGGGTCTGATGGTTTTGGTGTTCCCCTACTGCACACTGGCCTGGCTGTGCTCTTGGCTTTTCTTGCACACTCCAAGTGGTTTTGCCATGGTCTTTCTCCCTTTGCCTACGTCTGGGATGACATCACTGGTCCTCTTTAATATCTACCATCAGCACCATGAAACCTTCAGTTTTGTCTACAGGGTACAATATTCTGATGATGCTGATGCTTTGCTATTGCACACTCAACATGAGAAGTGAAGAGTCTTGTAGTGAGCACAAGTCGTGGTCATACTGCTAGTATTTCCCTGAGGCATGCTTACTATAAGGATGCCCTGTACACTCTTACAGTGTACAGTTCTTAAGCTGTAATTCTTTGGTTTTCAACAGCTAGCCCACTTCCACTTTTTCCGTTTTCTACATCTTTGTGGAAGATTATTTTGCCAGTCTTTTTTTTTTCTGGTTTAGATTTAGTAAATTATATTTTTTAATGATATAGCCCAAATTCTCAATATTTTAGTGAATATACTATACATATAATGTATATACTATGTATACAAATGTATATTCCCATATTTATGTTGATTTGCACATTTCATTTATTTAATGATTTTGCTCATTTAAACACTTAAACACTTAAGTGTTATTTAAACACTTAAATAACAAATTTAAAAAATAAAGAATATATGAAGCAGCTGCCTGATGTGAGGACATAGTCAGGACGTAATCTCTGATTTGGAGAGTGAATATTTCTGTGGCGGGGAAGGACGCAGTTCTTAGGCTATGTCAACACACACAAACTGTCTTGTAGACATTTCTTCTTTTTCAAACTTTTAAAACAAAGCCTGTTTTTGTGAAATAAAAATTGAAACTAAAATGGCTGCTTATCTTAGAAAGTAGCTGGTTGGTCTACATTAGCAAGCATTATTTTGTAACCTGACATCTGGCTCCTTTCATTGGAGCAAAAAGCTTAAGTACTTGATTGTAGCTATTTCTGTATCATTTTGTGACTTACTATGTTGAAATTAACGATTTTTCATTTTTTCCCACTAGACTGAGCTCTTTGAGTGTAGGATATAGGTGCTCAATAAATATTCATTGAGCTAGAACCTGAACCTTATGAAATTAAAGGCCAGAACCTTCTCATGGTGACATTAAAACCAGTGATGACAAAAGTAGTCTGGGGCTTGGGTTTTGATAATAATCTTCCTGACAATATTTCAAGAGGAAAATGGTGCTTTCTTAGTTCCGTGGGATTGTCATGGTCCAGACAAAGTGCCTTCCAACTCATCCTGTGTGGCTGCTGTGGTCAGGCCCCACACTGGCCAGTCCAAAGGGTTCTACATTAAGATGCTCATAAGCTCCATTCTTCCCTCAAGGAGCCAGAAGAGACATCCATGGATAACAACCCCACTGCAGTTAAACTGGACCAGGGTGGAAATCAGGCTCCACAAGGTCAAGGCAGAAGACGCCTCCCCAAGGCACTTGGCTATATCACTGGTGACATGAAAGAATTTGCCAACTGGCTTAAAGGTATCTACGCCACCTTGGAGAAGTGGCGTTGGCGGAAGTGGTTTGCTGGTTCTTCTACTCAAATCTTTATTTATACTCCCCTATCTTCCATCATTTTCCTTTCCATTTTTTAAAACTTTTATCTTCTAACCTGAGAACTTCTTCCATTTTTTTTCTTTTTAATGGAGACAGTGGTCCTGTTCATGTCAGAGGAAGACATCTAGTTCCACCTTGAAATTTTGGTACTTAAAAACTGAAATTTTACTCCTGGTAATTCATTCCTTTTGCTTAAGGGTATAAACCTCTAAGCACACTAAATAAATCCATTCAATGCTTTCGGGTACTGGAGTTCTAGTATGGACATTGTGGACTGAGCAGAAAGAGGATCTGGGTGTCACTAAAGCAGATCAGGATAATTTCAGGGATCTTGGGGTCACTAAAGGGGAAAGAGTTCAGAGAAAAAGTTTCAAGGAATATCCAAAGTTAGCCTCACCTTGTTCAGAGGGGATTTTGCTCAGAGTAGGCTTGGGAAGGAGACTCGGGAAGGAGAGCCCCATTTGCCCCACCATTTCCTCAGCTCTGCCCATTTCATCTCTTCCAGACAAACCCCAGGCTCTCCAGTTCATTGACTGGGTTCTTCGGGGGATATCCCAAGTGGTGTTTGTCAGCAACCCCATCAGTGGAATCCTGATTCTGGTGGGACTCCTGGTCCAGAATCCCTGGTGTGCTCTCAATGGCTGTGTGGGAACAGTGGTCTCCACCCTGACGGCCCTGTTACTCAATCAGGACAGGTAGGAATGTCCCTCCAAGCCTCTGCTTCTTGCTTGAGAACACAGGAGCCAACCAGTGACTCTGGGCAATAGTGATAAAGCTCCACCCTCCCTGGAGAATCAACCTTTATTCCACAGAATGCTTTATATTTGTCTTTAGTCATCAGTCAGGAAATCATTTATAGCCTCTTATTCATAGTATCCGAATAAGCAGCCAGATCCTTTTGGCAATACATGGGACCAGAACTAAACTATAAGTAATTCTTATAAATAATAACTAAGCTATAAGACCCTACAGTCCAAAGGGAGTCTACTTTAATGATCAATCAATTATTTATCATCAGCATTTTATTTGGGCAAAAAAAATGCATATGAATTCAGGAAAAGTTTTAGTGGCTTAATAATTCCACTAATCCCATTATATCTTAGTTCCATGCTTAGTTTAGCAAATTCATTCTTCCTGGACAGTGAAAAGGTTAGTTCAGCTTCCAGAGAGATAAATTTTAGTCCCCAGTTGTGAAAAGGTACCATTTTGGCCAAGAGTAGAAACTTAATCCATAGGACAACATTTGAAAGTGAGGTTAAATACTGGGAAGAAAGGGACCCAAGAAAAAAATTAGGTGCTAAAGATGCGTATAGTTGAATGGAATAATTTGCCAAGTAAAAGGGATTGCTTTTCTTTGTAATAATTTGGAAATGTATATCTGGAAACAACAAAGTGGAAGAAGATGAAAATATATTCTAAGTTGGAAGACTTGTGTTGATAAAATCAAAGACACTGTGGAACTGAATTTACATTTCAAGAATCTTACACCTCTCAGCAAGGAAACCAGACTTAGGGAAGAGTTTCAAATAAAAGCTCTATTCAAGTCAGAGACCCTAATGATTCAAAAGAAATGATAAATTTTGGAAGGAAAGGCTAGAAGGAAACCGGCTACGTTGGCTTGCTGATTCCTTCTCTCTGCTCCTTAGCTATGCTGTCTCTGTAGGCATTGTTCTATATGCACATTCGTACTTTATCCACGTATATTTTACTGTTGCATGCTTTTATTAGTATTTGGTTTCTAGAGATTTTGCAATAAAACCCTAAATATAATCTCTTTTTCAAATGTAAATATTACCTGGAAGTTACAAGTGATATTCATGGGCACGTTCAGCCAACATCCACCCGGGAGGTGTCCAAGCTATGCCTCTTGCCCACAGGTCCGCCATCACAGCAGGGCTCCAGGGCTACAACGCCACCCTGGTGGGGATCCTCATGGCGATCTATTCAGACAAGGGAAATTATTTCTGGTGGCTGTTATTCCCTGTATCTGCTATGTCCATGACTTGGTAAGTTGTACCTGGTTTTCAAAATGCCTTTTTGAAAAAAAAAAACAAACGTATAAGGGGCAGGAGTGGGTTGGGGGGAGTTATACTTAGTGAGCACAGGGTTTCTGTTTTGTAAGATGAGAAATATTCTGTGAACGGATGGTGGTGATGGCTGTATAACAGTGTAAACATACTTCATACCACTAAACTGAACGCCTTAAAATGGTTTAAGTGGTAAGTTTTATGTATAATAAGGCAATTTCCAGAAAACTATCTTTTTTATTTAGATTCAGGATATATCTATTGGAAACAGGAAGCGTTCAAACATACTGATGCATGCGGCTTCCCCTCACACCTCATCGCCCCCCCTCCTACAGCAACATTCTGATGTAATTGGTTTGGGGAGTTTCCAGGACACTGGGAGTTTTGAAGGCTCTTGGAGAATTCTAAAGTACAACCAAAGTTGAGAACCACTCCCCACCATCAAGAGTCCTCAAACACGCACACTATCAGGACCACCTACAGAGCCAGTTAAAACATGGATTACTGCTCCCTCCCTGAGGCTTCTTGATTCAGTCCATCTGGGATGGGGCCTGAGAATCTGCATCTCAACAAGTTCCCAGGTGGTGCTGATGTGGCTGATCCAGGGACCACACTCAGAACCACCATCCCTACATAACCCCCCTTACCCATCTGCCCCTGTCCCCCTCAAAACAATTCTTTACTAAATTTAATTCCTTTTTTAACCCCAAGTCCTTTAAACTAGTTTCTATATTGACACTGTCTTAAGTCATTTTTTTAAGCAAGCATTTCCTTCTTACTATGATATATTCAAAATATAAAATGCTAGCATCCACACACACGAGATGTGTGGCTACATAGACACGGCCAACCGTGGACAGTGTGCCCACCCTGGCTGCAGCCACAGGTGCGTGCAGGAGAACCAGCTAGCACAGCCAGCTTCCTCAGGAGAAACTTCCCACCTGTTCTGAAGACCAGGCTCAAGGACCGGAGGTGTCACCGCACAGGGTCACCCACTCCCCCTTCACTGAGTTCAGGAAACCTGGGGTTCTAACTTCAAAGCGATGGCTCCTTGATTGGGTCCACAAGTGAGGGAACCAAAAGGGCCCAGAGACCATATAATCCAATATCCCAGTCTACAGGCAAGGAAACTGAGGTACCTCCTTGCCCAAGGTCACACAGTTCAACTGCTCAAGGACTTAAACCTCTGCCCTCCTGAGTTTACAGTCTTCTTCCTCGAGTACTACGTTGAAGACTGAGGCTGCGTCTGGTGAGGAGGGAAGGGCATGTGGTCAAGTAGTTTATACAGGGGCTTTAATTGCTTAGACAATATTTTTTTCATCTGTCTTAAATACTTCAAAACTATTTTTAAACCTAGATTTATAACTCATTCTGAGCAACCCCATAGCATAATTTTCCACAAGAGAAATAAGCTGAGAGTTGACTTTTTACATAAGAATTATTCAGTGACAGGATTTATTCCAGGTGTGTTTGGGTTTGAGTTTTTTATTTTTTTCCCTGTCAAAATTTTGCCAACACAATACTTTAGGAACATATTAGCTAATGAAAAAAAAGCCCCTCTATAGATAGATATTCAGTTTATCACTGTGGCTTGTCACATGCATATTCTTCCATTCTATTCTGTTGTTGTTTTTAGTCCAATTTTCTCAAGTGCATTGAACTCCGTGTTGAGCAAATGGGACCTCCCTGTCTTCACTCTGCCCTTCAATATGGCCTTGTCAATGTACCTTTCTGCCACGGGACACTACAATCCATTTTTCCCAAGCACCTTGGTCACACCTGTCACCTCAGTTCCCAACGTCACCTGGCCTGACCTCAGTGCCCTACAGGTAAGATACACTGTCTTCTTATAACCCGTTCCCACCTCCCCTGGGCTCTGGAAGACACTTCCTGGTTAATTGTTGGTGGACATCAGCTCTTACAGAGACTCAGCTCTGGAGTAGCCTTGCACTTTCTCTTGCCATCTAAGAGCTTATTCGTTCTACTTCAAATCTTTGGGTTCTAAGGGACTTTTTAAAAGGACTACGTGGTCAAAACTAACTTTTCCTCATTTTTTCCTAACACCTGCAGTGCTAACTCCAGAGTGTAGTTCCACTGGAATCCTGTCACTTTGTTTCAAACTTTGCCCTTATTTTGGAGGGGCGGGTGTCTGATGGGGGCCAGCCCTTGAAGCAGGGGCCTGCAGCCTGAGGTTCTGTCCTCCCTGACCTATCTTCCCTGATTGGGGAAAGAACTGGTTGCTCACTGTCAGATCCCATCACAGAACCTCTCTATTTTGCTTTTTCTTATGGTGGATCTCCTAAAATTTGTACAGTAATTCAGATTTCTTGAGCTTTAGGGGCATCAGAATCATTGTTTTTTAAGTATTAATACAAGTTCCATCTCAGACTCCCTAAATCATAATCGCTGGGGTGGAGTCTAGGAATCTGTTTTAACAAGTTCCCCAAATAGTGATGTGGGCCAGAGTTTGAGAACCACTCTCCTAGGATGTATGCTGTGTTCAGTTCAGTTCAGTTCAGTCGCTCAGTCGTGTCCGACTCTTTGCGACCCCATGAATCGCAGCACGCCAGGCCTCCCTGTCCATCACCATCTCCCGGAGTTCACTGAGACTCACATCCATCGAGTCCGTGATGCCATCCAGCCATCTCATCCCCTGTCGTCCCCTTCTCCTCCTGCCCCCAATCCCTCCCAGCGTCAGAGTCTTTTCCAATGAGTCAACTCTTCGCATGAAGTGGCCAAAGTACTGGTGATTCAGCTTTAGCGTCATTCCCTCCAGAGAAATCCCAGGGTTGATCTCCTTCAGAATGGACTGGTTGGATCTCCTTGCAGTCCAAAGGACTCTCAAGAGTCCTCTCCAACACCACAGTTTAAAAGCATCAATTCTTCAGCCCTCAGCTTTCTTCACAGTCCAACTCTCACATCCATACATAACTAGTGGAAAAACCATAGCCTTAAGTAGACGGACCTTAGTCGGCAAAGTAATGTCTCTGCTTTTGAATATGCTATCTAGGTTGGTCATAACTTTTCTTCCAAGGAGGAAGCGTCTTTTAATTTCATGGCTGCAGTCACCATCTGCAGTGATTTTGGAGTCCCCCAAAATAAAGTCTGACACTATTTCCACTGTTTCCCCATCTATTTCCCATGAAGTGATGGGCCCAGATGCCATGATCTTTGTTTTCTGAATGTTGAGCTTTAAGCCAACTTTTGCACTCTCCTCTTTCACTTTCATCAAGAGGCTTTTTAGTTCCTCTTCACTTTCTGCCATAAGGGTGGTGTCATCTGCATATCTGAGGTTATTGATATTTCTCCCGTCAATCTTGATTCTAGTTTGTGTTTCTTCCAGTCCAGCGTTTCTCATGATGTACTCTGCGTATAAGTTAAATAAGTAGGGTGACAATATACAGCCTTGACGGACTCCTTTTCCTATTTGGAACCAGTCTGTTGTTCCATGTCCATTTCTAACTGTTGCTTCCTGACCTGCATACAAATTTCTCAAGAAGCAGGACATGTGGTCTGGTATTCCCATTTCTTTCATAATTTTCCACAGTTTATTGTGATCCACACAGTCAAAGGCTTTGGCTGTGTATCTCACTATAAATATGTATAGGGATAGCACTATTTTTTAAAAGCCTGGTTGACCCAAATCAAATTCCAGCTCTTTGTATTGGTGTTTATTTAATAAATTTGTCTAAGTTTTCTCAAGTATTAAAAAATAAAGAAAACACTTGAAATCAGAAGAAGACCAACCTTACAGTTTTTAAGTGTCAAGAGACTGTCTTTCCTGCTATCAGGTTATCAAACCCCTTTGCTGTCCTCTTTGCTGGGCAGTCAAAGCGTGAGGAGTTCAAATAGTGTTTTCTTTAACTTTTGTACAGAAAATGAATGGCAATATTTGGAAGTAATTCAGAAGGAAAATAAAAAATTTATCAGGATTTCCCATGAAAAAAAATAGCATTAGTTGAACTATCTAAAACTGCCCAATACAGAAGCTATTAACCCTACATAGCTATTTTAATTTAAACCATTTGTTAGCTTGAATCAAACCTTGTGCCTTTTTCCTAAGAACTCCCATTCTGTGAACACATTATCTGAGTTCAGAACTCAGCCAGAAAGCTATAATTAGGACATTTAAATATATTTTTGTGTTCTAACAACTAACAGTTGTTGATAACTGGAACAAGCTATCTTGGTTTAAATTAATATGTGCTCTCTAAAAAAAAGATTAAAAAAATAAATTAAAAGAATTTTAATTAATTTTAAGATAAAATTATAAATAAATTTAAAAAAATAAAACATTTGATTTAATTAATGAATGTTCTCACTAGCAACAGAAATGTAAATATGGTCCTGATTCATGAACCTGCCAGTAATTGCTTCTGAGCTGTTGATAAGATAATCTGACTTTGGGTCTCTGACTGTAGCACTAACAGCTGAATTGCAAGGGAGTAATAATACTTCTATTGACCATAGAGATGCATTGATGTATTGGCCTCAGAATTGATGGAGAGTTGAGAATAGAAGTGTAAGAGGTGGTCCCTACCATCCTCGCTGGGAGGTGTGGCTGATCCTCATAGTGGGGAGCAGGGACACTACATGGGGAGGTTATCAGCAACCAAAACCAGGTGTCAGTGTGGGCCACAGAGCCAGCGAGCTAAGGGATCTGGAGAAGGAGGGCCCAGCGTGCAGCGGGGAGGGCTGCTGGATCTCTGGGGATAAAGCGACTGAGACTTTTCTGTAGAGCAAGAGAGAATTATAAATGTTAGTAACTCAAATCTTGAAAGATAAGATATGCTAAATCCAAAATGTCATTGCACTGTTTGTGGGTGTCCTATGGGTTTCTGTCCAGTCGTTTTAATGGCGGTGTTTTCTAAATCGTTTCCACAGTTGCTGAAGTCCCTGCCTGTGGGTGTGGGTCAGATATATGGCTGCGATAATCCGTGGGCAGGGGGCATCTTCCTAGGCGCCATCCTCCTCTCCTCCCCACTCATGTGCCTGCACGCTGCGATTGGGTCCTTGCTGGGGATAATAGCAGGTGAGTGTCACACTTGCTCCCAGATGCTGAGCACTGCCTCTGCCCCACTACTGTCTCAGGCATCTTCTACATTCCAGACCTTTCCTGAAGGTCTGCTTCCAAGGGACCAATGGGAGTTCTCGGATGCCTTCCCCACCCCCAGCCTCCTTCCAGAACACCCTGCCTTTAGTCCAAAGCTCTGACCCCTCCTTTCTTCCCTAATAGGACTCAGTCTTTCAGCTCCATTTGAGAACATCTACGCTGGACTCTGGGGTTTCAACAGCTCTCTAGCTTGCATTGCAATTGGAGGAACGTTCATGGCACTCACCTGGCAAACCCACCTCCTGGCTCTTGCCTGTGGTGAGTATTCCCTGAACTCGGGGAAAGCTGCTCGTGACTATGGTATCAAAATCCAGGTGAAACAATAAGAAAGGACTGTGTGAGGAACTAGAGCTGGAGTTCTAGTTTGAGCCCCTGATACCTGCTAAGTGTGTGACCAGGGCAATGGGCCTCCCCTCTCAGGGAGGACCCGGGTCTGCTCTGCCTACCTCATTGCTCATGTTGAAGACTGGAGAGCCTGCTGGGTCATATTAACCATTTTACAATGTGTATTTGGTGGGGATACAAACAACTTGTCCTGTGTTCTTCATACTAATTGACCCAAGAAACTGAAAGGAAACAAGCTAAACATAGTCAGTTCTCCTGGTAAGTCTGGTGGTATTAATGGGCCCTTAGAGAATCACATTAATATGGCTGCTCTCAAACTGGAGCAAACATCAGAATCTCTTGGAAGCCTTGTTAAAACCCAGATTTCTGGGGCCCAGCCCCGGTCCCAGACTCATTGTCTGTTAGAGCCGGCCAGGGAGGCAAGGGAGGAGCTTGCATTTTTAACAGGGTGCCAGGTGGTGCTGATGCTATTCCTCTGGGGACCACATTTTGAGACCTGTAATATTAATCCTTTCTGATCTCCAGGCCAGACTCAGCCTGTCAGAGCTAGAAGGGTTCTGGCGAGCTCCACAGCATCCTTCTCATTTTACTGTTGGAGTTCTAAGAGCAGAGAAAGTGATGCACTACAAGGCATCCATTAGGGGTAGATGTAAACCCAGAGTCCATACTTGCTAACAACTTCCAGAGTTACTCCTACACTACTCTCCCTCCCTTCAGTACCATTCAAGCCCTTAGGTAAAAACAGACCTCAAGTGCTTCAGATTTGAAAAGCTAACACATTTCCCAGGCCATTGCAAGGGTGGGCTTATTCACCCATAGCTTCCAGCATCCCTAATTCAACACAAATTAAAAGTATGTAAGATAATATGCTAGAATGAAAGGAATGATCCTTCCTGGGGGACAAAGGGATGGGAGGATATTGGAACAGGCAAGAATTTCTGTAATCTCATGGAAATATCTGCCAAGATTCAGTTTATCACCAAACTAATCAATCATTAGTTGGACAGTTTATCACCGTGAATGATGATTTATCACCATTAATCCAATAATGGCTGGATTTATCACCATTAATCAGTCCAGCCATTATTAACATGGTGGGCGACATGTCAGGCAAGATTTGGAGTGAGTTCTTGCATTGGGCAGGATGTGGGATAGGGCCAAGGATCTCTAAGGCTTTATTCAACTTTGATTATTTGATGCTGTAGCAAGATTAACAGAGCTCAGATGCTCTGGAGTTGCCATTCACGTGTTATTTTGTCAATTTCTTTATAGTTACATAACAGTTTCACCTACCAGCCATGTCAAAACCTTTTGCTCACTTACTTGTTTACAAGCTCAGGGCAAAGGAGAAAAGTAGAGACAGATTATGTGGCCTCCTGAGCTCACCTGGGGTAAACTCTTTTATTCCAAGATGGGTCTGAGGTTTCAAACCGTTCTCTCAGGTGCAAACCATTATTTTTTCTCTATTGGTAGTAGTAGAAAACATGTACTAAGCATTCGTAGTACAATCCAGACAGTACTAGGAGGAGCTAGGGGTTCAGACGCTTGAGATCCTAGCTGGCTGCTGTGTACAGAGAGCAGAAGCCAGGCAAGGAAGAGAGAGAAGCCCATGGGGGCCACAGGATGCAGAACCAAGAGACTCACAGGCCAGGAGTCTCTGGGGGAAACTACAATTCAGAATCATCCAAAAGCACCTCCTAGAAAGCGTGGCTTTTCTGTAAGTCCTAAAAAGTAAGAGGAGGAATTCCAGCTGTTGCAGAGCATGGTCTGGGCCGGTGTACAGACAGCCTGAGCACATCCTTAAAGATCAGGCAAAAACTGTCTTGGTCACAGAAGTTGCTGATAAGGTCTGCTGCTGCTAAGTCACTTCAGTCGTGTCCGACTCTGTGCAACTGCATAGACGTCAGCCCACCAGGCTCCCCCGTCCCTGGGATTCTCCAGGCAAGAACACGGGAGTGCTTGCCATTTCCTTCTCCAATGCATGAAAGTGAAAAGTGGAAGTGAAGTCGCTCAGTCGCCAACCCTCAGAGACCCCATGGCCCCGCAGCCTTCCAGGGTCCTCCGTCCATGGGATTCTCCAGGCAAGAGTACTGGAGTGGGGTGCCATTGCCTTCTCCGCTGATAAGGTCTATGAAGGTCTTTTCACAGATCATGGAAAAGGAGAAGACAAAGATGTTTACAAATGTGTTTCCCAAAGCTGAGATATTGTCGTTATTTTCTCTCTGTAATTTTATAGTAGTACAGGACTGTTGTACAAAACAAACAAAAATTCAATCAATACAGAAGAGTATAAAGCAGGTGAAAATACTTCATCCTACTCCCTAGACAGAAATTTCCTGCCTCTTTCTTATAAGGACCTCATGATTACATTGGATCTACTTGGCTAAGGATAATCCCCTATCTCAAAATCTTTAACTTAATCATAGCCGCAGAGTCCCTTTTGCCATGTAAGGTAACATATCACAAGTTCTGGGGATCAGGACGTAGACATCTTTGAGGGCCTTTATTTTATCTATTATACCTACCTTCCTTTGGATAGATCCAGATTTTCTTTATTAGTACAGTGGTTAAGTCAGTATAGAATTAGTTAAGAGCCCAAACACTGGTGCCAAAATCCTAGCTCCCCTTATTTTCAGTAGATGCCAAATGCACCCCACAGAGGCCATATGAATTTGCCGTGCCACTGACAGTGTGTGGGAGTGCTGTTCCATCCACAGGGGGCACAGTCATCAGTCTTTTTTATCTTTGGACATAAACTTTTGAGACAGACCTCCAGTCCCTCTTGTAAAGCAGATCTCACAGTAAAATACACAGCAAGTTTCTGCCTGCCCATATCACCAAACAAAAGATCAAGCTTGTCAGCCGAGGTAAATAAATAAAGACATTTATTATAGAGCTTCTCTTTTATTAACTCCTGTGGCTTTATCAGGAAGCAGACATGGGAGTCTCTGATAGAAGCCTGGTATATCTGCCTTTCCTGTGCCCCTAAGCCAGAAATTGCACAGCCAGAGAACTCCTCAATTTTGTTATTTAATCACTGCAAAATGTAAACACACTTTGGATCTCTTCTTACAGGTTGTGTTATCATAGTAGGACTTTCATATGGAGGTGTGTGGGGAGGGATGTTGTCTATGAAGAACTGGGATTCAGTCTTCCCTTCCACTGAGGGAAGCGGAGGGCCTTTTCTCTCCCTCAACTACTCAGCACACTGTTAGGGGCATCACCTCCAAATCATGATGTCCAGAGCTTCACTGCTACTGTAAGGCTTTCCCAGCCCAACTCAGCTCTTCTTAATGATGGGCAACAACTATTAGCTAGTCTGATACTCCTACTATAGAAAGAAAAGCAACATGGAATTGAAAGAGCATATCAGTATGAGACTTGAGCACCAAAAGGGTGCTAATAGATATTAAGCTACTGTGCTCCTAGGAGAGAAATGCAGTAAGGACTCATGTGCTCAGGGGAGTGTCATAAAAGAGCCGGTGCTCAGGAGAGCAGGGACAGGGTGTCTCCATACTTAGCCAATGGCTAGTGAATATTTCTTGAATGAATGAATGAACTAAATGGGGAGGGTGGGGATGAAATTATCTAAGCCAAGCAGAGAAAATCTTCCAACCCCTTCTGCTCAGAGAAGTACTTCCTTCCTATGATGACAGAGATGAGTTTAAAGCTGCTGCTTGTGAAAATACATAATTTCATTTAAGAGTCATCTTTGGCCACCTCATGCAAAGAGTTGCCTCATTGGAAAAGACTCTGATGCTGGGAGGGATTGGGGGCAGGAGGAGAAGGGGACGAAAGAGGATGAGATGGCTGGATGGCATCACCAACTCGATGGACATGAGTCTGAGTGAACTCTGGGAGTTGGTGATGGACAGGGAGGCCTGGCGTGCTGCGATTCATGGGGTCGCAAAGAGTCGGACACGACTGAGTGACTGAACTGAACTGAACTGAACTGAACTCCCTGTAAAGAACCTCTTCCAACTGCCTTTTTACAGACAATGAAACTAGATTCCTAGTTCAGTGACTTGTCCAACAAACAAAATGGCAGAGCTGGGATTTGAAGCCCAGAGCTTTTCCAAAGATGAGCCTTTCCTGTTAGCATGAGACAATTCATATGTGAAAGAACTAGGTATAATATTGAACAAAAAATACCAGGATAAAAAGATAAAATGTCAATGAAAGGATGGAAATCTATAGTAAAGTAAAAGATCATAGAGTCTCTCCCACTACCCCACCCAACTTCCCAAAGTGGCAGATGTGTTTCTTGATGGACATGAGGACCATATGGTGAGTGTTGGTGGCCCAGTTGGCCACGTGGCCATTATAAGAAGGTCATTCTTCAGGCAGTCTCTGTGAACCCTATGGGCTTCCCTGAGTCTCCTTGGGCCCAAGAATTGAGAGTTAGCTAGCTGAGCTCTTTGTTTCTGTTATTTTACATTGAAGGTCATACATATCCTCAAACTACCTACTCTCAAAAATTCATGCTCAAAGTAAATAAAAACACAGGATGTTAACTCATTGACATGTATGCCGACCTTCACAGTTTTAGGAAAAATGTTAATACAAAGAGGAATCCTAGGTCTGCGTTCAGTTTCTGCTGATTTCTTCTAAATACATATCCCATGTTTTTTTTTTTTAAACTGTGATTTCTAACCATTGATCTGAGAATCTCAGATGCTGTGAGATTGTATGTTACCTCAAGGAACATTCATAAGTTCCATTTTAATTATGCTTGGGTAAAACAATGGGGAAATGTATTTACTGTGGAAGGCCTTTTCCTTAAGTATTATATTAGCAATAACAGCAAAAAAATAGTACCACAGAAAAGCTACCTTTCTTGAGTACTTACTGTGTGCTAAACCCAAGCAATACCCTCTTTCACCCTCTCATCAACTCTTGAGAGCGAGATTTCCATTACCCCCTTGTACAGGTGAGGAAATGGGGGCTTTGAGTGGAGGCTCCAAGTTCCTAAGGGGTAGAACCTGGATGCAAACCCAGAGCTGCTGACTCTAAGCTCAGACTTGTAACCAGGATGCTGGGCTCACTGGTGAAACGCGCAAGTTTACATTCAGGGATTTATATTGAAAGGAGTCCAAGCGCTCTCTCTTTCCCTTTTTTTTTTTTCTCCTAGCCTTGTTCACTGCCTATCTGGGAGCCAGCATGTCACACGTGATGGCTGTGGTAAGTTTGCTCTAATCTCACTTTCTCATCAGCATGATTGGTCAGTTTTCAATGATACAGAAACCCTCCTGAAGTCCACCTCAATGGCATCCCAGGGCAGGATGCTTGACGGATAATCACTGTAGTCCACCTTCTGGACCCACCTGTCTTCATTCACCCTCCAGCATCACAGTAAACCTTAGCCCAAACTATAATCGCCAGGCTTGCTAAAAATATCAGATGGTTTGTCTTAAAGAAGTGAAACTTAGTGTGTATATTATCAAGTCCATACTTTAACTCAGAGTGTCAAGAAGTTGACTTTAGAATATCTTTTACTTAAACAGAAACCTGGGACTATGTAGAGGTTGAGAAATCAGAAAAGGAAGGAAAAGGATAGTTGGCTAAAGATCCAGATTTATTTTTAATTAAGCCAAGACTTTTTCATACCCTTAGTCTTTTTTTAAAAAAAAAATGTCCAGTCGGTCATCAGTAAGACTTTTTCAGACCTCTGTCCTAA
Organism: Capricornis sumatraensis; assembly: GCF_032405125.1. NCBI lineage: Eukaryota > Metazoa > Chordata > Mammalia > Artiodactyla > Bovidae > Capricornis > Capricornis sumatraensis. The sequence goes on from NC_091089.1 coordinate 48,141,940, forward strand.
ATTATTTAATAAGCAAAATCATCACCGATTAAGTGCCTCTGGCCACTTCTCCTTCCTTTCCAGTAGTGTCCAGCCCTTTGACTTTCTCCTTCCCCTCCCCTGAGGAGCCCAGTACCCCCGGCTGCTCTGGGCCCGCCCCCCTCAGTTCTCTTCCTCACCCACCACTGCAGGTGATACCAGGCCAGTTCCTGCTAACCCCGTCCATACAGACGTGGTCATGGCTGCCAGCGGGGCAGGGCTGCATCTAGTCCTCTTCACAGCAACACAGAGGGCAGCTGACCTGGGAGGGTCCTGCTGGAGACACAGTTACCTTTATGGTGGAATGTCAAAGCCCTGCTACAGGCATGATGGGATGCCTTAGAGCTTGGGGGGCCCTTCACACCCCAATAAAGGTTCACAGACCTTGGCCTGTGAGCCAGAATTGGGCAGGCTACAGAACGGAGTCAGCTAGGGAGATTGTGAAAAATCCCGATCCTCGGGCCCTGTACCTTGGCATTTCTGGTAGAGTAGATCTTATATGATGCTTGGTTATCTGTGTCTTTTTTAAACTCTTCCAGATGATTCTGACGTGTAGTCGAGTTTGGGTACCATCACACCTGGGTTGGGGGTGTGGAGTCTACAGGACCAAACTTAATCAAGTACATGGTGTATGCTCAGAATTGCTTGAGTTGTCATGGACGCACAGAAAGAGGAGCTACCCTCAAGGAGTCTAGAGTCTGTTTGAGAGATGAAACAAAAAGAAGTAAAGCAAATAGAGTCCAAGACCTACTCTGGGCAGAGGCCAAGGGGAGAGAGAGCTGAACTCATCAAAGACGGCCTCATGGACGTGATGAGTGCTCGGGAGCTATTGGTGGTTGCTAAGTATCATCTCTAGAGGCTAAGTGTCATCTTTGCACATCCGCTGTAGGAAGTCTGACTGTGTAAGAGGGAGGGCAGGGCACGCGTCATCCCTAAAAAGTGCATGCTGACATTTCAGGAGCCGAATGTCCTGAGATCTTAAACTCAGTCTCCACGGGGACAAGCGGAGTCCAGAGTCGCGCCTCCGGAGAGTTATCTCCTGAGCTGAATGACAGTGGTGTAAAGCCTGTGCTTTGTGCAAGTTAGCTTTCCAACAGGATCTTAAAGAAACATGTGTCTTGTCTCTTTCTCCAGGTTGGATTGCCATCTTGTACCTGGCCCTTCTGTTTAGCCACCCTACTGTTCCTCCTGCTGACCACAAAAAACCCCAACATCTACAAGATGCCCATCAGTAAAGTCACTTATCCTGAAGAAAACCGCATCTTCTACCTACAATCCAGGAAAAGGACGGTTCAAGGCCCTTTGTGAACGCAACCCCCGTCCACAGCCATGGCCACAAGCCATTTCTGACGAGCTGCCCCAGTTGACTTCCAGAGCTTCAAAACTGTTGTTTTTACTAGTAACAAATTTCATACTAAACCATCAGTGATCTGTTCTTATGCTCACTTTGTATCTCCTTCAGACTCCAGAACATCCCTAAACCAATGACAAGACACACCAAGGTGATGTCCTCTGGCTGTGGAATTTTAAACCCTAGTGGGACACTGGCGCTAAGACTGTACTATATTTATAGAGTCAGAATGTTCCAACAGAAAGAGGAAGACCAAAGCTAATTATTGATATTTATTGATATTCTTGGTGTTGGATTGTACATGTTAACAATATTAATTAAAAATTAATCTCTATAAAACCAATCTCTTACAATCTCTATAAGCCTTAAGTGAATGGAATTCACAGTCACAAAATCAAAGTCAGCCTAGAATTTGCAGATAAGCCATTGGGCATATTTAAAATCAGTGCAAGTTACTCATTCATTATAGCTGTGGTCAACGTCACAGAGCCCATCACTGAGCTCCTTCCCCAGTTCCTCAACAGAACGGCCTTCACGCTGTCCGCTGTGTGTGACACTCTCTTACAGGAGATGGTGGGTTTGTTTCAGGCTGGCAGAGCTACAGGAGGGAGAATGGGATCTGGTCCATCAAAATTATTCTGTATTGTCACTTTTCTTGGTTATTGCAAAGGATTTTTTTAGGTAGCTTATTATCTTTTTATTGTGAGAATGGACTTGTTTTCAGTGAGGTAAAATAAGAGAAGTTCCTGGCTTTATCAGAAAGAAAAGTTAAATTTTTCTAAAATATTCAGCATAGCTATTTTCACTTTATTCCCTAAATTGATTCTGTAAAGGCCACAAAAACAGGGGATCAAATATCAAATCATCAACATCCAAGGGCCCTTTAAAGCCACATTTTCAAGTCATCTAAGGATGTCATGTATTACACAGACTGAAAGTTACTGTCAGGTTGCTTCTGAGTGCTTAGAAGTTGCTTAATTCTTACTTTAAAAAAAATTCACTATTTTCTAAACACTTAACAATATTCTCACTCAAAAACCAATGGTATATGAACCACCAAAAAGAAATATGGATAAAGAAGTCTCCAGTTTTGCTTTGTTTGTGTAAGCTATCAGTCCCGGAAAGGTTCTATAACCGAACATGCTGAATACAGCAGTGGGAAGCTTCAGAATTTTAGAGGATTGGAAAGCGAAATTGGAATCCTAAAGGTTTTTTCTTCTTTGAGTTTGAAGTAGTCAGTGCAAACTATAGGAACAAAAGGGAAGCAAATCCACAATTATTTTAGGGAAAAGTTCACCTCTTCATTTTCTCAGGAAAACACTGTTTCAAATTAAAAACCCTATGACCTTTTGAAACCATGACTTTGCAACTGTCATAGAGTCATGTATATTTCTGTGAAAAAACTAAAATTTCAGTGTTTGAAAAATCTCTTTTGTTAGGGAATTTGAGAAATAAGAGTTCAGAGGGGACGGACAAAAAAGCAAGCCTAGACCAAAGATCACCAGCCCTGGAGACCTTGGGCGTGGCTAAGTGAACCAGAGCCTCTTCGTGTCTCCAAGTCCATGTTCACACGGAAGCCCTCGAGGGCTGACTCTCTTCCCATGCCCTCACACAGACTTGCAAACAGGAACAGTTTCAAACCTTGTAAGTTGTCTAAATAGTATTCATTTTCTCAAGCTATTTTTGTTACCAAGTATTATCCTAATGATTTTAGCAAATATTTTATTGATTTTCTTAGGGGGCATTTGTATTCTTTTCTATTGCCTGTATAATAAATTTCTACGTAAGAATATGAATAAATTATACTCACAGCTCAGTTTTGTGTAAATTTTGTTTCAGTCATATGTCTTTTATAGCTATTGTACATATTAACAATCACGTGCATAGGTATGTATGTATTAATACTAGAATCCTTCTTCCTTTCTTTATACTTCATAATAACACCAGATGCAGAGTTGAGAAAACCATGTTCAATTTCTAATTTATGAGCTCTTCTCCCTCAATATCCCCCAACTACCCATTGGTCTCCTTACTCAAGAATTAGAATGCATTCTTGAGAACAGTCACACATGTTCAGGGCATGCTCTTAACACTTTGAGAAGATCCTGGGAGCCGACAGGCCCTGGGCACCCATCAGGACAGACCATGGGCCATGACCTGCCTCAGGGGTCAGTGTTCCAGGACAAACTACTGCTCAGAATGTGTTTTCCTCTGAGGATAAATGCCAGTGCTTGTCTCTGCCTCCTATCACCCAAGCTTAGCATGTGTGAAAGAAAACAGGGTAAAAATGGAAATTCAGTCCAACCAGTTTCAAACGTTGCCCAAACAGGAAACAAAAGGAGGCTACAGTGGGCTGGTCCCTTGAAGTGCCCTCTGTCAAAACAAAACCACTCCCACATTTGGTTTACACATAGTAAATCTACAAGAGTGATCTGCCCCCTTTGGTATGAGGCAGAAAACAAAGAGGTCACTTCCCAGGTGGCTCAGTGGTGAAGAATCTGCCTGCCAATGCAGGAGATGCGGGAGACAAGGGTTCAAGCCCTGGCTTGGGAAGATCCCCTGAAGGAGGAAATGGCAACCCACTCCAGTACTATTACCTGGAAAATCCCACAGACAGAGGAGACTGGTGGGCTACAGACCATGGGGTTGCAAAGAGTCAGACACCACTGAGCAACTGAGCACACAGCACAGAAAACAGACAGAAGGTTTAGGTGCTCTTTTGCTAAAGACTCCAGACACTATATTCCTTTAGCAGTTACAGGTCCCAATCTTCTTGTTACCCAGACCCCTGATAACTGTGGAATACACTGAGATGGAAGGTTAAGTTGCAGGAGATCAGGAATTTCCAAGGGGGGGCCTCTTACAAAGAAGCTTGCAAGAATATTTTTGAGGTTGCTAAGTATTAATATCCCCTAGAAAAGGAAATGGCAGCCCACTCCTGTATTCTTGCCTGGAGAATCCACATGGACAGAGGAGCCTGGTGGGTTACAGTCCCTGGGGTCACAAAGAATAAGACATGACTGAGCAACTAAGCACAAGTATTAATACAGACTGAGGTTTTATACATGTGAATGTTGTCAGCCTCCCCTTTATCTAATACCTTTCTTCCAAAAGGCTTTAATCTTTAGGGTTAAATATCCTTCTTAAACCTGCATTGACAATCCCCCAGACCATTAGAAGGCTTGTAGTTTCACAGAGTTCCATATGATAAAACAATTCTAAAAGTAGGAAGTTCTGTTCCAAATGCTATGCAGTTGCTCAATGATGTCATCAAAGATGTGATCTCTTTCCATCATCAGTCTCGGCATCCTCAGACAGCTTCACTTGCATCCCCAGGTTTTTTACCTCATGGTTCCAAAATAGCTGCCTTATTTGCAAACATCACAACCTTATCAGGAAGAAGAAGGCAACCAGAGCTGCAAGAGAGTCATTCCTTCATGTTTCTCTCTTCTCAGCGAGAAAAGTCTTTCCCAGGAGCTCTCCAAAAATACTCTCACTTGAGTCCTTCTGGCAGAACTGGGTCAGATGGCCAGTCCTGGTTACAGAGGAGTCTGGGAAAGTAGCCATCTGGCATGCTTCTTTTATATGCAGGACATTTGTCAGCCTCTATTACTGCAGAGGTGGTGCACTCCACCATAGTGCAGCAAAAGCAAGAGGAATGACTGTTGGACAGGCGCCAACATTCCTGCCTTGGTTGGTATATGTTTGGTATATGGCACCACCATACAGCACACAGTGCCCATGTGCCCAGGGCACACTGGAGAGAATCTATGATGACAGACAAGACTGTCTACTATGGGATTCACAAAGATTTGGGACAAAGACCTCAACTAAAACCTTTTAACACGGCGATTCTTTGCTGAATACTTACTGAAATATTCCAGAGTACGTTAGATACTCCAGCCTCATACAGGGTTTTATAGCCTCTGACTAATAGGATTCTAAACAAAGGGTGAGACAGCCAGTGATAATGATCAAACCAAGGAAAGTTTAGGGTCCATTCATGTTCTAATCAGCCCTCTTAATCTGACAGTTGAATCCTCTAAATCATTCCATGTTGGAAGTCCCCTTTGGAAATTGTAGAGTTTAAATTCAGTTCTGAAGCATTTAAAAACAAGTGTCTTGACATTTTCTACTTCATAGTTCCAAACAAACAATGAAAAAGCCAGTTTCCTGTTTGAGTTGGGTCCATGGGCTCCTAACCCATAGTAGCTTTGAATTATAGTACAGTGGCATGCAAGGACTTGAAGGGGAAGAAATGAAGCTCAGAGGAAAGCACTGGCACAATACCAGGAAATCTGACTGAAGTTAAGTCCATCAGGCCAAGGAAACAAAAAAAGCCAAGACACGAGTCACTGGCCCAAGAGCAAATGCATCTTAGGGCAACGAGAGCACACGTGGGCCAGCCCAGGAGAAGCCAATCTAACGAGGCCTTGCTACACTATGAGACCCCAGGCTGGCTTCTCTTTGAAAGGCTAGATCTGTGAAAGCAACTAGCCGCTCGCAGCACTTGAAATAGTGAAAGTGTTAGTCTCTCAGCCGTGTCCTGCTCTTTGCAACCCCATGGACTGTATAGCCTCTGTCCATGGAATTCTCTAGGCAAGAATACTGGAGTAGGTAGCCATTCTCTTCTCCAGGGAATCTTCCAACCCAGGGATTGAACCCAGGTCTCCTGCATTGCAGGCAGATTCTTTGCCTGAGCCATCAGGAAAGCCAGCCTAAATAGATGTGGGCTTTAAGGATACACACTGGATTCAAGCATGACGGACAAAAAAAAAAAAAAAAACACGTAAAATTTCTTGATAACTTTTTGACTGAAAGTTGAGATGAGAACACTTTGAATACACTGAGTTAAATGAAATATTAGTATATCATTAATTTTACCTTTAAAAAAAGTTTAGTGTAGCCACTAGAAAAATTTAAATTATATATAAGACTTGCATTTGTGACTCACACTGTATTTCTGTTGGGCAGTGCTGGGCTAGACAATACCCAAAACCTCCGTGGCAATTCAGACAGCACTGAGTTGTTGATTGGAACTCAACTTTCAGAGAATCTGTCCTTCCCTTTGAAAGAATGAATGGGTAAAAGCCTTTTCTCTATTACGCTGCTAGCTAATTCTTGAGTCTTTATCTCAAACCTATGAGTTCAAAGACTGTAAATGTTCTTTTCAGGCAAAATTTTACACCTTTCCAGACAACTCTGTGCACATCAAAGGTGTCATTAAAACAAAATTAGTATACAGCTACAGAATGAGGAGACTGATTTTCTTGTGTGTGGTATGAAGCTGTTCTGAAGTTAGAACCTGAAAAGCATCCTCAGAAGCACTCAGAGCTAGGGCAGCACCACTGGAATAAGGGGTGCCTCCCAGTGTGTCCATGTGAGGGATGCCATCACCCGGATGTACCAGGGCCCATCAGTCACAGACAAGGAAGAATGGACCACCAGGGTATAAGGTATCAGGGAATGGTGGCGGACTGTGGCAAACTGAAGATTGCATGCCACTAAATGCTAAATTTCCTCCATGGGCTCCCTTTTGCAAATTCTATTCCCCGGCACCTCTTATAAACACTCTTCAAAACTTCTTGACCAAGGGCATTTATCAGAATTATGCGTTAAGAGCCTTTGAAAAAATGCAATTGCTCCCATCCCGTCCTGGACTCCCTGATTCTTCAGTGACTCCACAGATGATTCTAATGTGCCCTGCTACGTAAAAGTGACTGCAAGTTCAGAAAACTCAGATGCCGGAGTCCAGCCCCGGTGGATCCAGGGTAATTTGAAGTGGGGACAGAGTCGGCGTCTAGAGGAAAATTGGTTAATTAAAGATATGGAGAGAGATTAGAAAAGAATAGTGTAGTAGGAAAATTAGTGGAGAAAAGAGGCTGAATAACTCGGTTTACACGGAGAACCAATAAAACCCCGAGAGAAGGGGTTTGCACCACCTACGTAGGCCACAGGCGTCTTCCCGGTCTCCCGAAGGAGTGGAGACACAAAGTGCCCCCCTGTTCAGATCTTAGAAGCCCAGGCAAAACTAGTAGGCTTGGCAAGCTTCTGCACTCCAGATGAGAATTCAGCCAGAAAAGGAGAAAACGAGAAAGACCACATGGGGGAAACCAGTCTTTCCAGGAACTGGTCCCGTTTCTTTATTTTCCAGGTCTGCTTTTATACTTTTTGTTATACATAGAGATAAATGGAAAATACAAAGTCACGCGGGGTCAGCAGTCCTGACCCTTATTGAAACCACACTTTCTTTCTGCATTCCTTCCGATATACAAAGTTCTCAGGTGATATACATCATCTTCTGGCCAAGAGGCCTGCTAACATTTTATGACCCTTTCTGATGATGATTAGTCAACCAAAAAACTTATTTTCTCCAAAGGTGATTTTTCTTAAGTCAGGCACCACCCTCCGAAGGCACCAGATAAAGTTGCATTCCTGCAGGGCAAAGGTACAGTGGGCTATAATCAAAGAATTTAGCCTAAGGTCTAACATGATTAATATCAAAGTTAATACTTATTTCTCCTATATGCTAGTTATATCAATTAGTGTGTATAAGGGGCAAGGGATATGGAGGCTTAGCAAACAAATATTGGCTCAACAATGAAAACCTCCACTAGTATAATTTCTAACTAACTCGCTAATACTATACTAATAATTTTCTAACTTCTAAAAAGAATCTGTTTTTAGAAAGTTTAAAGCATCTCATGCCTCTCATGGTTGGGAGGCTGTAAACAACCACATGTGGCCGGACAAACCTGTCAGGTAGGCTAAAGAGCCATCAGAGGAGTTTTTGGACTGAAACACTCTTGTCATGCCCAGGAGATTTATTAACTGGAGTCCTAAGTTAACTCCTTTTCAGAGAGAGGTGGTGGGGGATAGCCCCCCGTAATGTCAGAAGTGTAGGTGAAAGCGTAATACAGTAAGGTAGGCAGACTCTGGTTTTAGGGGTAGATGCTCGAGAATCTCCAGGAGGACCCCTGAGGCTTGATCCCACCTTTGCGTATTGTCAGGCCTCCTTCCTCATGACCTTTGCCACGGGTGGGATTCCTCACACTGGCTCCCAGCACTCAGAGATCCTTGGAAACTGGAGTACCTAAGAATGGCTTCCTGGAGATGTGACTCTGCCCTTGTTCTGACTTGTTCCCTCCCTGGCTCACCTGGACTTGGAAACTCATTTGGATTCCTCCTGGATTCCTTGACTACCACCCTTTCCAGAAAAACTGCTAGGGTCCAAAGACATGATGCTCTTACCAAGGGGCCATGTTTTGATGGGCCCTGATATTGACAGTGTAGATATGTATACAGAAAATGGTCAGGGAAAAAAGGAAGTCCCTGTGGAGGAGAATGTTTCCTTTAAGTGTGCAAAGCTTACATACATGTGTCAACTGGTATTGACCATCATTCCTATCACACTCTCACCCTTAACCAAGGCAATGACACAGAGTTCATCTTGCCCACCCTCATGGGCTGCTCCTATTCATCTGTAAGAATGACCTAGAAAGCCAAGCAGATTTTACATAGATGCAAGAAAGTCAAGGAGAAGAAGACTGATACTGTCATTTACCAGGCCCTGCCCCTTGCCCTTTACCCCTCTGTTCATCATGTAAGGAAGATTTGAGCTTCTCTTTCCTTCTACTTGGGACCTCCCTCAATATCCACACCTGTCCCACCTTTCATTCTCCAACCAATCACTTGCAGCCCTGTGCATCACTGATCATCACAGGACCTTCAAAGGCTTCAAGACACAGGCTTCTTACAGCATGAAGATCCCCTTTCTCAGCATCCTGGATATGACTGGCTGGTACCCTAACCAGACTGGTTGATAATGTTTTTGAATATCGACCTGGAATAGATTTGGTCAAGTGAGCCAATACAGACAGACTTTGTGTGTCTAATGCTGGTTATAATTTAATGCAAAGCATCATTTCTTTCCAGGCTATGAGCTGGGGTCTAAGGACCCAGGATTCAGCACTGGGTGCTAGAGGGACATATGGTCACACCTGGATCTGATCAGGCCAACACTACCATGATCTAAATAAGAGGAGCCAAGACCCCAAGATGCTTCCACCAGCAGGCTTTCTCCTGCCCTTAGAGCCTAAAATTTCTCCACTGAAGTCTCAGTGAAAGAACATTACATTGTGATGACAGCCATTTATTAGGATCTGAGATATTAAAGCCTTAGTGTAATTAGTTTATCTGGTCTCTTCTCACCTAATAGCTGGTAAGAGCAAATCCTATAAGCAAGAGACTCTAGAAGGATTAGTTTTGATGGCAGATTCAAGAAGGTGGTATCTAGAACTGAGAAAGTGATCGTACAAAGGAAAGGGGAGGGGAGACAAATAAAAAGAAAGCAAGAACAATACATGATTAAAACACATTCCCCACTGAGCACAGCACCATGAAGAGAAAAAGCAGTAGGCAAGGACCAGGGAGTGCAGTCAGGTGTGTGCCTGTACCAGCAGGGCAGTGTATGGAGTCCACATGGGTTAAGAAGCAGTTTTCCTCCTCACGCCATTTAGAACATGATTACTTCTCCTTGTAATCTTGAAATTCCAGCTTGCCTGACATAAAGGCCATTTGTTGTTTTTATCTCCCAGACCTAACTTCCCACCTTCTTCTAGTAACAGCACCTCCCTTTCCTCAGGAAATGTTTCTTCCCCATCCATGGGATTCTCTCTACCAGCCTCAACACCCTACTCTTAGGAGCAGAGGAGTCAAAGACATCAGACTTGGTTTATCAAATACTCTAATCCCCTGGCCACAGGAATTGGCCCAGGGGAGAGCCACCTGACCCAAGCAGGAATTCTTGATTCAGATTCTGCCCTGCAGGAATTTGCAATCCAAGCAGACATCTCAGGATAGCAAGAAACTGGAGCAAGGTCTGACAACAGTGATCTGGAAGACACCTCTGAAATACTCAAGTCAGCATGGCTTCTTCCCTCAGCCCATCCCATGGGGCCAGATTACTGTTACTTTCATGTAGTGAACTATCTCATCAGTTAAGTTCAGTTCAGTTCAGTTCAGTTCCTCAGTCATGTCCGACTCTTTGTGACCCCATAGACTGCAGCACCCCAGGCTTCTCTGACCATCACCAACTCCCAGAGTTTACACAAACTCATGTCCATTGAGTTAGTGATGCCATCCAACCATCTCATCCTCTGTCATCCCCTTCTCCTCCTGCCCTCAATCTTTCTCAGCATCAGGGTCTTTTCAGTGAGTCAGCTCTTTGCATCAGGTGGCCAAAGTACTGGAGCTTCAGCTTCAACATCAGTCCTTCCAATGAATATTCATGACTGATTGCCTTTAGGATGGACTGGTTGGATCCCCTTGCAGTCCAAGGGACTCTCAAGAGTCTCCTCCAAACCACAGTTCCAAAGAATCAATTCTTCAGCACTCAGCATTCTTTATAGTCCAACTCTCACATCCATTGCCTTAACTAGATGGACCTTTGTTGGCAAAGTAACATCTCTGCTTTTTAATATGCTGTCTCAGTTAGTCATAACTTTCCCTCAAAGGAGTAAGCATCTTTTAATTTCATGGCTGCAATCACCATCTGCAGTGATTTTGGAGCCCCCAAAAATAAAGTCTGACACTGTTTCCCCATCTATTTCCCATGAAGTGATGGAACCAGATACCATGATCTTTGTTTTTTTGAATGTTGAGCTTTAAGCCAACTTTTTCACTCTCCTCTTTCACTTTCATCAAGAACCTTTTTAGTTCCTCTTCACTTTCTGCCATAAGGGTGGTGTCATCTGCATGCTGCTGCTGCTGCTGCTAAGTCACTTCAGTCGTGTCCAACTCTGTGTGACCCCATAGACGGCAGCCCACCAGGCTCCCCTGTCCCTGTGATTCTCCAGGCAAGAACACTGGAGTGGGTTGCCATTTCCTTCTCGAATGCATGAAAGTGAAAAGTGAAAGTGAAGCCGCTCAGTCATATCCAACTCTTAGCGACCCCATGGACTGCAGCCCACCAGGCTCCTCCATCCATGGGATTTTTCAGGCAAGAGTACTGGAGTGGGGTGCCATTGCCTTCTCTGTCATCTGCATATCTGAGGTTATTGATATTTCTCCTGGCAATCTTGATTCCAGCTTGTGTTTCTTCCAGTCCAGCGTTTCTCATGATGTGCTCTGCATATAAGTTAAATAAACAGGGTGACAATATACAGCCTTGATGTACTCCTTTTCCTATTTGGAACCAGTCTGTTGTTCCATGTCCAGTTCTAACTGTTGCTTCCTGACCTGCATATAGGTTTCTCAAGAGGCAGGTCAGGTGGTCTGGTATTCCCATCTCTTTCAGAATTTTCCACAGTTTATTGTGATCCACACAGTCAAAGGCTTTGACATAGTCAATAAAGCAGAAATAGATGTTTTTCTGGAACTCTCTTGCTTTTTTGATAATCCAGCAGATGTTGGCAATTTGATCTCTGTTTCCTCTGCCTTTTCTAAAACCAGCTTGAATATATGGAAGTTCACGGTTCATGTACTATTGAAGCCTGGCTTGGAGAATTTTGAGCATTACTTTACTAGCATGTGAGAAAAGTACAATTGTGCAGTAGTTTGAGTATTCTTTGGCATTGCCTTTCTTTCAGATTGGAATGAAAACTGACCTTTTCCAGTCCTGTGGCCGCTGCTGAGTTTTCCAAATTTGCTGGCATATTGAGTGCAGCACTTTCACAGCATCATCTTTCAGGATTTGAAATAGCTCAACTGGAATTCCATCACCTCCACTAGCTTTGTTCATAGTGATGCAAGACCTTTTAGAACTAACACCCAAAAAAGATGTCCTTTTCATTATAGGGGACTGGAATGCATAAGTAGAAAGTCAAGAAACACCTGGAGTAACAGGCAAATTTGACCTTGGAATACAGAATGAAGCAAGGCAAAGACTAATAGAGTTTTGCCAAGAAAATGCACTGGTCATAGCAAACACCCTCTTCCAACAACACAAGAGAAGACTCTACACATGGAAATCACCAGATGGTCAACACCGAAATCAGATTGATTATATTCTTTGCAGCCAAAGATGGAGAAGCTCTATACAGTCAGCAAAAACAAGACCAGGAGCTGACTGTGGCTCAGATCATGAACTCCTTATTGACAAATTCAGACTTAAATTGAAGAAAGTAGAAAAAACCGCTAGACCATTCAGGTATGACCTAAATCAAATCCCTTACAAATAGCTGTGAAGAGAAATAAGGAAGTCCAATCCCAAGACCAAACACCTTCTATTATAAATTCACCCCAGTTTCTAGCCATGATTGTGCCAACTGCTAGGGAGCAGCCTGAGGACAGAAACAGTACTGGCTTTAGACCTGAGTAAGAATGGCCCTGTCCTGATCACACCACCATGCTTTAAAGCATCGTACTCTGACCTTCCTCTGGCCATGCCCTTCCCCATGGGAATAATAGCCCAGCCCAGGGGACATGACCACCTGGAACCTGGTACCTCCTTTGAGACATGCTTCAAGCACCTCAGGTCACAGAATGTCCTTCCCAAGTGTCCTGCGGCTGCTTCCTGGGCCTGTGAAGGCCACTGCCCTACGGCATTCCTCTGAACGGACCACGTGCTTCCAGATTACATACCCCTTGACCTGTTGCTGCTAAGAGATGGTTGACAGAAGGCGGGGCAAACAGAGCTTGGATGTACCCACTGAGCTGACTACATGCAGGCATGAGGCCCTGTTTAGCAGAGTTGAGTGGAAAGAAAAAGTGGGAGACCACGGACTTCTTTTTGAGCTCTTGCTGCAGCCCCACAAATATTAAGGGAGGGCCTGACAGGAAGCCGAGGGTCCCTGGATCCAAAGCAAAAGCAGACAAAGCCATTAAAATTAAACTGAGCATGGGGGGAACAAACTAGGAGACAGACATGCAAGGCTTGGGTTCAGACTCAAACACCGTGACTCACCAGTCAATGAAGCTCCCTCAGACGTAACCAGGGAGAGCTTTATTAAGCTTTACTGCCAGACACTGCAGGCTGGACACACAGGAGCTGATGATTTTCAACCTTAAGGCAAACTCGGGCCCCAGAGCCAATGCCAGGAGGGAGAAGGCCTCAAGGCAGGCTGGTCCCAATAGCGAAACCTGCCCGGTTGCCCCACAGGTGTGGCGGGGGCGAGCCCTGGGAGGAGAGTCAGCCTGTGGAGCACAGGAAGGCCACACCGGCTGACCGAGGACTCACCCGTGGCCGGGGCAGTGAGCCGGCAATCACGTTCGCGTGCTTAACTCACCGTTCCTGACCAGCCAGGGGCTGTCATCTCCTCTTCCCTTTCCCCTGTTTTAAGTGGGAGCTTTCATTGTTTTCCTGTTCCTCCCCCATCGTGGCTACATATTGGCTATGCTGTGGGAGGCACATTTATCCTTTCTCGAGATCATGAGGAATACGTTTACCCAGATCTAAGGAGAAGGGTATTTAATAGACTTCTGATTTCTCCTGTGGGAAAGAGGTCTGAGCAGTGTGGTTTTCTCTCAAGCAGGGACACTTCTGAAGTTGTGTATATGGGAAGAAGAGGTTGTGTAAGCTGAGCGGCAAAATGACCGTGGTCTTTGTACAGTGTGTGCTCATTTCTCACTCCTGACCCTCTGGTCACAGCCTTGAACCCCTGACTGTAAGGTCGGCCCCCGGGGGGCCATGATGGGCCACCCCTTCCCTCCCCCGCCGGCGGGGGAGGTCCCTAAGGAAGGAGCCTCCCAGATCCCAGGACCAGTGACAGCACAGCTCGCCAGCTAAAGCTGCCCCACCCAAGCCACGTAGAAGGACCTATCAGCCCGTGACACCTCGGTCCGACAACCTATCCAAACCCCCATCCATTAACCTGACCATCCCTCACAACAAACATATAAGATGGTTTTAACATGGCCCGGGCGCGGACTTTCCTGGTTTGGGTCCAGGAATCCCGCCCGGTAGCGCTTCGTCATTAAAAAGCTTGTTAGACGGGTTTTTTTTTTTTGTTTTTGTTTTTGGTGTCCTGGTCGTCTTTTACCTAACACTGACCACAGAGGGAGGCCCAGGAGCCAGGTTAGAACAATCGCTGCACTTAATCACAGTCATAGATTCAGAAGGTCATAGGACAGCAGCTGCTGGAGCTGGTGGGGAAAGAGCTCCTTTCTTGCTGATGCAACTGCTGCCAGCCGCCACGTTCCCCAGTGTCAAAAAGTACCCCCCGGGAATAAGGGAGAAAGAGGAACAGGTAGAGAGAGACAGAAAGTGTGTTCTAGAAGGCTCAACTCTCTGATTCCAGCCCACCGAGGCCCCTATAATTCCCCTGATTCCTACGCATCTTCCCCACCTTTTGATTTTTTGAGCTTCCTCACCTTCTCTGCTTAAGCTCATGTAGAAAGAATAACTTGTCTCTTTCACCTAAGACTCCCAACTAATCAATCAATGCTGAACATTTGAGTTGAACTTTCTTAAGCCATGGCCTTTTACAAAGTTATTCCTTCTGCATGTTTATCTTTGACAACCAAATAAATTTTACTGAGCTTTAATTTCACTAGTTTGTATTTCAAAAGAAAAGAGATAATTGTATTAATTAAAATTAAGTAAGACTGCAAGTGATGGAAACTGAAAATAACAGTGACTTAAACTGGAGGGATGTTTCTCTCTCCTCAGTGGAGAAGTCTAGAGGTAGGCTGTCCATGACTGTCGCCCCCAGCTGCTCAAGAATCCAGGCCCCTTCCCTTATTCCCAAGGGAAACAATGGTTTTGCCATTCCTGGTCTCAGGTTGACTGTTCTAGATCAGCAGTTCTCAATCAAGGCCATTCACCCCACTCCAGAGGACAACAGGCAATGTGTAGAGACATTTTTGATTGTAACACAGCAGAGTCGGGGAGAGGGGGGAGGTGCCACTGGCATCTAGAGGCAGAGCAGCACATCCCAGAGAATCACCCACGCCCAGAATGTGAGTGGTGTCAGGGTTGAGAAATCATGTTCCAGATCTAGCTATATAGCACCAGTGAGCCAAGGAGCAGGGAAGCAAACAGAAGAACAGGACAAAAGGCATATGCCAGTTTTCCTTTATGGGATGTTTCTAGAAGCTGCCACACAATCCAATTTAGATCCCATTCACCAGAACTTAGTCATAGCCACATATAGCTGCAAGAGAGCTGCAAGAACATGCAGCCCTTATTTTCAGCAGTGTGTGCTGAAAACATACACGAGCTGCTGAGAATGAAAAATCGGGGGCCAACGATCAGCCTGTGATGCAGTAATTACATTGGTCATGATATTTTTAAATCACATTCGCCTTCCAGAAAATGTCTTAATCACAAAAGAGCTGGAGGAGTTGGAGGCCACTGGTCAGGAGAACCAACACACGCTAAGGCCTGGAAGTAAAGTATCCAGTGTGTGACCTGTAGGCAGTTCAGTCCATCTGATCAGGTAGGGAGCTGTGAGGAGTAACTCCAAACACGTGGGGCAAAGCAAAGCTCCAACTAGCGAGCGCAGTCAGAAAGTCAGTGCAGTGAGCTGGTAAGAGATGACGGAGGTCCGATCCCAGGGTATGGCATTGGAATAGATAAAACACACACACCTACAACTGATTAACCTTCAGCAAAGGGGGCAAGAATATACATCAGAGAAAATACAGTCTCTTTCACAAGTGGTGCTGAGAAAGCTGGACAGTTAAACGCAAATCAATGAAATCAGAACACACCCACACACCATATACAAAAATAAGCTCAAAATGACTTAGAGACTTAAATATAAGACATAATACCATAAAACCCCTAGAAGAGAACACTCTGACATAAATTGTGCCAAAACTTTCTTAAGCCAGTCTCCCAAGGCAATAGGAACAAAAGCAAAACTAAACAAATGGGACCAAATCAAATTTATATGCTTTTGCTCAGCAAATGAAACCATAAACAAAGTGAAAAGACAACCTATGGGATGGGAGAAAGTATTTGCAAACAATGTGACCAACAGGAGTTTGACTTCCAAAATATACAAAAAGCTCAAATAACTCAATAACAAATAAAAACAAACAAACCAATCAAAAAATGTGCAGAAGACCTACATAGATATTTCTCCAAAGAAGACATATAGATGGTTAACAGGCACAAGGAAAGATGCTCAACACTGCTAATTATTAAAGAAATGCAAATCAAAACTATAGTGAGGTACCACCTCACACCAGTCAGAATGGCTATCACTAAAACGTCTACACTCTCGATCTGATGATCTGATGGAGGTTTGATGCAGAAATCAAAAGTCTTACAGACAAGCAAGAGTTAAGACAACTCAGCACCACTAAACCAGTTTTACAACAAATGTTAACAGTACTATGTCTCAGCTGACTGCACTCAGATCATGAACTTCCTATTGCAAAATTCAGACTTAAACTGAAGAAAGTAGGGAAAACCACTAGGCCACTCAGGTATGACCTAAATCAAATCCCTTATGATTATACAGTGGAAGTAACTCAAGGGATTCAAGGGATTATATCTGATAGACAGAGTGCCTGAAGAATTATGGACGGAGGTTTGTAATGCTGTACAGAAGGCAGTGATCAAAACCATCCCCAAGAAAAAGAAATGCCAAGGGGCAAAATGGTTGTCTGAAGAGGGCTTACAATAGCTAAGAAAAGAGGAGAAGTGAAAGGTAAGGGGAAAGGAAAAATATACCCATCTGAATGCAGAGTTCCAAAGAACAGCAAGGAGAGATAAGAAAGCCTTCCTCAGCGATCAGTGCAAAGAAAGAGAGGGAAGTAATAGAATGGGAAAGACTAGAAGGCTCTTCAAGAAAATTAGAGATACCAAGGGAACATTTCATGAAAAGATGGGCACAATAAAGGACAGAAATGGTATGGACCTAACAGAAGCAGAAGATATTAAGAAGAGGTGGCAAGCATATATAGAAGAACTGTACAAAAAAGGTATTAATAACCCGGATAACCATGATGGTATGATCACTTATCTAGAGCCAGACATCCTGGAGTGTGAAGTCAAGTGAGCCTTAGGAAGCACTACTAAGAACAAAGCTAGTGGAAGTGATGCAATTCCAGTTGAGGAATTTAAAATGCTGAAAGATGATGCTGTACTCAATATGGCAGCAAATTTGGAAAACTAAGCACTGGTACAGGATTGGAAAGGGTCAGTTTCCTTCCCAACCCCAAAGAAGGGCAATGCCAAAGAATGTTCAAGCTATCAAACATGCTAGCAAGGTAATGTTCAAAATCCTTCAAGCTAGGCTTCAACAGTATGTGAACCAAGAATTTCCAGATGTACAAGCTGGAGTTAGAAAAGGCAGAGGAACCAGAGATCACATTGCCAACATCCGTTGGATCATAGAAAAAGCAAGGGAATTTCAGAAAAACACCTACTTCTGTTTCATTAACTATGCTAAAGCTTTCATGTGGATCACAACAAACTGGAAAATTCTTCAAGAGATGGGAATACCAGACCACTTTCCTGCCTCATGAAAACCTTTGTGCAGGTCAGAAGGCAACAGTTAGAACCCAAAATGAAGCAATAGACTGGTTCCAAATTGGGAAAGTAGTATGCCAAGAATGTACATTGTCACCCTGCTTATTCAACTTCTATGCAGAGTCCATCATGTGAAATGCCGGACTGTTTGAAGCTTAAACTAGAGTCAAGATTGCCGGGAGGAATATCAACAACCTCAGATATGGAGATGACACCACTCTAATGGCAGAAAGTGAAGAGGAACTAAAGAGACTCCTGATGAAGGTGAAAGAGGAGAGTGAAAAAGTTGGCTTAAAGCTCAACATTCAGAAAACGAAGATCATGGCCTCCAGTCCCATCACTTCATGGCAAACAGATGAGGAAGAAATGCAGTGACAGACTTTCTTTTCTCAGGCTCCAAAAGCACTGCAGACAGTGACTACAGCCATGAAATTAAAAGATGTTTGCTCCTTGGAAGAAAAGCTATGATAAACCTAGGCAACGTATTAAAACAGCAGAGACATCATTTTGCTGACAAAGGTCCATATAGTCAAAGCTATGTAATTTCAGTATTCGTGTACAGATGTGAGAGCTGGACCATAAAGAAGGCTGGGCACTGAAGAATTTATGCTTTTTAATTGTGATGTTGGAGAAGACTCTCGAGAGTCCCTTGGACTGCAAGGAGATCAAACCAGTCAATCCTAAAGGAGATCAACCCTGAATATTCATTGCAAGGACTGATGCTGAAGCTGAAGCTCCAATGCTTTGGCCTCCTGATATAAAAAGCCGACTCATTAGAAAAGACCCTGATGCTGGGAAAAATTGAGGGCAAGAGGAGAAGGGGATGACAGAGGGTAAGACTGTTAGATGGCATCACAAATTCAGTACACCCTGAGTTGGAGCAAACTCCAGGAAACAGTGAAGGACAGGGAAGCCTGGCCTGGTGCAGTCCATGGGGTCATGAAGAGTTGGACATGACTGAGCAATGAAACAACCAAACAAAGGAATTTTTCCAGGAAGAAAACACAAGAGAAGGAAAACATCTACAAAAAATAAACCATAAATCCAAAAAAATTAAGAAAATGGTGATAGGATCATACATATTGATAATTATGCTAAATGTAAATGGATTAAATGCACCAACCAAAAGACACAGACTGGCTGAAAAGGTGACAGTGATAGTTGCTCAGTCATGTGTAACTCTTTGAGACCCCGTGGACTGTAGCCTGCCAGGTTCCTCCATCCATGGAATTCTCCAGTCAAGAATACTGAAGTGGGTAGCCCTTCCCTTCTGCAGGGGATCTTTCCAACCCAGGGATCAAACCCAGGTCTCCCACATTGTGGAAAGATTCTTTACCATCTGAGCTATCTGGGAAGCCCAGACACTGGCTGGGTGGGTACAGAAACAAGACCTATATATATATGTTGTCTGTAAGAGACCCACCTGAGACCTTGGGTCACTTACATTGCAAGTAAGTGGATGGGAGAAGATATTCCACATAAATGGAGCTCATAAAAAAGCTGGAGTAAAAATACTCATATCAGAAAAAATAGATTTAAAAAAAAAATAGAACAACTCAAATAACCTGCCAGAGAGCTTTACATTTTGGCATAGTCTTCTAAACTTGGTATATTTATCTGTTCCAGACCTGGATTCTGAATCCCGTACGGGTCATGGGTTACTTGTCATTATCGTACCATCCACATTCCCTTCCCCTTCCCTACCGTACGCTGATGCTACCTTTCCAACAGATAGGAGGATCCTCTTGACAGTACACCCTGGGAGCTTGTGACTGGGTAGTATTACGAGTGTTTCTGCTTCTTGGGCTGGATGATGAGCTCCAAGTTTATATGGCTGGAAGATTTTGTGACACAGAGAAATCCTCTTTCTCCGCAGATGATACAGTTTCAAGAAAACCCCAAATGGAAGAAACACAAAATTACTGGTGGCCTTGCATGTTGTTAACATACTTTATACATAAAAAGGACAGAAATATTTTTTTTAAGGCTACAAATACCAAATGCTGAGAGTGTGTAGAAGGAAACCCTCCTATACTGTTGGTGGTGATGTAAATTGGTGCAGCCTCTATGGAAAACAGTATGAAGGTCCCTCAAAAAAACTGAAACTGGAGTTGCTATATGATCCACCAATCCCACTTTAGGTCATATATCCAGACAAAACCATAAATCAAAAAGATAACATACACCCCGATGTTCACAGCAGACTATTTACAATAACCAAGACATAGAAGCAAACTAAATGTCCATCAACAGATGAAGAAAAGAAAATGTGGCATATATATAATGGAATACTACTCAGCATAAAAATGAATGAAATAAAGTTATCTCTTTTAGCAACATGAATGGACCTAGAGAATATCACACTAAGTGAAGAAAGAGAAAGAGAAATACCATACCTATCAAAAGTGATGTCTACTTACATGTGGAATCTAAACTATGACACAGATGAAGTTATTTATGAAATAGAGATAAAGAGAACAGACTTTTGGTTGCCAAAGTAGGGGAATGGGGAGGGATGGACTGGGAAGTTGGGATTAGCACTTGCAAACTGTTATATAGAGAACGGAAAAACAACAAGGTCCTACTGTATAGCACAGGGAACTATATTCAAAATCCTATAACAAACCATGATGGAAAAGTAAGAAAAGCTGAAAAAGTGAAAGTGACTCAGACAGATAGTAGAAAGGAGAGGAAAAAGGGAGCCATGGAGTCCCCGAGGCTGCTTCTATTTGGGGAACACAGGGAGGTAGAAGAATCAGCAAAGACAGAAGGCAAATAAATTTGAGTAAATTATAACTTAAAAATAAATGCTTTTAAAAGAAAAAATAAAGCAATTTGGGATATAGAATTAGGATTTAGTGATCAATTTCACATGGGAAATAAACAATAGGGATAGTCAAGGATGACTGTCCTGGACAACTAATGTGGTGGTGACTTTCAGTGAAAAGTGAGACACAGAGAAGAATCAAGTTGCTAGAGTTGGGGCAGCAAAATCCAAGCATGTAGAGCCTTCCCAGAGGCGGTGGCCACAGTGCTCTGGGCCTTAGGAAAGCGATTTGGACTGCAGGTAATTCAAACCATGAGTCAATAAAATGACCTCAAGGGAGCATGGGGAATGAGAAGATGAACAGGGAACTCCAGAGAAAACCAGCCTTTAAGCTACAATGAAGAAAAACAGCATTAGAGAGGCTGAGGAGTAACCAGGGAGGTGAGAGAAGACCCAGGAGTGGGGGCGCCACAGAAGCCAGAGCAGAACAGATTTAAAGAAGAGAGTGCTAATCATGGCTTCTATTTCCAGAAGAGATTGTCCATGGGATTCTGCAACAAGGAGGTGACCTTAGGAGGAAGAGCTTGGCATGGTGGGAGCAAAACCTGGACAGCCCTGGATTTATGGGGAATGGGAGATAGAAAGTAGAGACAGTGAGTTGGAAAATGTTTGCAAATCTGTAAATAGTTTCTTAAAAGAGAGACAGAGTGAAGCAATTAAAGCTGGATGAGAGAGGAGAGAGCAATTACTTTAAAGATGGGAGACACTTGGGATAATTTAAATGACTTAGATTTTATTGAGTACTCATCTGTGATCTCATTTGAACCTCATAACAACCCCACCTGCAGATATGACAAATGACACTTAGAGAGGCTGTTACTTTAGCAAGACAATGTGGTTGGGAAGAGATGGCGCCATTTTCATTTCAGTCTGTGCTCTCAGCCTCTGTGCTAAGGAGATGCTCAACAAATGTTTATTAGCTGACTTTTCCTTTTTTATTTCTTCCTCTTAAAAAGGTAGCAAGCACCACCAAGTGACCTTCATTGACTCCACATGGAACAGAAGAATCACCCAGCAGAGCCCCAACCCCATTTCTGACACACAAAACCATCAGGTAGAAGTGGTTATTGATTTAAGCCACTGAGTTTTATTGTAGCTTGTTCAACAGCAACAGAAAGCTGGTAAACCCTCATGAGGTCTGAAAAAGCTACCTCCTCATGTGTGCTCAGTCGCTTAGCCATATCCAGCTCTTTTTGACCTCATGGACTGTGGCCTGCTAGGCTCCTCTGTCCATCGAATTTTCTAGGCAAGAATACTGGAGTGGGATGCCATTTCCTATTCCAGAGAATCTTTCCAACTAAGGATCGAACCTGCATCTCTTGTGTCTCCTGCATTGGCAGACAGATTCTTTACCACTGGGAAGCTCCCCTCCTCACAGTTGGCACATAATGCTTTTTTGTTTTATAATCAGACTGTACATTAGGCAAAGTTTGTGTCTAGTGCCCTCTCAGCTCCTTGTCAATGCCTTCACCCAACACTCAGTACTCTTCCACTGCCACACCCCCTGCAGACACCCTCCCAGATCTCCCTCCCCAAGATACCCACCTCAGAATCCTTCTTATCTCCATCCTTCTTACCTCCTTTTCCCACTCTCCTATTATCCTTCCCCTCTCCCCATTAAGGAGTCTTCCAGGTATTTGTGCTTTAAAGGGAGACTTTGACAACCCCAAAGACACTCCAAGGTGGAGACTAAAAAGAGATAAATTTAAAGAGCATCTCTTGGAGAGGTTTAGGAGGAGAGAGCTTGAGCATTCAGTAGTCTCCCTAGTGTGTCTTCTCCATCTTCTGCCCATAGCCTCCTACACCAACCAGAAGAAAACCATCAATTTTACACCAGAAGTGAGAAGATGCCTACTCCCAGTCCCCTCCATTAGCAGTAGGTTCTCATTAACACTTGAGAAAAAGTGAAAATGAAAGTCACTCAGTCATGTCTGACTCTGTGACCCCCTGCACTATACAGTCCATGGAATTCTCCAGACCAGAATACTGGCATGGGTAGCCTTTCCTTTCTCCAGGGGATCTTCCCAACCCAGGAATTGAACCCAGGTCTTCCACATTGCAGGCAGATTCTTTACCAGCTGAAATCTAAAAAGGATTTGACACTTCCTTTTCTTTGAAGTCAGGGAGAGAGTCCATCAGGATAAATAAAATATTAATATTTTTCAGAGCCTCTAGGAAACATCAGTTTTTCCCTGGGAAAACTCTCTCTTCCAGCCCTGCTCTGATTATTAACTAAGAACCCATTGAAACTGAGATTACTTTCAGTCCTGCCTAACTGGCCTATGACTAAGCCATTGGCAGTGTCTAAACAGGCCTTCATGGCACCCCACTCCAGAACTCTTGCCTGGAAAATCCCATGGATGGAGGAGCCTAGTAGGCTGCAGTCTTTGGGGTCACAAAGAGTCGGACACAACTGAGCGACTTCACTTTCACTTTTCACTT